>NC_139988.1:9350752-9950752 GCF_964263955.1 Coregonus lavaretus
GTAAGAGCTGATAGAATAAGTATCATGATTGAACACTGTCTGGAACAACGTATCAATGTGTGCATTTAATCTTTCAAGCACGATGCTGACATACCTGCAACAATTACAAAGTTGTTGTACCCAATGACCTCCAGTCTCTGCTTAATCATCTCAGAAAGTTCCGGAATCTGTGAGAAAGGCAAACTTTTAATAGTAGCGAAAACTATGAACAAATAATAAGGTTCATGCAATAGCATGTCTAATGTTGCCTAACCCGAAAAGCTATGGTTAAAATTAAAAACCACATTATTAAAGAAATGTGTCATTTCTGTTTGGCTTCTTGGAAGGTAAATACAGTACAAACCTGCATTGGCTTGTTGTGATTGGTCCATATCACTACCTAGTCTTGTGATTGGTCAATATGACTACCTAGTCTTGTAGTTACCCCATATCACTACCTGGTCTTGTAGTTGGTCCATATGACTACCTGGTCTTGTAGTTGGTCCATATGACTACCTGGTCTTGTAGTTGGTCCACATCAGAGGCTATAAAGACCAGCTGTTTGGTGGAGAGGGTTGCTGGGCTGCCGTTCTCGCTGCCCCCATCATCCTGAGAGGTGCGACTGGACGTGGAGGAGGCGGAGCTGGGGAGGAGCCTCACGGGGTCTTTACTGACCTCCGTGGAGGGAGATTTTGTCAGAATCTAGGAGACAGGGTACAGGGTACAGAAACACCAATCATGACAACTTAATAGGACCAGCGTTTCCTTTTATAGTATTCACATTTTCATTCCTGCTGCTTTAAAATACTGGAATACTGACACTGCAGGCTACGTTGAACACTAGATTAATAGAGGTATCACTGAATCTATAGACACTACGCACACTAGCATTAATATTGTAGTGGAAAGGTTGGGTTGCCATGTTGGAGGGTGTACCTCAGTGAGGAACTTGGAGTAGCGTGAGATGAGCTGCAGGGTGAGCTTCCAGAAGCGGTGAGCCAGTGGAGGCAGGTAGACCTTCTCCGCCCAGCACCTGACCAAGCTGTTCCACAGCATCTGGGATACCAGCAGGTGATAGGAGCTGCCCGCTGAGGAACAGAGTGTGTAGGGAGGGGGAGAGTGTGTAGGGAGGGGGAGAGTGTGTAGGGAGGGGGAGAGTGTGTAGGGAGGGGGAGAGTGTGTAGGGAGGGGGAGAGTGTGTAGGGAGGAACAGAGTGTGTAGGGAGGGGGAGAGTGTGTATGGAGGGGGAGAGTGTGTATGGAGGGGGAGAGTGTGTATGGAGGGGGAGAGTGTGTAGGGAGGAACAGAGTGTGTAGGGAGGGGGAGAGTGTGTAGGGAGGGGGAGAGTGTGTAGGGAGGGGGAGAGTGTGTAGGGAGGAACAGAGTGTGTAGGGAGGGGGAGAGTGTGTAGGGAGGAACAGAGTGTGTAGGGAGGAACAGAGTGTGTAGGGAGGAACAGAGTGTGTAGGGAGGGGGAGTGTGTAGGGAGGGGGAGAGTGTGTAGGGAGGGGGAGAGTGTGTAGGGAGGGGGAGAGTGTGTAGGGAGGGGGAGAGTGTGTAGGGAGGAACAGAGTGTGTAGGGAGGGGGAGAGTGTGTAGGGAGGAACAGAGTGTGTAGGGAGGGGGAGAGTGTGTAGGGAGGGGGAGAGTGTGTAGGGAGGGGGAGAGTGTGTAGGGCGGAACAGTGTGTGTAGGGAGGGGGAGAGTGTGTAGGGAGGGGGAGAGTGTGTAGGGAGGGGGAGAGTGTGTATGGAGGAAGGAAATGTTTGAAGCCATCAGGTAATATTGTATTTTATGGTAATGATTAATAAAATATATCCATTCATATATTACAGTTGGATATAGGTACTAACCTGGTGCTGCCTCTAACCCATCAGCAATGGCATTCTCTAAACATGCAGCAATTTCCTTGTACCTGTGACAGAGATGGGGAACAACAGGTCAATGCGTGGCTGTTGAACATGTATAAGCTAGCTTGCTGTTCTATGAGCAAAACAGTTGGAATTGATCAAAAACATGTTGTTGTTTTTTTGACACAATGTGGAATATGTGCAGCATGATGGAGATTCCATTGTAAAATGTGCCGGGCTGGATGACAAACAGTGCAAGGCACAGAGAGTCCAACAACCTTCACGTTGACTCTAAAGAGGATCAATATTCCCTTAGAGAGAACATTCATCAGGCCTTACGCAAAAAGCCAGACTTGTGTTGGACACAGCGCTAAAGTACCTCTCAAATCTGACAACATATTATGACACATTGCCCATAAATATCCTCTTCTTATCTGTAACAAGATATCATGTTGACAGCACAATATCCAGGAAGTAAAATTGATGACTGGACATCAGTAGGGTAGGTGACAACTATAAAGGGAGCAAAATCCAAAGCTTTTTTTGTTGTAGATATTCTTGTTAATAGATTTCAGAATACATAAATTCATGCAAGTTTAAAAAATAAAATGAATGAAATAAAAGGGAAACACCCCCTGCCAGGGAGGTTACCACAGCATATCAGTTCTGACAGCACTGTGGAGTTGTTGTGTGGACACTACTGTAATACATAACTGAGTCAGTACAGGAAGCACGGAGGTCAAAGGTCATAGAGCACACAGCTATTCACCTGAGCTGGAAGTAGACAGGTAGGTTCCACTTGTTGTGGAAGCTCTGATAGGAGGAATGAGCTCTCAGTCTCCTCACACTGGCTTGGGAGCCACACTGCCTCTCAAACTTCCTCACAAAGTCCACGCTAATGGTGTACCTCTGCAAAATAGATACAGACTTGAACCGAATGAGAATGTGGTCTCCCTCTCCTACTTATAGAGAGTAGGACTTCTCAGGGTCAGCGTTTCCCCTACTATTGTATTTCCAAGCTCTGTTGGAAAAATGTGTTTGATTTGACAGTTTTGATACCAGAGGAACATGATTGGGTAGTTAGAGTACGTACATCATAAAAGGTGTCAGGGTTGCCCGCGTTGAAGAGAGATGGGATTCTTTCCTCGATACCTTTGATGATTTCCGGCCACACTGAGTTCACCAAGAAGTCGTATCCCGGCACTATGTCTGCCTTCTCACTGGACAGACAGCAGAGAGCAAAGACATGAGAAAGAACAAACTTGTACTTTCTAGGTTATGAATGTGTAACTAATATTCTACCATGTACTTTGTAGGTTATGAATGTGTAACTAATATTCTACCATGTACTTTGTAGGTTATGAATGTGTAACTACCATTCTACCATGTACTTTCTAGGTTATGAATGTGTAACTACCATTCTACCATGTACTTTCTAGGTTATGAATGTGTAACTAATATTCTACCATGTACTTTCCAGGTTATGAATGTGTAACTACCATTCTACCATGTACTTTCTAGGTTATGAATGTGTAACTAATATTCTACCATGTACTTTCTAGGTTATTAATGTGTAACTACCATTCTACCATGTACTTTCCAGGTTATTAATGTGTAACTACCATTCTACCATGTACTTTCCAGGTTATTAATGTGTAACTACCATTCTACCATGTACTTTCCAGGTTATGAATGTGTAACTACCATTCTACCATGTACTTTCTAGGTTATTAATGTGTAACTACCATTCTACCATGTACTTTCCAGGTTATGAATGTGTAACTACCATTCTACCTTGTACTTTCCAGGTTATGAATGTGTAACTACCATTCTACCATGTACTTTCCAGGTTATGAATGTGTAACTACCATTCTACCTTGTACTTTCCAGGTTATGAATGTGTAACTACCATTCTACCATGTACTTTCTTATATCTGAAGGGAGAGGAGCCTCTAGAACATTGACTTCGTGATCAGCTATGGCGCGTACCTTGAAATGGCCATTCCAGTTACCTCGCGCAGCAGTCTACAGTGATGTGGCACAAATTCTAGGAGCTTGGTGTACATTATCTGAAGGCCATTGGGGGTGGACTTGACCAACTGTTCAACGATGACCTGTCGATAACAAAATAGTAACTGAAGTACTGTTTCTATAGAGAGGGAAACATGGATTTCATCTCTGAAGCAGAACACAGTACATAAAGTTCTTGAACTGTCCAATTCTGCATCAGTTCGCAAAGATATTGGTGAGCTGGGCACTAAGAGCCATTTTTTTTTGTCCAGGATCAATCTGGGTACGGGACACCAGCCCTAAATTCTGTATATCTCTCTCTCTCTCTATATATATATATATATATATATATATATATATATATATATATATATATATATATATATATATATATATATATATATATATATATATATATCCCTCTAATCCTGACAGTTTCGATGAAACACAACCTCACCTCGTCCATGTAGGGCTTGACCAGGACTTGTCCCACCAGAGACTCTGCGTCCCTGGTTTTGTCGATGGTGGCGTAGGTGCGTAGACAGTGACGCACAATGTCCACGTTGGAGGTCTGGAGGCCCTGTATAAGGAGCCCCTCCAAAGACTGCTGTAGCATGGACGTGATGCCAGAAATACGCTACAACACAAGTCGTACACAGACACAGTGTCAGTAAAGTGATGTTTACAATGGACAGGCATGGGCAGACAGTGTCAGTAAATGGATGTTTACAATGGACAGGCATGGACAGACACAGTGTTAGTAAAGTGATGTTTACAAAGGACAGGCATATGGACAGACACAGTGTCAATAAAGGGACGTTTACAATGGACAGGCATGGACAGACACAGTGTCAGTAAAGAGATGTTTACAATGGACAGGCATGGATAGGCATACACAGGCATGGACAGACACAGTGTCAGTAAAGAGATGTTTACAATGGACAGGCATGGATAGGCATACACAGGCATGGACAGACACAGTGTCAGTAAAGTGATGTTTACAATGGACAGGCATGGACAGACACAGTGTCAGTAAAGTGATGTTTACAATGGACAGGCATATGGATAGACACAGTGTCAGTAAAGGGACGTTTACAATGGGCAGGCATGGACAGACACAGTGTCAGTAAAGGATGTTTACAATGGACAGGCATGGACAGACACAGTGTCTGTAAAGGGACGTTTACAATGGGCAGGCTTGGGCAGGCATGGCCATTTTCAACCATTAACCTTAGTCTAGTTTGTGTACTGAAAATCAACTCCACAAATCCAATGGGGCCGTCAGTGTTGAATGATGTGACTGGACATACAGGCCTGACTTTGTCCAGCAGGGGCATGCCCTTGCTTTGGACAGCATAGAACTGCAGCTGGTTGAACTCTGTGGCAATCCGCTCCAGAATCTGGCCAGCTAAGAGAGGACTACAAAGCAAAAGAAACTTCATCATTAACTGAGATGCATCAGTATGGTAAATAGACTATATGTCAAATCAGCAAAAAGCTGATGCAATCATTTTTTAAACGTACCTGCTTATCTCAAGAGATGTCGAGTCTTTTGAATTTTGAGAATGTAGGATTTTTTCAATCTTCTCTACTGATCGAACAACTTGTATGAGTCTCATGACATTCATCTTGTTTACAGAAACAAAACAAAAAAAGAGAAATATGACAGTTTAAAGAAACTCGTCTAACTTTTCTTTGAATCATAATCTTTGTCTAAATAATTGCAAAAGTGTAAGCATCTCTAGCATCCAGCTAAACACATACAAATGAATGTTACAGAAAAAATGAATGTTTGAAATGGTAGACATATAAGGTTAACAAACCTTTTTGTTTTGCAAGTCATCTTGCTTGGATAGCTGGTTGTCAACGGCTTGGACCACCTCACTTACAGATGTTCTCAAGCTCTGAGAAGTAAAGGGAGACCAACACAACACACAGAAATAGGACCACATGTGTGACCAAGTAACAGAAATAGGACAACATGTGTGACCAAGTCAACAGAAATAGGACAACATGTGTGACCAAGTCAACAGAAATAGGACAACGTGTGACCAAGTCAACAGAAATAGGACAACATGTGTGACCAAGTCAACAGAAATAGGACAACAGGTGTGACCAAGTCAACAGAAATAGGACAACATGTGTGACCAAGTCAACAGAAATAGGACAACATGTGTGACCAAGTCAACAGAAATAGCACAACGTGTGTGACCAAGTCAACAGAAATAGCACAACGTGTGTGACCATGTCAACAGAAATAGGACAATGTGTGTGACCATGTCAACAGAAATAGGACAACATGTGTGACCAAGTCAACAGAAATAGGACAACATGTGTGACCAAGTCAACAGAAATAGGACAACGTGTGTGACCAAGTCAACAGAAATAGGACAACGTGTGTGACCAAGTCAACAGAAATAGGACAACGTGTGTGACCATTTCAACAGAAATAGGACAACGTGTGTGACCATGTCAACAGAAATAGGACAACGTGTGACCAAGTCAACAGAAATAGGACAACATGTGTGACCAAGTCAACAGAAATAGGACAACATGTGTGACCAAGTCAACAGAAATAGGACAACATGTGTGACCAAGTCAACAGAAATAGGACAACATGTGTGACCAAGTCAACAGAAATAGGACAACATGTGTGACCATGTCAACAGAAATAGGACAACATGTGTGACCAAGTCAACAGAAATAGGACAACGTGTGTGACCATGTCAACAGAAATAGGACAACGTGTGTGACCAAGTCAACAGAAATAGGACAACGTGTGACCAAGTCAACAGAAATAGGACAACATGTGTGACCAAGTCAACAGAAATAGGACAACATGTGTGACCAAGTCAACAGAAATAGGACAACATGTGTGACCATGTCAACAGAAATAGGACAACGTGTGTGACCAAGTCAACAGAAATAGGACAACGTGTGTGACCAAGTCAACAGAAATAGGACAACGTGTGACCAAGTCAACAGAAATAGGACAACATGTGTGACCAAGTCAACAGAAATAGGACAACAGGTGTGACCAAGTCAACAGAAATAGGACAACATGTGTGACCAAGTCAACAGAAATAGGACAACATGTGTGACCAAGTCAACAGAAATAGCACAACGTGTGTGACCAAGTCAACAGAAATAGCACAACGTGTGTGACCATGTCAACAGAAATAGGACAATGTGTGTGACCATGTCAACAGAAATAGGACAACATGTGTGACCAAGTCAACAGAAATAGGACAACATGTGTGACCAAGTCAACAGAAATAGGACAACGTGTGTGACCAAGTCAACAGAAATAGGACAACGTGTGTGACCAAGTCAACAGAAATAGGACAACGTGTGTGACCATTTCAACAGAAATAGGACAACGTGTGTGACCATGTCAACAGAAATAGGACAACGTGTGACCAAGTCAACAGAAATAGGACAACATGTGTGACCAAGTCAACAGAAATAGGACAACATGTGTGACCAAGTCAACAGAAATAGGACAACATGTGTGACCAAGTCAACAGAAATAGGACAACATGTGTGACCAAGTCAACAGAAATAGGACAACATGTGTGACCATGTCAACAGAAATAGGACAACATGTGTGACCAAGTCAACAGAAATAGGAAAACGTGTGTGACCATGTCAACAGAAATAGGACAACGTGTGTGACCAAGTCAACAGAAATAGGACAACGTGTGACCAAGTCAACAGAAATAGGACAACATGTGTGACCAAGTCAACAGAAATAGGACAACATGTGTGACCAAGTCAACAGAAATAGGACAACATGTGTGACCAAGTCAACAGAAATAGGACAACATGTGTGACCATGTCAACAGAAATAGGACAACATGTGTGACCAAGTCAACAGAAATAGGACAACATGTGTGACCAAGTCAACAGAAATAGGACAACATGTGTGACCAAGTCAACAGAAATAGGACAACGTGTGTGATCAAGTCAACAGAAATAGGACAACGTGTGTGACCATGTCAACAGAAATAGGACAACGTGTGTGACCATGTCAACAGAAATAGGACAACGTGTGTGACCATGTCAACAGAAATAGGACAACATGTGTGACCAAGTCAACAGAAATAGGACAACATGTGTGACCAAGTCAACAGAAATAGGACAACATGTGTGACCAAGTCAACAGAAATAGGACAACATGTGTGACCAAGTCAACAGAAATAGGACAACGTGTGTGACCATGTCAACAGAAATAAGACAACGTGTGTGACCATGTCAACAGAAATAGGACAACGTGTGACCAAGTCAACAGAAATAGGACAACATGTGTGACCAAGTCAACAGAAATCGGACAACATGTGTGACCAAGTCAACAGAAATAGGACAACATGTGTGACCAAGTCAACAGAAATAGGACAACATGTGTGACCAAGTCAACAGAAATAGGACAACATGTGTGACCAAGTCAACAGAAATAGGACAACATGTGTGACCAAGTCAACAGAAATAGGACAACATGTGTGATCAAGTCAACAGAAATAGGACAACATGTGTGATCAAGTCAACAGAAATAGGACAACATGTGTGACCATGTCAACAGAAATAGGACAACGTGTGTGACCAAGTCAACAGAAATAGGACAACGTGTGTGACCATGTCAACAGAAATAGGACAACGTGTGTGACCAAGTCAACAGAAATAGGACAACGTGTGACCAAGTCAACAGAAATAGGACAACATGTGTGACCATGTCAACAGAAATAGGACAACATGTGTGACCATGTCAACAGAAATAGGACAGCATGTGTGACCAAGTCAACAGAAATAGGACAGTTGTGACCATGTCAACAGAAATAGGACAACGTGTGTGACCATGTCAACAGAAATAGGACAACGTGTGACCATGTCAACAGACATAGGACAACATGTGTGACCAAGTCAACAGAAATAGGACAACATGTGTGACCAAGTCAACAGAAATAGGACAACATGTGTGACCATGTCAACAGAAATAGGACAACATGTGTGACCAAGTCAACAGAAATAGGACAACATGTGTGACCATGTCAACAGAAATAGGACAACATGTGTGACCATGTCAACAGAAATAGGACAACATGTGTGACCAACTCAACAGAAATGAAGGTGAATCCAATTTATCATAATATGAAAAAAATTGAGTGAAACAGAACACCTACCAGCACCTCTTCACGCAACTGACCCAGTGGTACTGATAGCTGGTTCAGGACTTTGTCCATTCCAACCTAAATAGATTATATCCATTATTATCTAACTACTGTAGCTATTAGGTCTATTTGACATGTAAAAGTCCTGATCCTAGCTGGAGCAACTGTTTGGAAGAACAAACTGACATCATCATCACATCTATTTCGATTGCTACATCGATATTGAGCAGATTCCTGCTGTTGCTCTCAGTTGCTCCTAGTTTTTTTTTTTTTTTTTATATCATCGTAAAATATGATTGCTATCTTGTTATTTGGCTGAGAATGCATGGTTGCAAACATTCATTAATGCAGCTTATGAACGTGTCAGCCATAGGAACTCACCAGATTGGTGGAGAGGTTGACAAAGTCGGCATAGTCTTTGTTGATGAGCTCAACCATGGCTGTTTTGAGCTGTTTGTAATACATCTCAAGATCCTCGCGCATCTCCTCCAGTTGGACATGCTTTCTGCAATCTGCAACAAACTGATCCACGTCGAAATCATCCTGAATGCAACAGAAGAAGAAAACATGCCATGATTGATCATGTAGTTAGTTAGCTAGCTAGCTAAAATGATGCAAATTATGTCCAGCAGAAACTAACTTGCTAACTGCTTGCCATTTCTAATCGGGTATGAACAGTTTGATGAAGAAGATAGATACATACTAGCAGACAAACTTATATAATTCGTGTCATAACAAGTGATGAAGCCAGTTTGGCTGATCACTGCTATCTAACCTATGGCATTGCTAGCCAGCTAGCTAGTTTCAAAAGTCAAATTCTTACCTTCATAAACACGTCCTTGTCGAAACACAGAGAATCCGGCCCCTTTGGCAGATTCATATTTCTTGTGTACTATCCTTGAAATCAGAAAAGGCTGGACATGTAGTTATAATATAAAGTAACAAAGGTCTATAAATACTTTCTGTAGAATGACAGAGGGGAGAAGACTCATATTATACTTCCGCAAACATGGCAGGGTACCACACCAAAAAGCAAGATGACTTCCGCGAACCAGTCTACTGCACCCCCCACAGGCACCAAGGAGAGCGCTGCTTGGTTTATTCTAAATATGGTGGTCTTAAAAATACAAATCCTGTCCTGCTGTTGCTTTCCTTTCCACATAATATCATTAAACGTTTTCAAAACTGATTTGAAAGAGTTCCTGTAATTACATTGTCTGAATAAACGAATGCATTAATAATAAATGAATAAACGAAAGCATTAGTCATACATGTGTTTTATATTCGTATCATAAGCAATTAGCAATTTATGGGGTATATACATTTTCTAACCGCATCAGAACACAATTCTGCTTTAATACCATAAGCTTTGACGTTACAGTGAGATCGCTATTATCAACGCTATTGGCCAGCACAGGAGAGCAACCATGTCAGCTGATCATGATGCCGCGTATTCATTTACATCGCTACACAGTACGAGCCCATTTTACGAGCCACCAACGAAATAGCTGGCCCAACCCGGATTCGCAGAGGGGTGATCAATATAGATCATTTCGGTCTCTGTGCGTAGCGCCTAGCGGAATTTAAGTACCCTTGATGAGGACAGCTCCCCTCCGGCCCATGCTTTGAAGAAAGGGGAGAGTCGAAGTTATCACATCACAAGTCTGCAGTAGGCCTAGCATAATTCTAAAAACGCACAGTGGGAGTGGACGTGGGTAGGGGTGTGTGGCACGAGTTTTTCCCAGTCGTGGATAGTTACATGACGAATATTGTGCGGTGTGGTAAGCTACCAAAAGCATCGACGAGAGATGGCGGAATGTGGGAGGAAGGCGCTGTCAGTCCTGGAGGCGGCTCGCTCCCGCTACGAGAGCTTGCAGATCTCAGATGATGTTTTTGGGGAATCGGGAGATGACAGCAGCGACAATCCTTTTTACAGCACTTCGGGTGACTCGAATTCGGATAACTGCTGCATGGAGGCCGGCGACGATCAAAGGGCAGGTGAGACTGGGAATTGTCAAAGCGGAGGTCCACCCGGCTCGGTGTCAAAAATTCAAGCAGAGGAGGATGGATGGAGCGACACACTGCAAGATATCACGGTGGCCCCATACAACGAGACATATGGTATTTCATTTTAAGAATAAAGCCTCGCTTGACATAATTAACATGATCTTCTCCATCATCTAAGACAGGGGGGGCTTTGCTTGGTGTGTGTGCGAGCGTGCCTGCACATCTAGTAAGTAGCCTATGATTGTAGGTCCTGACTCCTGATTGAACAGGAGACCCAGAGAGAGAGAGAGAGAGAGAGAGAGAGAGAGAGAGAGAGAGAGAGAGAGAGAGAGAGAGAGAGAGAGAGAGAGAGAGGGTGGGGGGGGACGAGAGAACAAGGAAACCAGAGAGAGAAAGATGAACACCCTTATCTGAGCTGAGATACTGAGGCTGTCAGCAGTGCTGTGCTATGCTGTATCCAGACTCCAGCCTATGATTGTAGGTCCTGACTCCTGATTGAACAGGAGGCCCAGAGAGAGAGAGAGAGAGAGGAGAGAGAGAGAGAGAGAGAGAGAGAGAGAGAGAGAGAGAATCCTATAATATAATATGGATGAATTTCTTGGACAATTGTGGCTTATATGATTGCTCAGAAACGGCAGTTGGGCATGTGTTGGAGGAACAGGACAATGAGTCAACAGTGAGCAGACAGACATCATGCTGCTCTTCTAAATGAAATACCCCACACTGCACTGGGGACCAAACAGTAAATGGACATAGGGGACAAGTTGCAGAGCAGCCTAAGAGAATGCTCTCTGCCTCTCTCTCTTCCTCCCACTGCATCTCCAGAGACTAATAACGTTGTGCAACATCTTTGCCTGTTCAGCCACATGTATTTGCCAACGTATGCCAATGCGTATTTTGGATCTTCAAGAAAGGCAAAAATAGGATAGATGATGTTCATTGGCAGGACTAGTTTCTATTTTTTTACATTGGCAATATACTGTACGGTGACCTAGGCAGTCTATGGCGGTATAGTAAGAGCTGCTGTGTACAACATGTTAGTGGTGCACGTCTTGACAGCACCCCTAGATCACTGTTCATAGTGCAGATTGTAGGCCTATCTGCGTGTGGGTGCTGGGTATGGACCAGGGAGCACTGTTTGTTCCAACATCATAGGCTGAGAGAAAGGTGCGGCACTGGCAGCCATGACAAATGAACTCTTTAACTGGAAATGAATGACCATCTCCCCTCTTACATCTTCATGGAAGGTACAGCTGCTACGATCAATGACGGAAGGCCTGTAAAGTAATGGGAATGTTTATTCCATTATCTCAGTCTCCTATTTCATGCCCAAGGCAGAGTTTAAAGGTCCAATGCAGCCTTTATTTGATCTCAATATCAAATCATTTCTTTGTAACAATTAAGAACCTTACTGTGATTGTTTTCAATTAAAATGGTCAAAAATAAACAGAAATAGCTTCTTAGCAAAGAGCAATTTCTTAAGCAAGAATTTTGATAGGACTGTCTGGTAATGGTCTGTGTGAGGAGGGGAAAACTGAAAATTAGCTGTTATTGGCAGGGAGGTTTGGAACTCTCTTATTGGTCTATTAACTAATTTACTGCATGGTGATGTCACCAAGCAGGCCAAAACTCCATCTCACTGAAACTGGCTGAAATTTCAGGCGGTTTTTTCAAACAGCTCTTACACTAAAAGGGCATTAGCATCCTTTTCACAATTTCACAGTATTATTCCAACCTCAAAGTGTGAAAATATATATAAAACACAGGGAAATCACGTTTTTGACTGCACTGGGCCTTTAAAGAGAATACAAAATGTTGGTTTCACAGTGCTGCCACTGTAAAGTAATACCTAGTATTTACAAGTCATACTTCAGGGGGTAAACCCATTCTAGTACCAACAACCTAACCAAATATGTCATATTGTTATCCTTAAAAACGTTCTGTAAAATGATCAATGTATTACAGTTCTGGTCAGTCATATAACAGGTATTATTACATAGATACTGTATCTCAAATGGAACTAAATAAGGTTGAGGTTCCTCCCTTCATCATTACTCTGTTTGAACGCTCTCTCACTGCCTCCCTTTCTCTCCACGGTTTGGGTGGTGCCTTGTGCCACTGTCACGACGTGAGAGAAAATCTTGCCGTCTGACTGTAGGCTTTGGTGTGGGCTTCAACACAGGCAATGACAGGTGGTGGTGTTAGCCATTGCATTTCAGGCACAAGACATTGCCTTGGGAATCACTTCAGCATACAGAAGTCTTTGTACTTTAGTCTACACTACCCTATGTGTGGCTGTCTCTGGCTGTCTCTGTCTCCACTAGAGCTTGCTTTGCTTCCTCATACTCACCATTATGTCATTTCAGACTGTTGACACAAACAATAGGGTTGGCAGGTGTATTTGAAACAAATTCCCCATCCAAATTGCAGTAAAAGCTTGACTGTATCAAACCCATTAGTGTATGAGCAAATAGACAGGATACAGGGCTGGTGTGGCCAGGAAAGATGAACATGAGGTGGCTCTGTCGTTAAGGTTAGGTCAACGGAAGGTTTCCATGCAGCAAACTGGTGCTCACTGAGGAAAAGACTATACAGTGCAAGGTCCACATGTCTTAAGGAGAAACTAGAGTTATATTGCAAGTTTGTTATGTGGACCTTGGGATGTGGGTTCAACTTTGCTGACAGAGTCAATATGACAACATAACTTCTACGGGACAGTAGCTATCATACATAAATAAACCATAACATACATTTTTCATTGGGAAAATGAGAGATGGTCTGTATAATTTATATTTAGTCCATTATGAAAATCCCTCAGTTATAGCAGGGATAGGCAGTACTTAGTAAGCATGTCCATGGGTCTGAAATGTAGTTATAATGGTTGATTTCATTATCCTAATACAATCCCTGCAGTGTGTATATGCACATTAGGACAACCCCCCTGGATTAAAATATAATACAGTATAATCTATTACCGTATAATGTACAGTTGAAGTCGGAAGTTTACATACACCCTTAGCCAAATACATTTAAACAATTCCTGACATTTAATCGTAGTAAAAATTCCCTGTCTTAGGTCAGTTAGGATCACCACTTTATTTTAAGAATGTGAAATGTCAGAGTAATAGTAGAGAGAATTATTTATTAAAGCTTTTATTTATTTCATCACATTCCCAGTGGGTCAGACGTTTACATACACTCAATTAGTATTTAGTAGCATTGCCTTTAAATTGTTTAACTTGGGTCAAACGTTTCGGGTAGCCTTCCACAAGCTTCTCACAATAAGTTGGGTGAATTTTGGCCCGTCCTTGCTCGCATACAATTTTTCAGTTCTGCCAACACATTTTCTATATGATTGAGGTCAAGGCTTTGTGATGGCCACTCCAATACCTTGACTTTGTTGTACTTAAGCCATTTTGCCACAACTTTGGAAGTATGCTTGGGGTCATTGTCCATTTGGAAGACCCATTTGCGACTAAGCTTTAACTTCCTGACTGATGTCTTGAGATGTTGCTTCAATATATCCACATAATTTTCCATCCTCATGATGCCATCTATTTTGTGAAGTGCACCAGTCCCTCCTGCAGCAAAGCACCCCCACAGCATGATGCTGCCACCCCCGTGCTTCACGGTTAGGATGGTGTTCTTCGGCTTGCAAGCGACCCCCTTTTTCCTCCAAACGATGGTCATTATGGCCAAACAGTTCTATTTTTGTTTCATCAGACCAGAGGACATTTCTCCAAAAAGTACGATCTTTGTCCCCATGTGCAGTTGCAAACCGTAGTCTGGCTTTTTTATGGCGGTTTTGGAGCAGTGGCTTTTTCCTTGCTGAGCTGCCTTTCAGGTTATGTCGATATAGGACTCGTTTTACTGTGGATATAGATACTTTTATACCTGTTTCCTCCAGCATCTTCACAAGGTCCTTTGCTGTTGTTCTGGGATTGATTTGCACATTTCGCACCAAGGTCCTTTGCTGATTTCTTTTGATTTTCCCATGATGTCAAGCAAAGAGGCACTGCATTTGAATGTAGGCCTTGAAATACATCCACAGATACACCTCCAATTGACTCAAATGATGTCAATTAGCCTATCAGAAGCTTCTAAAGCCATGACATCATTTTCTGGAATTTTCCAAGCTGTTTAAAGGCACAGTCAATTTAGTGTGTGTAAACTTCTGACCCATTGGAATTGTGATACAGTGAATTATAAGTGAAATAATCTGTCTGTAAACAATTGTTGGAAAGATTACTTGTGTCATGCACAAAGTAGATGTCCTAACCGACTTGCCAAAACTATAGTTTGTTAACAAGACATTTGTGAAGTGGTTGAAAAAAGAGTTTTAATGACTCCAACCTAAGTATATAAAACTTCCGACTTCAACTGTAGTATGTAACATAATTATGATAGAAAAGGCTTTAGAATCAATCAAGCTCCATTTCACTTTATTGAATGGCACATACATTATCTACAGTATGTTCCTATTAGACACTCTACCGCGGTGTTGTCAGGAACTTCCAACAATGGAATTCTTAATCAAGGGAATAAAACAATTCTATAAATTCATTTTTGGCCAGACTTCTGTTTACTGTATTGATTTTATGGCACCCGTCTTTGGAAATCCATGCCTCTAAGGCAGTCATGCTGTATTTTGCACTTTGCTGCCAGGTTTTAAAGTATACTGGATTAAAGAGTGTCTAGGTCTGTAGTGTGACCCACCCTTTGGCCTGTAGCCTAATTAGATATATCTCTCTCACAGTCTGGGATTGAGGATCCAAGGACCCAAAAGTAACATCCTTTAGCTCTGTCAACCTGACATTTACACTCAGTGCAATGTAAAAAATATGTATTTCTTCAGCAAACCAAACTAGTTGATTTTGGTCCTTTTAAGACCCAACATTTTCCTTATCTCTAGGCTGGACGGAGAGAGGACATGAGTCTTCATTTTAGCCAAATAGCTTTTAGCAGTTGGCCAATCCAAACAGCCTTTCAAACATAGAGTTTGTTTCAGATATATCAATTTGTTCCAGAGAATGAGATACATACTGGTTTACTGGGCCTGAACTTCTACTTCTGTTTAGAGACATTTTCTCACTCCAGTGAATGTGCATGTTTTACAAGAGTGCCAAGAAAAATAGGTGCGACTCTCTCTCTCACAATTAAAAGCGGATCATTTTATTACATCTTTTGGTTCATCAGCTTTTAATTGAGAGAGAGAGTTATGCCTGTTTATCTAGATGACCTCTCTTGTGATTTTTGGCTGCACCTTGGTTGAGGTGCTCCTCTACTCCTTTACTGACTTTACAAGAGGAGTGAGCGACAGTTCAATGAGTTTCATCACTGGTTTTGTGATGTGTCAGGGTCTGCTTAAGTCCAGAGATACTTCAGACCCACAGCTTACACAGTTAATGAACAAATGTGATGATGACCTGTGACAGCTCAGTGCTGCAGTTTTAATCAAGGCTCTATTCTCCATTAACTGGCTCTCTAAATGCTGGAGTTAACTGTCTGGAGGACTGCCTTACCTGAGGTGTGTTTAATCTTACGCTTTGACAATTTAGTACAATGAGAAGGTCAGATTTTCATTCACCACGTTGGACTTGAATCAGAATCAGAATCACCTTTATTTGCCAAGTACATCTACACATAGTCAGAATGTTACTAGGTGATGTGGTGCGGCTAGTGATGGTCAACATAGTCAGAATGTTACTTGGTGATATGGTGCTGCTAATGATAGACAACATACTCAGAATGTTACTAGGTGATGTGGTGCTGCTAGTGATATTCAACATAGTCAGAATGTTACTAGGTGATGTGGTGCTGCTAGTGATAGACAACATAGTCAGAATGTTACTTGGTGATGGTGCTGCTAGTGATAGTCATCATAGTCAGAATGCTACTAGGTGATGTGGTGCTGCTAGTGAAAGTCAACATAGTCAGAATGTTACTTGGTGATATGGTGCTGCTAATGATAGACAACATACTCAGAAAGTTACTTGGTGATGGTGCTGCTAGTGATAGTCAACATAGTCAGAATGTTACTTGGTGATATGGTGCTGCTAATGATAGACAACATACTCAGAATGTTGCTTGGTGATATGGTGCTGCTAGTGAAAGACAACATAGTCAGAATGTTATTTGGTGATATGGTGCTGCTAGTGATAGACAACATAGTCAGAATGTTACTTGGTGATGGTGCTGCTAGTGATAGACAACATAGTCAGAATGTTACTTGGTGATATGGTGCTGCTAGTGATAGTCAACATAGTCAGAATGTTACTAGGTGATGTGGTGCTGCTAGTGATAGTCAACATAGTCAGAATGTTACTTGGTGATATGGTGCTGCTAGTGATAGACAACATAGTCAGAATGTTACCTAGTGATATGGTGCTGCTAGTGATAGACAACATAGTCAGAATGTTACTAGGTGATGTGGTGCTGCTAGTGATAGTCAACATAGTCAGAATGTTACTTGGTGATATGGTGCTGCTAGTGATAGACAACATAGTCAGAATGTTACCTAGTGATATGGTGCTGCTAGTGATAGACAACATAGTCAGAATGTTACCTGGTGATATGGTGCTGCTAGTGAAAGACAACATACTCAGAATGCTACCTAGTGATATGGTGCTGCTAGTGATAGACAACATAGTCAGAATTTTACTTGGTGATATGGTGCTGCTAGTGATAGACAACATAGTCAGAATGTTATTTGGTGATATGGTGCTGCTAGTGATAGACAACATAGTCAGAATGTTACTTGGTGATATGGTGCTGCTAGTGATAGACAACATAGTCAGAATGTTACTTGGTGATATGGTGCTGCTAGTGATAGACAACATAGTCAGAATGTTACTTGGTGATATGGTGCTGCTAATGATAGTCAACATAGTCAGAATGTTACTTGGTGATATGTTGCTGCTAGTGATATACAACATAGTCAGATTGTTACTTGGTGATATGGTGCTGCTAGTGATAGTCAACATAGTCAGAATGTTACTTGGTGATATGATGCTGCTAGTGATAGAGAACATAGTCAGAATATTACTTGGTGATGGTGCTTCTAGTGATAGTCAACATAGTCAGAATGTTATTTGGTGATGGTGCTGCTAGTGATAGTCAACATAGTCAGAATGTTATTTGGTGATATGGTGCTGCTAGTGATAGACAACATAGTCAGAATTTTACTTGGTGATATGGTGCTGCTAGTGATAGTCAACATAGTCAGAATGTTACTAGGTGATGTGGTGCTGCTAGTGATAGTCAACATAGTCAGAATGCTACTAGGTGATGTGGTGCTGCTAGTGATAGTCAACATAGTCAGAATGTTACTTGGTGATATGGTGCTGCTAGTGATAGACAACATAGTCAGAATGTTACCTAGTGATATGGTGCTGCTAGTGATAGACAACATAGTCAGAATGTTACCTGGTGATATGGTGCTGCTAGTGATAGTCAACATAGTCAGAATGTTACTAGGTGATGTGGTGCTGCTAGTGATAGTCAACATAGTCAGAATGTTACTTGGTGATATGGTGCTGCTAGTGATAGACAACATAGTCAGAATGTTACCTAGTGATATGGTGCTGCTAGTGATAGACAACATAGTCAGAATGTTACTAGGTGATGTGGTGCTGCTAGTGATAGTCAACATAGTCAGAATGTTACTTGGTGATATGGTGCTGCTAGTGATAGACAACATAGTCAGAATGTTACCTAGTGATATGGTGCTGCTAGTGATAGACAACATAGTCAGAATGTTACCTGGTGATATGGTGCTGCTAGTGAAAGACAACATACTCAGAATGCTACCTAGTGATATGGTGCTGCTAGTGATAGACAACATAGTCAGAATTTTAGTTGGTGATATGGTGCTGCTAGTGATAGACAACATAGTCAGAATGTTATTTGGTGATATGGTGCTGCTAGTGATAGACAACATAGTCAGAATGTTACTTGGTGATATGGTGCTGCTAGTGATAGACAACATAGTCAGAATGTTACTTGGTGATATGGTGCTGCTAGTGATAGACAACATAGTCAGAATGTTACTTGGTGATATGGTGCTGCTAATGATAGTCAACATAGTCAGAATGTTACTTGGTGATATGTTGCTGCTAGTGATATACAACATAGTCAGATTGTTACTTGGTGATATGGTGCTGCTAGTGATAGTCAACATAGTCAGAATGTTACTTGGTGATATGATGCTGCTAGTGATAGAGAACATAGTCAGAATATTACTTGGTGATGGTGCTTCTAGTGATAGTCAACATAGTCAGAATGTTATTTGGTGATGGTGCTGCTAGTGATAGTCAACATAGTCAGAATGTTATTTGGTGATATGGTGCTGCTAGTGATAGACAACATAGTCAGAATTTTACTTGGTGATATGGTGCTGCTAGTGATAGTCAACATAGTCAGAATGTTACTAGGTGATGTGGTGCTGCTAGTGATAGTCAACATAGTCAGAATGCTACTAGGTGATGTGGTGCTGCTAGTGATAGTCAACATAGTCAGAATGTTACTTGGTGATATGGTGCTGCTAGTGATAGACAACATAGTCAGAATGTTACCTAGTGATATGGTGCTGCTAGTGATAGACAACATAGTCAGAATGTTACCTGGTGATATGGTGCTGCTAGTGAAAGACAACATACTCAGAATGCTACCTAGTGATATGGTGCTGCTAGTGATAGACAACATAGTCAGAATTTTACTTGGTGATATGGTGCTGCTAGTGATAGTCAACATAGTCAGAATGTTACTAGGTGATGTGGTGCTGCTAGTGATAGTCAACATAGTCAGAATGTTACTAGGTGATGTGGTGCTGCTAGTGATAGTCAACATAGTCTGAATTTTACTTGGTGATATGGTGCTGCTAGTGATAGACAACATAGTCAGAATGTTACTTGGTGATATGGTGCTGCTAGTGATAGACAACATAGTCAGAATGTTACTTGGTGATATGGTGGTGCTAGTGATAGTCAACATAGTCAGATTGTTACTTGGTGATATGGTGCTGCTAGTGATAGACAACATAGTCAGAATGTTACTTGGTGATATGGTGCTGCTAGTGATAGACAACATAGTCAGAATGTTACTTGGTGATATGGTGCTGCTAGTGATAGACAACATAGTCAGAATGTTACTTGGTGATATGGTGCTGCTAGTGATAGACAACATAGTCAGAATGTTACCTAGTGATATGGTGCTGCTAGTGATAGACAACATAGTCAGAATGTTACCTAGTGATATGGTGCTGCTAGTGATAGACAACATTGTCAGAATGTTACTTGGTTATATGGTGCTGCTAGTGATAGACAACATAGTCAGAATGTTACTTGGTGATATGGTGCTGCTAATGATAGACAACATACTCAGAATGTTACTAGGTGATGTGGTGCTGCTAGTGATATTCAACATAGTCAGAATGTTACTAGGTGATGTGGTGCTGCTAGTGATAGACAACATAGTCAGAATGTTACTTGGTGATGGTGCTGCTAGTGATAGTGAACATACTCAGAATGTTACTTGGTGATATGTTGCTGCTAGTGATAGTCAACATAGTCAGAATGTTACTTGGTGATGGTGCTTCTAGTGATAGACAACATACTCAGAATGTTACTTGGTGATGGTGCTGCTAGTGATAGTCAACATAGTCAGAATGTTACTTGGTGATGGTGCTGCTAGTGATAGACAACATAGTCAGAATGTTACTTGGTGATATGGTGCTGCTAGTGATAGTCAACATAGTCAGAATGTTACTTGGTGATGGTGCTGCTAGTGATAGTCATCATAGTCAGAATGTTACTAGGTGATGTGGTGCTGCTAGTGATAGTCAACATAGTCAGAATGTTACTTGGTGATATGGTGCTGCTAATGATAGACAACATACTCAGAATGTTACTTGGTGATGGTGCTGCTAGTGATAGTCAACATAGTCAGAATGTTACTTGGTGATATGGTGCTGCTAATGATAGACAACATACTCAGAATGTTACTTGGTGATGGTGCTGCTAGTGATAGTCAACATAGTCAGAATGTTACTTGGTGATATGGTGTTGCTAATGATAGTCAACATAGTCAGAATGTTACTTGGTGATATGTTGCTGCTAGTGATATACAACATAGTCAGAATGTTACTTGGTGATATGGTAATGCTAGTGATAGTCAACATAGTCAGAATGTTACTTGGTGATATGATGCTGCTAGTGATAGAGAACATAGTCAGAATATTACTTGGTGATGGTGCTTCTAGTGATAGTCAACATAGTCAGAATGTTATTTGGTGATGGTGCTGCTAGTGATAGTCAACATAGTCAGAATGTTATTTGGTGATATGGTGCTGCTAGTGATAGACAACATAGTCAGAATTTTACTTGGTGATATGGTGCTGCTAGTGATAGTCAACATAGTCAGAATGTTACTAGGTGATGTGGTGCTGCTAATGATAGTCAACATAGTCAGAATGTTACCTAGTGATATGGTGCTGCTAGTGATAGACAACATAGTCAGAATGTTACCTGGTGATATGGTACTGCTAGTGAAAGACAACATACTCAGAATGCTACCTAGTGATATGGTGCTGCTAGTGATAGAAAACATAGTCAGAATTTTACTTGGTGATATGGTGCTGCTAGTGATAGACAACATAGTCAGAATGTTACTTGGTGATATGGTGCTGCTAGTGATAGACAACATAGTCAGAATGTTACTTGGTGATATGGTGGTGCTAGTGATAGTCAACATAGTCAGAATGTTACTTGGTGATATGGTGCTGCTAGTGATAGACAACATAGTCAGAATGTTACTTGGTGATATGGTGCTGCTAGTGATAGACAACATAGTCAGAATGTTACTTGGTGATATGGTGCTGCTAGTGATAGACAACATAGTCAGAATGTTACTTGGTGATATGGTGCTGCTAGTGATAGACAACATAGTCAGAATGTTACCTAGTGATATGGTGCTGCTAGTGATAGGCAACATAGTCAGAATGTTACCTAGTGATATGGTGCTGCTAGTGATAGGCAACATAGTCAGAATGTTACGTAGTGATATGGTGCTGCTAGTGATAGACAACATTGTCAGAATGTTACTTGGTTATATGGTGCTGCTAGTGATAGACAACATAGTCAGAATGTTACTTGGTGATATGGTGCTGCTAATGATAGACAACATACTCAGAATGTTACTAGGTGATGTGGTGCTGCTAGTGATATTCAACATAGTCAGAATGTTACTAGGTGATGTGGTGCTGCTAGTGATAGACAACATAGTCAGAATGTTACTTGGTGATGGTGCTGCTAGTGATAGTGAACATACTCAGAATGTTACTTGGTGATATGTTGCTGCTAGTGATAGTCAACATAGTCAGAATGTTACTTGGTGATGGTGCTTCTAGTGATAGACAACATACTCAGAATGTTACTTGGTGATGGTGCTGCTAGTGATAGTCAACATAGTCAGAATGTTACTTGGTGATGGTGCTGCTAGTGATAGACAACATAGTCAGAATGTTACTTGGTGATATGGTGCTGCTAGTGATAGTCAACATAGTCAGAATGTTACTTGGTGATGGTGCTGCTAGTGATAGTCATCATAGTCAGAATGTTACTAGGTGATGTGGTGCTGCTAGTGATAGTCAACATAGTCAGAATGTTACTTGGTGATATGGTGCTGCTAATGATAGACAACATACTCAGAATGTTACTTGGTGATGGTGCTGCTAGTGATAGCCAACATAGTCAGAATGTTACTTGGTGATATGGTGCTGCTAATGATAGACAACATACTCAGAATGTTACTTGGTGATATGGTGCTGCTAGTGAAAGACAACATAGTCAGAATGTTATTTGGTGATATGGTGCTGCTAGTGATAGACAACATAGTCAGAATGTTACTTGGTGATATGGTGCTGCTAGTGATAGACAACATAGTCAGAATGTTACTTGGTGATATGGTGCTGCTAGTGATAGTCAACATAGTCAGAATGTTACTAGGTGATGTGGTGCTGCTAGTGATAGTCAACATAGTCAGAATGTTACTTGGTGATATGGTGCTGCTAGTGATAGACAACATAGTCAGAATGTTACCTAGTGATATGGTGCTGCTAGTGATAGACAACATAGTCAGAATGTTACCTGGTGATATGGTGCTACTAGTGAAAGACAACATACTCAGAATGCTACCTAGTGATATGGTGCTGCTAGTGATAGACAACATAGTCAGAATTTTACTTGGTGATATGGTGCTGCTAGTGATAGACAACATAGTCAGAATGTTACTTGTTGATATGGTGCTGCTAGTGATAGACAACATAGTCAGAATGTTACTTGGTGATATGGTGCTGCTAGTGATAGACAACATAGTCAGAATGTTACTTGGTGATATGGTGCTGCTAGTGATAGACAACATAGTCAGAATGTTACTTGGTGATATGGTGCTGCTAGTGATAGACAACATAGTCAGAATGTTACTTGGTGATATGGTGCTGCTAATGATAGTCAACATAGTCAGAATGTTACTTGGTGATATGTTGCTGCTAGTGATAGACAACATAGTCAGAATGTTACTTGGTGATATGGTGCTGCTAGTGATCGTCAACGTAGTCAGAATTTTACTTGGTGATATGGTGCTGCTAGTGATAGACAACATAGTCAGAATGTTACTTGGTGATGGTGCTTCTAGTCATAGTCAACATAGTCAGAATGTTATTTGGTGATATGGTGCTGCTAGTGATAGACAACATAGTCAGAATGTTACTTGGTGATATGGTGCTGCTAGTGATAGTCAACATACTCAGAATGTTACTAGGTGATGTGGTGCTGCTAGTGATAGTCAACATAGTCAGAATGTTACTTGGTGATATGGTGCTGCTAGTGATATACAACATAGTCAGAATGTTATCTAGTGATATGGTGCTGCTAGTGAAAGACAACATACTCAGAATGCTACCTAGTGATATGGTGCTGCTAGTGACAGACAACATAGTCAGAATTTTACTTGGTGATATGGTGCTGGTAGTGATAGACAACATAGTCAGAATGTTACTTGGTGATATGTTGCTGCTAGTGATAGACAACATAGTCAGAATGTTACTTGGTGATATGGTGCTGCTAGTGATCGTCAACGTAGTCAGAATTTTACTTGGTGATATGGTGCTGCTAGTGATAGACAACATAGTCAGAATGTTACTTGGTGATGGTGCTTCTAGTCATAGTCAACATAGTCAGAATGTTATTTGGTGATATGGTGCTGCTAGTGATAGACAACATAGTCAGAATGTTACTTGGTGATATGGTGCTGCTAGTGATAGTCAACATACTCAGAATGTTACTAGGTGATGTGGTGCTGCTAGTGATAGTCAACATAGTCAGAATGTTACTTGGTGATATGGTGCTGCTAGTGATAGACAACATAGTCAGAATGTTACCTAGTGATATGGTGCTGCTAGTGAAAGACAACATACTCAGAATGCTACCTAGTGATATGGTGCTGCTAGTGACAGACAACATAGTCAGAATTTTACTTGGTGATATGGTGCTGCTAGTGATAGACAACATAGTCAGAATGTTACTTGGTGATATGGTGCTGCTAGTGATAGACAACATAGTCAGAATGTTACTTGGGTATATGGTGCTGCTAGTGATAGTCAACATAGTCAGAATGTTACTTGGTGATATGATGCTGCTAGTGATAGACAACATAGTCAGAATGTTACTTGGTGATATGGTGCTGCTAGTGATAGACAACATAGTCAGAATGTTACTTGGTGATATGGTGCTGCTAGTGATAGACAACATAGTCAGAATGTTACCTAGTGATATGGTGCTGCTAGTGATAGACAACATTGTCAGAATGTTACTTGGTTATATGGTGCTGCTAGTGATAGACAACATAGTCAGAATGTTACTTGGTGATATGGTGCTGCTAATGATAGACAACATACTCAGAATGTTACTAGGTGATGTGGTGCTGCTAGTGATATTCAACAAAGTCATAATGTTACTAGGTGATGTGGTGCTGCTAGTGATAGACAACAAAGTCAGAATGTTACTTGGTGATGGTGCTGCTAGTGATAGTGAACATAGAATGAACTCCTGAGTGGCGCAGTGGTCTAAGGCACTGCATCGCAGTGCTAACTGTGCCACTAGAGATCCTGGTTCGAATCCAGGCTCTGTCGCAGCCGGCCGCGACCGGGAGACTCATGGGCGGCGCACAATTGGCCCAGCGTCGTCTAGGGTAGGGGAGGGAATGGCCGGCAGGGATGTAGCTCAGTTGATAGAGCATGGCGTTTGCAACGCCAGGGTTGTGGGTTCGATTCCCACGGGGGGCCAGTATAAAAAAAATAAAAAATATGTAATCACTAACTGTAAGTCGCTCTGGATAAGAGCGTCTGCTAAATGACTAAAATGTAAATGTAAAATGATAGTCAGAATGTTACCTGGTGATATGGTGCTGCTAATGATAGACAACATATTCAGAATGTTACTTGGTGATATGGTGCTGCTAGTGATAGTCAACATAGTCAGAATGTTACTTGGTGATGGTGCTGCTAGTGATAGTCAACATAGTCAGAATGTTACTTGGTGATGGTGCTGCTAGTGATAGACAACATAGTCAGAATGTTACTTGGTGATGTGGTGCTGCTAGTGATAATCAACATACTCAGAATGTTACTAGGTGATGTGGTGCTGCTAGTGATAGACAACATAGTCAGAATGTTACTTGGTGATATGGTGCTGCTAGTGATAGACAACATAGTCAGAATGTTACTTGGTGATGGTGCTGCTAGTGATAGACAACATAGTCAGAATGTTACTTGGTGATGTGGTGCTGCTAGTGATAGTCAACATACTCAGAATGTTACTAGGTGATGTGGTGCTGCTAGTGATAGACAACATAGTCAGAATGTTACTTGGTGATATGGTGCTGCTAGTGATAGACAACATAGTCAGAATGTTACTAGGTGATGTGGTGCTGCTAGTGATAGTCAACATACTCAGAATGTTACTAGGTGATGTGGTGCTGCTAGTGATAGACAACATAGTCAGAATGTTACTTGGTGATATGGTGCTGCTAGTGATAGACAACATAGTCAGAATGTTACTTGGTGATGGTGCTGCTAGTGATAGACAACATAGTCAGAATGTTACTAGGTGATATGGTGCTGCTAGTGAAAGACAACATACTCAGAATGTTACCTAGTGATATGGTGCTGCTAGTGATAGTCAACATAGTCAGAATGTTACTTGGTGATATGGTGCTTATAGTGATAGACAACATAGTCAGAATATTACTAGGTGATATGGTGCTGCTAGTTATAGACACCATACTCAGAATGTTACTAGATGATGTGGTGCTGCTAGTGATAGTCAACATAGTCAGAATGTTACTTGGTGATATGGTGCTGCTAGTGATAGTCAACATAGTCAGAATGTTACTTGGTGATATGGTGCTGCTAGTGATAGACAACATAGTCAGAATGTTACTTGGTGATATGGTGCTGCTAGTGATAGACAACATAGTCAGAATGTTACTTGGTGATATGGTGCTGCTAGTGATAGACAACATAGTCAGAATGTTACTTGGTGATATGGTGCTGCTAGTGATAGTCAACATAGTCAGAATGTTACTTGGTGATGTGGTGCTGCCTGCTAGTGATAGACAACGTAGTCAGAATGTTACTTGGTGATGTGGTGCTGCTAGTGATAGACAACATAGTCAGAATGTTACCTGGTGATATGGTGTTGCTAGTGATAGACAACATACTCAGAATGTTACTTGGTGATATGGTGCTGCTAGTGATAGACAACATACTCAGAATGTTACTTGGTTATATGGTGCTGCTGGTGATAGACAACATAGTCAGAATGTTACTTGGTGATATGGTGCTGCTAATGATAGACAACATACTCAGAATGTTACTTGGTGATATGGTGCTGCTAGTGATAGACAACATACTCAGAATGTTACCTGGTTATATGGTGCTGCTAGTGATAGACAACATACTCAGAATGTTACTTGGTGAAATGGTGCTGCTAGTGATAGTCAACATAGTCAGAATGTTACTTGGTGATATGGTGCTGCTAGTGATAGACAACATAGTCAGAATGTTACCTGGTGATATGGTGCTGCTAGTGATAGACAACATACTCAGAATGTTACTTGGTGATATGGTGCTTTTAGTGAAAGACAACATACTCAGAATGTTACCTGGTGATATGTTACTGCTAGTGATAGACAACATAGTCAGAATTCTACTTGGTTATATGGTGCTGCTAGTGATAGACAACATAGTCAGAATGTTACTTGGTGATGGTGCTGCTAGTGATAGACAACATAGTCAGAATGTTACTAGGTGATATGGTGCTGCTAGTTATAGACACCATACTCAGAATGTTACTAGGTGATGTGGTGCTGCTAGTGATAGTCAACATAGTCAGAATGTTACTTGGTGATGTGGTTCTGCTAGCGATAGACAACATAGTCAGAATGTTACTTGGTGATATGGTGCTGCTAGTGATAGACAACATAGTCAGAATGTTACTTGGTGTTGTGGTGCTGCTAGTGATAGTCAACATAGTCAGATTGTTACTAGGTGATATGGTGCTGCTAGTGATAGACAACATAGTCAGAATGTTACTTGGTGTTGTGGTGCTGCTAGTGATAGTCAACATAGTCAGATTGTTACTAGGTGATATGGTGCTGCTAGTGATAGTCAACATAGTCAGAATGTTACTTGGTGATATGGTGCTGCTAGTGATAGACAACATAGTCAGAATGTTACTTGGTTATATGGTGCTGCTAGTGATAGACAACATAGTCAGAATGTTACCTGGTGATATAGTGCTGCTAGTGATAGACAACATAGTCAGAATGTTACTAGGTGATATGGTGCTGCTAGTGAAAGACAACATAGTCAGAATTCTACTTGGTGATATGGTGCTGCTAGTGATAGACAACATAGTCAGAATGTTACTTGGTGATGGTGCTGCTAGTGATAGACAACATAGTCAGAATGTTACTTGGTGATATGGTGCTGCTAGTGATAGACAACATAGTCAGAATGTTACTTGGTGATATGGTGCTGCTAGTGATAGATAACATAGTCAGAATGTTACTTGGTGATATGGCGCTGCTAGTGATAGACAATATAGTGAGAATGTTACCTGGTAATATGGTGCTGCTAATGATAGACAACATAGTCCGAATGTTACTTGGTGATATGGTGCTGCTAGTGATAGACAACATAGTCAGAATGTTTCTTGGTGATATGGTGCTGCTAGTGATAGACAATATAGTCAGGATGTTACCTGGTGATGGTGGTGCTAGTGATAGTCAACATAGTCAGAATGTTACCTGGTGATATGGTGCTGCTTTACACAAAGTTTACATACATTATATTCAACTAGGTAGAGTTGTTTACATACATTATATACAACTAGGTAGAGTGGTTTCAATACATTATATACAACTAGGTAGAGTGGTTTCAATACATTATATACAACTAGGTAGAGTGGTTTCAATACATTATATACAACTAGGTAGTATGGTTTACATACATTATATACAACTGGTTAGAGTGTTTTCAATAAATGATATACAACTAGGTAGAGTGGTTTCAATACATTATATACAACTATGTAGAGTGGTTTCAATACATTATACACAACTAGGTAGATTGGTTTCAATACATTATATACAACTATGTAGAGTGGTTTCAATACATTATACACAACTAGGTAGATTGGTTTCAATACATTATATACAACTAGGTAGAGTGGTTTCATTACATTATATACAACTAGGTAGAGTGGTTTCAATACATTATATACAACTATGTAGAGTGGTTTCAATACATTATACACAACTAGGTAGATTGGTTTCAATACATTATATACAACTATGTGGAGTGGTTTACATACATTATATACAACTAGGTAGAGTGGTTTCAATACATTATATACAACTATGTAGAGTGGTTTCCATACATTATATACAACTAGGTAGAGTGAGCATAGAGCTATAAGAGAATGAGCAGTGGATATACAAATATACAGTGTATATATAGTAGGTATACGGTTGATATACAGTGGATATACGGTGGATATACAGTGGGTATACGGTGGATATACTGTGGTTATACGGTTGATATACAGTGGGTATACGGTTGATATACAGTGGGTATACGGTTGATATACAGTGGATATACAGTGGGTATACTGTTGATATACTGTGGGTATATGGTGGATATTCAGTGGGTATACGGTTGATATACAGTGGATATACATTGGATATACGGTGGATATACAGTGGGTATATGGTTGATATACAGTGGATATACGGTGGGTATACGGTGGATATACAGTGGATATACTGTGGGTATACGGTGGATATACAGTGGGTATACGGTTGATATACGGTGGGTATACAGTGGATATACTGTGGATATACGGTTGATATACAGTGGGTATACAGTGGGTATACAGTGGGTATATGGTTGATATAAAGTGGGTATACGGTTGATATACAGTGGATATACGGTGGATATACAGTGGGTATATGGTGGATATACAGTGGGTATACGGTTGATATACAGTGGGTATTCGGTTGATATACAGTTGATATACAGTGGGTATATGGTTGATATACAGTGTGTATTCGGTTGAAATACGGTGGATATACAGTGGATATACTGTGGGTATACGGTGGATATACAGTGGATATACTGTGTGAATACAGTGGGTATACTGTTGATATACTGTGGGTATATGGTGGATATACAGTGGATATACATTGGATATATGGTGGATATACAGTGGGAATATGGTTGATATACAGTGGATATATGGTGGATATACAGTGGATATACTGTGGATATACGGTTGATATACAGTGGGTTTACGGTTGATATACAGTGGGTATACAATGGGTATACGGTTGATATACAGTGGGTATACGGTTGATATACAATGGGTATACGTTGGATATACAGTGGGTATACGGTGGATATTCAGTGGATATACAGTGGGTATACGGTGGATATACCGTGGGTATATGGTTGATATACAGTGGGTATACGGTTGATATACAGTGGATATATGGTGGATATACAGTGGGTATATGGTGGATATACAGTGGGTATACGGTTGATATACAGTGGGTATTCGGTTGATATACAGTGGATATACAGTGGGTATACGGTTGATATACAGTGGGTATTCGGTTGATATACGGTGGATATACAGTGGATATACTGTGGGAATACGGTGGATATACTGTGGATATACTGTGGGTATACGGTGGATATACAGTGGGTATACGGTTGATATACAGTGGGTATTCGGTTGATATACAGTGGATATACGGTGGATATACTGTTGATATACAATGGGTTTATGGTTGATATACAGTGGGTATACAGTGGGTATACGATTGATATACAGTGGGTATACGGTTGATATACAGTGGGTATACGGTTTATATACAGTGGGTATATGGTGGATATACAGTGGGTATACGGTTGATATACAGTGGGTATTCGGTTGATATACAGTTGATATACAGTGGGTATATGGTTGATATACAGTGTGTATTCGGTTGAAATACGGTGGATATACAGTGGATATACTGTGGGTATACGGTGGATATACAGTGGATATACTGTGTGAATACAGTGGGTATACTGTTGATATACTGTGGGTATATGGTGGATATACAGTGGATATACATTGGATATATGGTGGATATACAGTGGGAATATGGTTGATATACAGTGGATATACGGTGGATATACAGTGGATATACTGTGGATATACGGTTGATATACAGTGGGTTTACGGTTGATATACAGTGGGTATACAATGGGTATACGGTTGATATACAGTGGGTATACGGTTGATATACAGTGGGTATACGTTGGATATACAGTGGGTATACGGTGGATATTCAGTGGATATACAGTGGGTATACGGTGGATATACCGTGGGTATATGGTTGATATACAGTGGGTATACGGTTGATATACAGTGGATATATGGTGGATATACAGTGGGTATATGGTGGATATACAGTGGGTATACGGTTGATATACAGTGGGTATTCGGTTGATATACAGTGGATATACAGTGGGTATACGGTTGATATACAGTGGGTATTCGGTTGATATATGGTGGATATACAGTGGATATACTGTGGGTATACGGTGGATATACTGTGGATATACTGTGGGTATACGGTGGATATACAGTGGGTATACGGTTGATATACAGTGGGTATTCGGTTGATATACAGTGGATATACGGTGGATATACTGTTGATATACAATGGGTTTATGGTTGATATACAGTGGGTATACAGTGGGTATACGATTGATATACAGTGGGTATACGGTTGATATACAGTGGGTATACGGTTGATATACAGTGGGTATACGGTTGATATACAGTGGGTATACGGTTGATATACAGTGGGTATATGGTGGATATACAGTGGGTATACGGTTGATATACAGTGGGTATTCGGTTGATATACAGTGGATATACTGTGGATATACGGTTTATATACAGTGGATATACAGTGGATATACGGTGGATATACAGTGGGTATACGGTTGATATACAGTGGGTATACGGTTTATATACAGTGGGTATACGGTTGATATACAGTGGGTATACGGTGGATATACAGTGGGTATACGGTTGATATACGGTGGATATACAGTGGATATACAGTGGATATACTGTGGATATACAGTGGATATACTGTGGGTATACGGTGGATATACAGTGGGTATACGGTTGATATACAGTGGGTATTCGGTTTATATACAGTGGATATACGGTGGATATACAGTGGGTTTACGGTTGATATACAGTGGGTATACGGTTGATATACAGTGGGTATACGGTGTATATAGAGTGGGTATACGGTGGATATACAGTGGGTATAAGGTGGATATACAGTGTGTATAAGGTGGATATACAGTGGGTATACGGTTGATATACAGTGGATATACGGTGGATATACAGTGGGTATACTGTTGATATACTGTTGGTATACAGTGGATATACAGTGGGTATACGGTTGATATACAGTGGATATACTGTGGATATACGGTTGATATACAGTGGGTTTACGGTTGATATACAGTGGGTATACAGTGGGTATACGGTTGGTATACAGTGGGTATACGGTTGATATACAGTGGGTATACGGTTGATATACAGTGGATATACGGTTGATATACAGTGGGTATATGGTGGATATACAGTGGGTATACGGTTGATATACAGTGGGTATTCGGTTGATATACAGTGGATATACAGTGGGTATACGGTTGATATACAGTGGGTATTCGGTTGATATATGGTGGATATACAGTGGGTATACTGTGGGTATACGGTGGATATACAGTGGATATACTGTGGGTATACGGTGGATATACAGTGGGTATACGGTTGATATACAGTGGGTATTCGGTTGATATACAGTGGATATACGGTTGATATACAGTGGGTTTATGGTTGATATACAGTGGGTATACATTGGGTATATGGTTGATATACAGTGGGTATACGGTTGATATACAGTGGGTATACTGTTGATATACAGTGGATATACTGTTGATATACAGTGGGTATATGGTGGATATACAGTGGGTATACGGTGGATATTCAATGGATATACAGTGGGTATACGGTGGATATACAGTGGGTATATGGTTGATATATAGTGGGTATACGGTTGATATACGGTGGATATACAGTGGGTATATTGTTGGTATACTGTGGATATACAGTGGGTATACGGTTTATATACAGTGGATATACAGTGGATATACGGTGGATATACAGTGGGTATACGGTTGATATACAGTGGGTATACGGTTGATATACAGTGGGTATTCGGTTGATATACAGTGGATATACGGTTGATATACAGTGGGTTTACAGTTGATATACAGTGGGTATACAGTGGGTATACGGTTGATATACAGTGGGTATACGGTTGATATACAGTGGGTATACGGTGTATATACAGTGGGTATACGGTGGATATACAGTGGGTATAAGGTGGATATACAGTGGGTATATGGTTGATATACAGTGGATATACTGTGGATATACAGTGGGTATACGGTTTATATACAGTGGGTAAACGGTTGATATACTGTGGGTATTCGGTTGATATACAGTGGATATACGGTGGATATACGGTTGATATACAGTGGGTTTACAGTTGATATACAGTGGGTATACAGTGGGTATACGGTTGATATACAGTGGGTATACGGTGTATATACAGTGGGTATACGGTGGATATACAGTGGGTATAAGGTGGATATACAGTGGGTATATGGTTGATATACAGTCGATATACGGTGGATATACAGTGGGTATACTGTTGATATACTGTGGGTATACAGTGGATATACAGTGGGTATACGGTTGATATACAGTGGATATACGGTGGATATTTAGTGGGTATACGGTTGATATACAGTGGGTATACGGTTGATATACAGTGGACGTACAAATGTACAGTATCAATATGAATATACACTCAGTTTATTAGGTACACCCCTCTTGTACTGGGTTGGACCCTTTGCCTCCAGAACGGCCAATTCTTCAGGGCATGGAAACGTTGCTCAATTGGTATCTAGGGACCTAACATGTGCCTGGAAAACATTCCCCACACCAATACACCACCTCCACCAGCCGTTACCGTTGACACCAGGCAGGATGGGGCCATGGACAGATCCTGACTCTGCCATCAGCATGACGCAACAGGAACCAGGATTTGTGGGACCAGGTGATGTTTTTCCTCTCCTCTATTTTCCAGTGTTGGTGATCATGTGCTCACTGGAGCCACTTCTTCTTGTTTTTAGCTGATAGGAGTGAAACCCGGTGTGGTCGTCTGCTGCAATAGCCCATCCGTGGCAAGGATCGACGAGTTGTGCGTTCCGAGATGCCGTTCTGCACACCACTGTTGTACTGTGCTGTTATTTGACTGTTTGTGGCCCGCCTGTTAGCTTGCACGATTCTTGCCATTATCCTTCGACCTCTCCACTGACTGGATGTTTTTTGTTTGTCTCGTTTTGCCCATTCTAACTTTCAATCGAAAAGTAACTGAATGCCTCGATGCCTGTCTGCCTGCTTTATATAGCAAGCCACGGCCACGTGACTCACTTTCTGTAGGAGCGAACCATTTACGTGAACGGGGTGGTGTACTTAATAAACTGTAGCATAGAGTGCATATTCCTTTAATCTCTATGGACCAGATGGCCAGTTGGTGAGGGCCACAGCCCTGGGGGATAAACTTTTCAGGTGGCGGGAGGTTTTGGTCATGGTTAACCTGAACCACCTGCAAGAGGATAATTTTTGGAAGCGGGGATGACTGGGGGTGTGAGGGGTCAGCAATGGTCTTTCCTGCACGCCTCCTTGCCCTGGAGTAGTGCAGGACCTCGATGGAGGGCAGGTGGCAGCCGATGACCCTCACTGCAGACCAGACAATGCGTTGCAGTTAGCCCTTGCAGCGGGCAGAGGCAGACCCAAACCAGACGGTGATGGAGGAGGTGAGGATGGACTCAACTATTGATGCGTAAAACCAGATCAGGGTTGACTGGGAGATTTCTGCAAGTAGTACATCCGCTGGTGGGCCTTCTTGGTGACCGCTGTGATGTTTGTGGGAGATGATGGTCCCCAGGAATTTGAATGATTCAGCTAACAGTTTTGAGCCATCAATCTCGAGGGGGAGAGATGGTGAGGGGCGTTTTCTGAAGTCAACTACCATCTCCACGCTTTTGTCTGTGTTCTAGGTTATTGTGACTGCACCAGGCCACTACCCACTGGGCAAAAACTGGTTGAATCAATGTTGTTTCCATGTCATAAAAAAAATACTAATCAATGTGATGACGATGAATCAATGTGGAAAACTGATTGGATTATTTAAAAAAGTCATTGTCACGATCGTTTACGGATGAGACGGACCAAGGCGCAGCGTGATAAGCGTACATATTTATTAGTACTGAACACACGACAAAAACAACAAACAAACGATACGTGAAGTCCAAGGTAGACTAATAACATACCTATACGGAACAAGATCCCACACCGACTGGTGCCAAACGGCTGCCTAACTATGGTCCCCAATCAGAGACAACGAACTACATCTGCCTCTGATTGGGAACCACCCTGGCCAACATAGATCTACACGATCTAGAAACTCAAACATAGAAAACATAACATAGAAACTACACACCCTGGCTCAACATTGAAGAGTCCCCAGAGCCAGGGCGTGACAGTCATCAATGTAAGAAAATGTTGCCTTTTTTCACCCAACTTTTAACCTAATCCAATGACATGGTGACATTATTTGTTGATTTCGCATTGAATTCACATTAGTTGACAACTCAACCAAATGTAACTGACGTCTGTGCCCAGTGGATAGCCGGTCGACCTCTCCACGGTACATGAACTGATCGCCATCGGTGATGAGACTGACCAGAGTGGTGTCATCTGCGAATTTGAGTAGTTTGACAGATGCGTTGTTGGAGGTGCGGATTAACATGCATTGGAAACTACAGTATGTCAATGGCGAAGAGTGGGCTTTTCCAAACAAGGTTATAGTTGTCGGCTTGCATAAGCGGGAATTAATTGTTTCATCTGATATGTTCGAGACAAGACAATGACTGTTTCTATCCACTATAGTGTAGCACATGACAAAAATGAACCCTTCCCTCAAGCCCAAAAAGCTTGATTCTTGTTTCGATGACATTATGGTTACTGTCATGTTGAATAGAAGTTGATTGCAGCCCTAGGGTTGACAGCACAATCCAAATAACAAAGACTGCAAAGAAATGCTACACGTTGTGCTTTTTTAGAGTACAAAAGAACTCCATACTCTTAAAATACTGTAATTCCCTTTTAGAAATCATAGTCCTTTACACAGTAAGACTCAATTTACAAGTAATTTGTGATTGATGCTGTGAAATGAAAATAACAATCTGAGGCAGGTTTTGATATGGGCGAGTGATGCTTTGACTGCAGCTCTATCATCTGTCTATCTCTTTCCCTGTCACCAGGCCCTACCCAGAGAATGCCAGCCACAGCCACTTGCATGGACTTCTTCCAGCTCTTTGTGCCTGACAACGCCATCCAGAACATGGTGACGCAGACCAACATGTACGCCAAGAAGTACCAGGAGCGCTTCGGCAGCGACGAGGGCTGGCGAAATGTGACTGCAGCCGAGATGAAGGCCTTCCTGGGCTTCGTGACTTCCACCAGCGTTCACCGCTGTGAGTCAGTGCTCAGCATCTGGAGCAGCGGCTTCTTTAGCAACCGCAGCATCGCACTCAAGATGAGCCAGGTGCGCTTCGAGAAGATCCTCAAGTACTTCCACATCGTGGCCTTCCGCTCCAGCCACGGCAGCCATGGCCTCTACAAGATCCAGCCCTTCCTGGACTCACTGCAGCAGTCGTTCGGCTGCAGCACCTTCCGCCCCTCGCAGACTCAGGTATGGCAGTGGGCTGCTGTGTTTACTGTTCAGCTTTGGACACGTTTAGTACAGATGACAGTTAAATAGAGTTCAATTCAGGGCTGGGGTCAATTCAAACTGTTATTTAAGTACACTTAAATAATAATGAAACCATTTGAAAGAGCTGCATCCATTTTTAATGACTTCTCAATATAAACCATTTATTTCAATGTTTTTAATTTTAAATTAAATGTTCTTCCTGAATTGACTGCCTTCAATTCAAATTTGTTGACATCTGTGCCAAGTGGGCAGCTTGGTGTGTTCAGCTCTGGGTACTTTTAGAACAGACTCAAAATACAACACAGTGGTCAGATAGGTAGGTACAGTTGAAGTCGGAAGTTTACATACACCTTAGCCAAAAACATTTAAACTCAGTTTTTTACAATTCCTGACATTTAATCCTAGTAAACATTTCCTGTTTTAGGTCAGTTTGGATCAACACTTTATTTTAAGAATGTGAAATGTCAGAATAATAGTAGAGATAATGATTAATTTCAGCTTTTATTTCTTTCATCACAATAATAATAATAATAATAATAATAATAATAATCATCACATTCCCAGTGGGTCAGAAGTTTACATACACTCAGTTAGTATTTGGTAGCATTGCCTTTAAATTGTTTAACTTGGGTCAAACATTTCAGGTAGCCTTCCACAAGCTTCCCACAATAAGTTGGGTGAATTTTGGCCCATTCCACCTGACAGAGCTGGTAAAACTGAGTCAGGTTTGTAGGCGTCCTTGCTCGCACACGCTTTTTCAGTTCTGCCCACACATTTTCAATAGGATTGAGGTCAGGGCTTTGTGATGGCCACTCCAATACCTTGACTTTGTTGTCCTTAAGCCATTTTGCCACAACTTTGGAAGTATGCTTGGGGTCATTGTCCATTTGGAAGACCCATTTGCGACCAAGCTTTAACTTCCTGACTGATGTCTTGAGATGTTGCTTCAATATATCTACATCATTTTCCTTCCTCATGATGCCATCTATTTTGTGAAGTGCACCAGTCCCTCCTGCAGAAAAGCACCCCCACAGCATGATGCTGCCACCCTGGTGCTTCACGGTTGGGATGGTGTTCTTCAGCTTGCAAGCGTCTCCCTTTTTCCTCCAAACATAACGATGGTCATTATGGCCAAACAGTTCTATTATTGTTTCTCCAAAAAGTACGATCTTTGTCCCCATGTGCAGTTGCAAACCGTAGTCTGGCTTTTTTATGGCGGTTTTGGAGCAGTGGCTTCTTCCTTGCTGAGCGGCCTTTCAGGTTATGTCGCTATAGGACTCTTTTTACTGTGGATATAGATACGTTTGTACCTGTTTCCTCCAGCATCTTCACAAGGTCCTTTGCTGTTGTTCTGGGATTGATTTGCACGTTTCGTACCAAAGTACGTTCATCTCTAGGAGACAGAACGCGTCTCCTTCCTGAGCGGTATGACGGCTGCGTGGTCCAATGGTGTTTATACTTGCATACTATTGTTTGTACAGATGAATGTGGTACCTTCAGGCGTTTGGAAATTGCTCCCAATGATGAACCAGACTTGTGGAGGTCTACAATTTGTTTTCTGAGGTCTTGGCTGATTTCTTTTGATTTTCCCATGATGTCAAGCAAAGAGGCACTGTGAAGGTAGGCCTTGAAATACATCCACAGGTACACCTCCAATTGACTCAAATGATGTCAATTAGCCTTTCAGAAGCTTCTAAAGCCATGGCATCATTTTCTGGAATTTTCCAAACTGTTTAAAGGCACAGTCAACTTAGTGTATGTAAACTTCTGACCCACTGGAATTGAGATACAGTGAATTATAAGTGAAATAATCTGTCTGTAAACAATTGTTGAGAAAATTACTTGTGTCATGCACAAAGTAGATGTCCTAACCGACCTGCCAAAACTATAGTTTGTTAACAAGAAATTTGTGGAGTGGTTGAAAAACGAGTTTTAATGACTCCAACCTAAGTGTATGTAAACTTCCGACTTCAACTGTAGGTTGTCATTTAGACTGTCAGGGTGTGCTGATGTGGATGCGGTGGTAGAGTCAAGCGCAGGACAACGAGGATAAGTCAAGACGAATTTACTAACACTTGAAATAGACACAAAATAAACGGCCTCAAAAACACTGGAGGCGAACAAATTCGCGCAGTGCGTAAAACAACAAGAAGAGTCAAAATACGCGGAGTGCGTAAAACAACTACGTAGAGCCAAGGCACCGAACCTATCAAAACACGACAGGTAGAACAATAACACATAAGATACAAACATAACATAGGGGAACTTATAGGTGACACAATCAATACAGAATACGAAACAGGTGCACTAACTAGACATGACAAAACAAACATCGAAAACATCAAACGGTAGTAGCTAGTACTCCGGGGACGACGAACGCCGAAGCCTGCCCGAGCAAGGAGGAGGAGCAGCCTCGGCGGCATCCGTGACAGTACCCCCCCACTTGACGCGCAGCTCCAGCCGTGCGCCGACCCTGGCCTCGGGGACGGCCAGGAGGACGCGGAGCAGGGCGCGTGGGATGACTCCGGTGGAACTCCGTCAGGAGGGAGGGATCTAAAATGTCCCTCCTAGGCACCCAGCACCGTTCCTCCGGGCCGTACCCCTCCCACTCCACGAGATACTGCAGACCCCCCATCCGACGTCTCAAATCCACGATGGACTGGACTGAGTACGCCGGAGCCCCCTCGATGTCCAGTGGGGGCGGAGGAGTCTCCCGTATCTCATTGTCCTGGAGTGGACCAGCTACCACCGGCCTGAGGAGAGACACATGGAACGAGGGGTTAATGTGATAATCATTAGGCAGTTGTAACCTGTAACATACCTCGTTCAATCTCCTCAGGACTTTAAATGGCCCCACAAACCGCCGACCCAGCTTCCGGCAGGGCAGGCGAAGGGGCAGGTTTCGAGTCGAGAGCCAGACTCGATCTCCAGGTGCGTACACTGGACCCTCACTGCGGTGGAGATCGGCGCTCGCCTTCTGCCGACGGATAGCCCGCTGCAGATGTACATGCGCAGCGTTCCATGTCTCCTCCGAGCGCCGAAACCACTCATCCACCTCGATCTGGCTCTGATGCCATGGTGCCAGAACCGGCTGATACCCCAACACACACTGGAAAGGGGTCAGATTAGTAGAGGAATGGCGAAGAGAATTCTGGGCAATCTCCGCCCAGGGGATATACCCCGACCACTCCTCCTGCCGGTCCTGGCAATACGATCTCAGAAACCTACCCACATCCTGGTTCACTCTCTCCACCTGCCCATTACTCTCAGGGTGGAAACCCGAGGTAGTACTAAATGCTGTCTTCCATTCATCTCCCTCCCTAATGCGCACCAAGTTGTAGGCGCTCCTGAGATCCAGTTTTGTGAAGAAACGCGCTCCGTGTAATGATTCCGTCATACTCGCAATCAGAGGGAGTGGATAACTATATTTCACTGTGATCTGATTGAGACTACGGTAATCAATACACGGGCGCAACCCTCCATCCTTCTTCTTCACAAAAAAGAAACTTGAGGATGCAGGGGAAGTGGAGGGCCGTATGTATCCCTGTCTCAGAGACTCGGCTATGTATGTCTCCATAGCCGCCTTCTCCTCTTGAGACAGAGGATACACATGACTCCGTGGAAGTGCAGCGCCTGCCTGGAGGTCTATCGCACAATCCCCCTGTCTATGAGGTGGCAATTGCGTCACCCTAGTCTTGCTGAACACGAGTGCCAAATCCTCATACTCAGGAGGAATGTGCAATGCGGGCAATTGGTTCGGACTTTCCACCGTGGTCGCCCCTACGGAAACCCCTAGACATCGCCCAACACACTGGTTAGACCACTCCTTGAGAGCCCTCTGTTGCCACGAAATGGTGGGGTCATGGGTGATTAACCAAGGAAGCCCCAACACCACGGGATACACAGGAGAGTCGATCAGATATAACTGAATGATCTCTTCATGACCCCCCTGCGCCGTCATCTTTAGTGGTGCTGTGACCTCCCTAATCAAACCAGATCCCAACGGACGGCTATCTAGGGCATGAATAGGGAAAGGCACATCTACGGGTAGGAGGGGAATCCCTAACTTCACACAAAAATTCCGATCAATAAAATTCCCAGCTGCGCCTGAATCGACTAGCGCCTTATGCTGGGAATGAGATGCAACCAGGGGAAATACTACAGGTATACATAAATGAACAACAGAGAGCTCTGGGTGAGTTGGGCGCCTACTCACCTGGAATGACTCCCCAGTGCGTGCCCTGTTGCCTCGATCCCCTGGAGGCCCTCCCCAGCACCGAACCGCAGTGTGTCCTCTACGGCCACAGTTGGTGCAGGGGACGACCTCCCTCCGGATCTCTCTCCTCTTCTCTCTAGCGCCAGCACCTCCGAGCTCCATAGGGCTCGGCTCGGAGGTGCTGGGGGATGGAATGGACGGCCCCAACTCCGGACGTCCGCGGGTGGCCAGCAGGGTATCCAGACGGATTGACATGTCCACCAACTGGTTGAAGGTTAGATTGGTGTCCCTGCAGGCCAACTCTCGTCGAACGTCCTCTCGCAGGCTGCACCGATAGTGGTCGATGAGGGCCCTCTCATTCCACCCCGCATCCGCCGCTAGAGTCCGGAAGTCCAGGGCGAACTCCTGTGCGCTCCTCTTCCCCTGTCGGAGGTGGAACAGACACTCTCCCGCCGCTTTACCCTCTGGGGGGTGATCGAACACAGCCCTGAAGCGGCGGGAGAACTCCGCGTAGCTGATGGTGGCGGCGTCTATTCCCCTCCATTCGGCATTGGCCCACTCCAATGCCTTGCCGGAGAGACAGGAGATGAGGGCGGAAACGCTCTCGTATCCCGAGGGCGCCGGGTGTATGGTTGCCAGGTAAAGTTCCACCTGAAGGAGGAACCCCTGACACCCGGCTGCGGTGCCATCATATGCCCTCGGGAGCGAGAGCCGAATCCCACTGGACTCCGGAGCTGGTATGATGGGGCTGGCCGATGGTGGTGGTAAGGTAGGAGGAGGTGTGGGCAGGCCTTCTCTTTCCCATCGGCGCAGAGTGTCCATGACGCCTTGCATGGCGGAGCCGAGTCGATGGATCATGGCGTCCTGGCTCCTGACCCGATCCTCCAGTGACTCGGCTACCGCCGCTGCTCCTGCTGACTCCATAGGTGGTGTGTTATTCTGTCAGGGTGTGCTGATGTGGATGCGGTGGTAGAGTCAAGCGCAGGACAACGAGGATAAGTCAAGACGAATTTACTAACACTTGAAATAGACACAAAATAAACGGCCTCAAAAACACTGGAGGCGAACAAATACGCGCAGTGCGTAAAACAACAAGAAGAGTCAAAACACGCGGAGTGCGTAAAACAACTACGTAGAGCCAAGGCACCGAACCTATCAAAACACGACAGGTGGAACAATAACACACAAGATACAAACATAACATAGGGGAACTTATAGGATGCGGAGTGGTCTGGGAGGATACAAAGTGGGCTGGGAGGATACAAAGTGGGCTGGGAGGATACGAAGTGGACTGAGAGGAGACGAAGTGGACTGGAAGGATGAGAAGTGGGCTGTAAGGATGCGAAGTGGTCTGGGAGGATACAAAGTGGTCTAGGAGGATACGAAGTGGTCTGGGAGGATACGAAGTGGGAGGATACGAAGTGGTCTGGGAGGATGCGAAGTGGGCTGGAAGGATGCGAAGTGGGCTGGGAGGATGCGAAGTGGTCTGGGAGTATACAAAGTGGGCTGGGAAGATACGAAGTGAGCTGGGACGATGCGAAGTGGGCTGGGAGGATACGGAGTGGGCTGGGAGGAAGAAGTGGGCTGGAAGCATGCGAAGTGGTCTGGGAGGATACGAAGTGGGCTGGGAGGATACGAAGTGGGCTGGGAGGAAGAAGTGGGCTGGAAGGATGCGAAGTGGTCTGGAAGGTTGCAAAGTGGTCTGGGAGGATGCAAAGTGGTCTGGGAGGATACGAAGTGGTCTGGGAGGATATGAGGTGGTCTGGGAGGATATGAGGTGGTCTGGGACGATACGAAGTGGTCTGGGAGGATACAAAGTGGGCTGGGAAGATACGAAGTGAGCTGGGACGATGCGAAGTGGGCTGGGAGGAAACGAACTGGGCTGGGAGGATACGAAATGTGCTGGGAGGATACGAAGTGGTCTGGGAGGATACGAAGTGGTCTGGGAGGATGGGCTGGGAGGATGGGCTGGGATGATACGAAGTGGGCTGGGAGGATACGAAGTGGGCTGGGAGGAAACGAAGTGGGCTGGGAGGAAACGAAGTGGGCTGGGAGGAAACAAAGTGGGCTGGGAGGAAGAAGTGGGCTGGGAGGATACGAAGTGGGCTGGGAGGAAACTAAGTGGGCTGGGAGGAAACAAAGTGGGCTGGGAGGAAACGAAGTGGTTTGGGAGGATACGAAGTGGTCTGGGAGGATGCAAAGTGGGCTGGGAGGATACGAAGTGGGCTGGGAGGAAACGAAGTGGGCTGGGAGGATACGAAGTGGTCTGGGAGGATACGAGGTGGTCTGGGAGGATACGAAGTGGTCTGGGAGGATACAAAGTGGGCTGGGAAGATACGAAGTGAGCCGGGACGATGTGAAGTGGTCTGGGAGGATGTGAAGTGGTATGGGTGGATACTAAGTGGTCTGGGAGTATACGAAATAGTTTTGGAGGATACAAAGTGGGCTGGGAGGATACGAGGTGGTCTGGGAGGATACGAAGTGGTCTGGGAGGATACGAAGTGGTCTGGGAGGATGGGCTGGGAGGATGGGCTGGGAGGATGGGCTGGGATGATACGAAGTGGGCTGGGAGGATACGTAGTGGGCTGTGAGGAAACGAAGTGGCTGGGAGGATACGAAGTGGCTGTGAGGAAGAAGTGGGCTGGAAGGATGCGAAGGGGTCTGGGAGGATGGAAAGTGGTCTGGGAGGATACGAAGTGGTCTGGGAGGATACGAGGTGGTCTGGGAGGATACGAAGTGGTCTGGGAGGATACAAAGTGGGCTGGGAAGATACGAAGTGTGCTGGGAGGATATGAAATGTGCTGGGAGGATATGAAATGTGCTGGGAGGATACGAAGTGGTCTGGGAGGATACGAAGTGGTCTGGGAGGATGGGCTGGGAGGATGGGCTGGGATGATACGAAGTGGGCTGGGAGGATACGAAGTGGGCTGGGAGGAAACGAAGTGGGCTGGGAGGATACGAAATGTGCTGGGAGGATGCAAAGTGGTCTGGGAGGATGCGAAGTGGTCTGGGAGGATATGAGGTGGTCTGGGACGATACGAAGTGGTCTGGGACGATACAAAGTGGGCTGGGAAGATACGAAGTGAGCTGGGACGATGCGAAGTGGGCTGGGAGGAAACGAACTGGGCTGGGAGGATACGAAATGTGCTGGGAGGATACGAAGTGGTCTGGGAGGATACGAAGTGGTCTGGGAGGATGGGCTGGGAGGATGGGCTGGGATGATACGAAGTGGGCTGGGAGGATACGAAGTGGGCTGGGAGGAAACGAAGTGGGCTGGGAGGAAACAAAGTGGGCTGGGAGGAAGAAGTGGGCTGGGAGGAAACGAAGTGGGCTGGGAGGATACGAAGTGGTCTGGGAGGATGCAAAGTGGGCTGGGAGGATACGAAGTGGGCTGGGAGGAAACGAAGTGGGCTGGGAGGAAACTAAGTGGTCTGGGAGGATACGAAGTGGTCTGGGAGGATGGGCTGGGAGGATGGGCTGGGATGATACGAAGTGGGCTGGGAGGATACGTAGTGGGCTGGGAGGAAACTAAGTGGGCTGGGAGGATACGAAGTGGTCTGGGAGGATACGAGGTGGTCTGGGAGGATACGAAGTGGTCTGGGAGGATACGAGGTGGTCTGGGAGGATACGAAGTGGTCTGGGAGGATACAAAGTGGGCTGGGAAGATACGAAGTGAGCCGGGACGATGTGAAGTGGTCTGGGAGGATGTGAAGTGGTATGGGTGGATACTACGTGGTCTGGGAGTATACGAAATAGTTTTGGAGGATACAAAGTGGCCTGGGAGGATACGAGGTGGTCTGGGAGGATACGAAGTGGTCTGGGAGGATACGAAGTGGTCTGGGAGGATGGGCTGGGAGGATGGGCTGAGATGATACGAAGTGGGCTGGGAGGAAACGAAGTGGGCTGGGAGGAAACGAAGTGGGCTGGGAGGAAGAAGTGGGCTGGAAGGATGCAAAGTGGTCTGGGAGGATGCAAAGTGGTCTGGGAGGATGCAAAGTGGTCTGGGAGGATACGAGGTGGTCTGGGAGGATACGAGGTGGTCTGTGAGGATACAAAGTGGTCTGGGAGGATGGGCTGGGAGGATGGGCTGGGATGATACGAAGTGGGCTGGGAGGAAACGAAGTGGGCTGGGAGGAAACGAAGTGGGCTGGGAGGAAGAAGTGTGCTGGAAGGATGCGAAGTGGTCTGGGAGAATGCAAAGTGGTCTGGGAGGATGCAAAGTGGTCTGGGAGGATACGAGGTGGTCTGGGAGGATACGAGGTGGTCTGGGAGGATACAAAGTGGTCTGGGAGGATACAAAGTGTGCTGGGAAGATACGAAGTGAGCTGGGACGATGCGAAGTGGGCTGGGAGGAAACGAAGTGGGCTGGGAGGATACGAAATGTGCTGGGAGGATACGAAGTGGTCTGGGAGGATACGAAGTGGTCTGGGAGGATGGGCTGGGAGGATGGGCTGGGATGATACGAAGTGGGCTGGGAGGATACGAAGTGGGCTGGGAGGAAACGAAGTGGGCTGGGAGGAAACGAAGTGGGCTGGGAGGAAACTAAGTGTGCTGGGAGGATACGAAGTGGGCTGGGAGGAAGAAGTGGTCTGGAAGGATGCGAAGTGGTCTGGGAGGATGCAAAGTTGTCTGGGAGGATACGAAGTGGTCTGGGAGGATACGAGGTGGTCTGGGAGGATACGAAGTGGTCTGGGAGGATACGAAGTGGTCTGGGAGGATACAAAGTGGGCTGGGAAGATACGAAGTGAGCTGGGAGGATGCAAAGTGGTATGGGTGGATACTAAGTGGTCTGGGAGGATACGAAGTGGTCTGGGAGTATACGAAATAGTCTGGAAGGATACAAAGTGGGCTGGGAGGATACGAAGTGGTCTGGGAGGAGGTCTGGGAGGATACGAAGTGAGCTGGGAGGATGCGAAGTGGTCTGGGAGGATGGGAAGTGGTCTGGGAGGATACGAAGTGGTCTAGGAGGATACGAAGTGGTCTGGGAGGATACGAAGTGGGAGGATGCGAAGTGGTCTGGGAGGATGCGAAGTGGTCTGGGAGGATGCGAAGTGGGCTGGGAGGATGCGTAGTGGTCTGGGAAGATACAAAGTGGTCTGGGAGGATACGAATTGGTCTGGGAGGAAACGAAGTGGGCTGGAAGGATGCGAAGTGGGCTGTAAGGATGCGAAGTGGTCTTGGAGGATACAAATTGGTCTGGGAGGATACGAAGTGGGAGGATACGAAAAGGGCTGGGAGGAAACGAAGTGGGCTGGGAGGAAACGAAGTGGGCTGGGAGGATACGAAGTGGGCTGGGTGGAAGAAGTGGTCTGAGAGGATACAAGGTGGTCTGGGAGGATACGAAGTGGTCTGGGATGATACAAAGTGGTCTGAGATGATACAAAGTTGGCTGAGACGATGCGAAGTGGGCTGGGAGGATACAAAGTGGGCTGGGAGGATACGAAGTGGTCTGGGAGGATACGAAGTGGGCTGGGAGGATACGAAGTGGTCTGGGAGGATACAAAGTGGTCTGTGAGATTACGAAGTGGGTTGGGAGAATACAAAATGGTTTGGGAGGATACAAAGTGGGCTGGGAGGATACGAAGTGGGCTGGGAGGAAGAAGTGGGCTGGAAGGATGTGAATTGGTCTGGGAGGATACAAAGTGGGCTGGGAGGATACTATTTTTTTATTTTTTATTTTTTTTATTTTTTGTCATTTAGCAGACGCTCTTATCCAGAGCGACTTACAGGAGCAATTAGGGTTAAGTGCCTTGCTCAAGGGCACATCGACAGATTTTTCACCTAGTCGGCTCGGGGATTAGAACCAGCGACCTTTCGGTTACTGGCACAATGCTCTTACCCACTAAGCTACCTGCCGCCTCAGAAGTGGGCTGGGAGGAAGTAGTGGGCTGGAAGGATGCGAATTGGTCTGGGAGGATACAAAGTGGGCTGGGAGGATACGAAGTGGGCTGGGAGGATACGAAGTGGGCTGGGAGGATACGAAGTGGGCTGGGAGGATACGAAGTGGGCTGGGAGGATACGAAGTGGGCTGGGAGGAAGAAGTGGGCTGGAAGGATGCAAAGTGGTCTGGGAGGATGCGAAGTGGTCTGGGAGGATTCAAAGTGGTCTGGGAGGATACGAGGTGGTCTGGGAGGATACGAAGTGTTCTGGGAGGATACAAAGTGGGCTGGGAAGATACGATGTGAGCTGGGACGATTCAAAGTGGTCTGGGACGATTCAAAGTGGTCTGGGAGGATGCGAAGTGGTATGGGTGGATACTAAGTGGGCTGGGAGGATACGAAGTGGGCAGGGAGGAAATGAAATGGGCTGGGAGGATACGAAATGGTCTGGAAGGATACGAATTGGGAGAATACGAAGTGGTCTGGGAGGATGCGACGTGGGCTGGGAGGATGCGAAGTGGGCTGGGATGATGCGAAGTGGGCTGGGAGGAAGTGAAGTGGGCTGTAAGGATGCGAAGTGGTCTGGGAGGATGGGAAGTGGTCTGGGAGGAAGTGAAGTGGTCTGGGAGGAAATGAAGTGGGTTTGGAGGATACGAAGTGGGCTGGGAGGATACGAAGTGGTCTGGGATTATACTAAGTGGAATGGGAGGATACGAAGTGGTATGGGAGGTTATGAAGTGGTCTGGGAGGATACGAAGTGGGAGGATACGAATTGTCTGGGAGGATGCGAAGTGGGCTGGGAGGATGCAGAGTGGTCTGGAAGGAAACAAAGTGGGCTGGGAGGATACAAAGTGAGCTGGGATGATACGAAGTGGGCTAGGAGGATACGAAGTGGGCTGGGAGGAAGACGTGGGCTGGAAGGATGCGAAGTGGTCTGGGAGTATACAAAGTGGGCTGGGAGGATACGGAGTGGTCTGGGAGGATACGAAGTGGGCTGGGAGGATACGAAGTGGTCTGGGAGGATACGAAGTGGTCTGGGAGATTACGAAGTGGTCTGGGAGAATACAAAATGGTTTGGGAGGATACAAAGTGGGCTGGGAAGATACGAAGTGAGCTGGGATGATTCGAAGTGGGCTGGGAGGATACGAAGTGGGCTGGGAGGATATGAAGTGGGCTGGGAGGATATGAAGTGGGCTGGGAGGAAGTAGTGGGCTGGAAGGATGCGAATTGGTCTGGGAGGATACAAAGTGGGCTGGGAGGATACGAAGTGGGCTGGGAGGATACGAAGTGGGCTGGGAGGATACGAAGTGGGCTGGAAGGATGCAAATTGGTCTGGGAGGATACAAAGTGGGCTGGGAGGATACGAAGTGGGCTGGGAGGATACGAAGTGGGCTGGGGAGGATACGAAGTGGGCTGGAAGGATGCGAATTGGTCTGGGAGGATACGAAGTGGGCTGGGAGGATACGAAGTGGGCTGGGAGTATACGAAGTGGGCTGGGAGGATACGAAGTGGGCTGGAAGGATGCGAATTGGTCTGGGAGGATACAAAGTGGGCTGGGAGGATACGAAGTGGGCTGGGAGGATACGAAGTGGGCTGGGAGGATACGAAGTGGGCTGGGAGGATACGAAATGGGCTGGGAGGATACGAAGTGGGCTGGGAGGAAACGAAGTGGGCTGGGAGGAAGAAGTGGGCTGGAAGGATGCGAAGTGGTCTGGGAGGATGCAAAGTGGTCTGGGAGGATACGAGGTGGTCTGGGAGGATACGAGGTGGTCTGGGAGGATACGAGGTGGTCTGGGAGGATACAAAGTGGGCTGTTATATTGGCAATTCAACAACCAATATAACAACTAACATAACAATATAACAACCAATATAACAACCAACATAACAATATAACAACCAATATAACAATATATCAACCAACATAACAATATAACAACCAATATAACAACCAATATAACAATATAACAACCAATATAACAACCAACATAACAATATAACAACAGTATAACAATATAACAACCAATATAACAATATATCAACCAACATAACAATATAACAACCAATATAACAACCAACATAACAATATAACAACAATATAACAACCAACATAACAACAAATATAACAATATAACAACCAGTATAACAATATAACAACCAATATAACAACCAACATAACAATATAACAAAAATATAACCAATATAACAACCAATATAACAACAAATATACCAATATAACAACCAATATAACAACCAATACAGTGAGGGAAAAAAGTAATTGATCCCCTGCTGATTTTGTACGTTTGCCCACCGACAAAGAAATGATCAGTCTATAATTTTAATGGTATGTTTATTTGAACAGTGAGAGACAGAATAACAACAAAAAAATCCAGAAAAACACATGTCAAAAATGTTATACATTGATTTGCATTTTAATGAGGGAAATAAGTATTTGACCCCCTCTCAATCATAAAGATTTCTGGCTCCCAGGTGTCTTTTATACAGGTAACGAGCTGAGATTAGGAGTACACTCTTAAAGGGAGTGCTCCTAATCTCAGCTTGTTAAATGTATAAAAGACACCTGTCCACAGAAGCAATCAATCAATCAGATTCCAAACTCTCCACCATGGCCAAGACCAAAGAGCTCTCCAAGGATGTCAGGGACAAGATTGTAGACCTACATAAGGCTGGAATTGGCTACAAGACCATCGCCAAGCAGCTTGGTGAGAAGGTGACAACAGTTGGTGCGATTATTCGCAAATGGAAGAAACACAAAAGAACTGTCAATCTCCCTCGGCCTGGGGCTCCATGCAAGATCTCACCTCGTGGAGTTGCAATGATCATGAGAACGGTGAGGAATCAGCCCAGAACTACACGGGAGGATCTTGTCAATGATATCAAGGCAGCTGGGACCATAGTCACAAAGAAAACAATTGGTAACACACTACACCGTTAAGGACTGAAATCCTGCAGCGCCCGCAAGGTCCCCCTGCTCAAGAAAGCACATATACAGGGCCGTCTGAACTTTGCCAATGAACATCTGAATGATTCAGAGGAGAACTGGGTGAAAGTGTTGTGATCAGATGAGACCAAAATTGAGCTCTTTGGCATCAACTCAACTCGCTGTGTTTGGAGGAGGAGGAATGCTGCCTATGACCCCAAGAACACCATCCCCATCGTCAAACATGGAGGTGGAAACATTATGCTTTGGGGGTGTTTTTCTGCTAAGGGAACAGGACAACTTCACCGCATCAAAGGGACGATGGACGGGGCCATGTACCGTCAAATCTTGAGTGAGAACCTCCTTCCCTCAGCCAGGGCATTGAAAATGGGTCTTGGATGGGTATTCCATCATGACAATGACCCAAAACACACGGCCAAGGCAACAAAGGAGTGGCTCAAGAAGAAGAACATTAAGGTCCTGGAGTGGCCTAGCCAGTCTCCAGACCTTAATCCCATAGAAAATCTGTGGCGGGAGCTGAAGGTTCGAGTTGCATAACAATATGACAACCAATAAAACAATATAACAACCAATATAACAACCAATATAACAATATAACAACCAATATAACAACATAACAACCAATATAACAACATAACAACCAATATAACAACAATATAACAACCAATAAAACAATATAACAACCAATATAACAACCAATATAACGATATAACAGCCAATATAACAACAATATAACAACCAATATAACAATATAACAGCCAATATAACAACAATATAACAACCAATAAAACAATATAACAACCAATATAACAACCAATATAACAATATAACAACCAATATAACAACATAACAACCAATATAACAACCAATATAACAACCAATATAACAATATAACAACCAATATAATAACATAACAACCAATATAACAACCAATATAACAATATAACAACCAATATAACAATATAATAGCCAATATAACAACCAACATAACAATATAACAACCAATATAACAACCAATATAACAACATAACAACCAATATAACAATATAACAACCAATAAAACAATATAACAACCAATATAACAACCAATATAACAATATAACAACCAATATAACAACATAACAACCAATATAACAACATAACAACCAATATAACAACCAATATAACAATATAACAACCAATATAACAACATAACAACCAATATAACAACCAATATAACAACCAATATAACAATACAACAACCAATATAACAACCAATATAACAATATAACAGCCAATATAACAACAATATAACAACCAATACAACAATATAACAGCCAATATAACAACAATATAACAACCAATAAAACAATATAACAACCAATATAACAACCAATAAAACAATATAACAACCAATATAACAACCAATATAACAATATAACAGCCAATATAACAATATAACAACCAATATAACAACAATACAACAACCAATAAAACAACATAACAACCAATATAACAACCAATATAACAATATAACAGCCAATATAACAACAATATAACAACCAATATAACAATATAACAGCCAATATAATAACAATATAACAACCAATAAAACAATATAACAACCAATTTAACAACCAATATAACAATATAACAACCAATATAACAACATAACAACCAATATAACAACAATATAACAACCAATATAACAACCAATATAACAATATAACAGCCAATATAACAACAATATAACAACCAATATAACAATATAACAGCCAATATAACAACAATATAACAACCAATAAAACAATATAACAACCAACATAACAATATAACAACAATATAACAACCAATATAACAACAAATATAACAACAAATATAACAATATAACAACCAATATAACAACCAGTATACCAATATAACAACCAATATAACAACCAGTATACCAATATAACAACCAATTTAACAACCAATAAAACAATATAACAACCAATATAACAATATAACAGCCAATATAACAACCAACATAACAATATAACAACCAATATAACAACAAATATAACAATATAACAACCAATATAACAAACGGCATACCAATATAACAACCAATATAACAACCAATATAACAATAGAACAACCAATATAACAATAGAACAACCAATATAACAATAGAACAACCAATATAACAATAGAACAACCAATATAACAACCAATATAACAATATAACAACCAATATAACAACCAATATAACAATATAACAACCAATATAACAACCAGCATAACAATATAACAACCAATAAAACAATATAACAACCAATATAACAACCAATATAACAATATACACAACCAATATAACAACATAACAACCAATATAACAACATAACAACCAATATAACAACCAATATAACAACCAATATAACAATATAACAACCAATATAACAACATAACAACCAATATAACAATATAACAACCAATATAACAATATAACAGCCAATATAACAACAATATAACAACCAACATAACAATATAACAACCAATATAACAACAATATAACAACCAATAAAACAATATAACAACCAGTGGCGGCTGGTGAAAAATATTCTCGGTGGGGCTGTGCCATACTTTTTTTTTCCTGTAACCATCGCGATATATTTTAACACAAACTGCAGGACAGCAGTGCTCAGTGAAACATTCAGTAATTATTTAATGCCAATATTAAAAAGTTGAGGCATTCTTACACAAAAACATATTACACAAACCCAAGCCTTTCATTTGCATTTAAAGTGAACTTTTCACCATTGGTAGTAAACAGGCAACGCAACAGGCATGCTGTCAGAACAGAGTGGAAAGTGGACAATAACATGAAATTATTATAAAGTTTATAGGAAATCTTACACTGTATAAAAGGATGTATAATATAGAAATGGATATCAAGTGGATGAACTCAAACCTTTGACTGGAAGAATAGCATACAGTATTTTATGATCATACTAAATGTGACTAATTGTTAATGTGCTCCAGAACTGCAACAATTAATTGATACAAACAACATATATACAGTAATATTAGCAAAGACACTATTAAGACTTTCTAGAGTACCATATATAACTGGATTTTTTATGCTAAGGTCAACTATATACAAAGAAACATGCGGCCAGAGCTGCTCTGTGTGTGTGTGTCTGTCATCTTATTTGTACAGGAATTTTGCCCGTCTGTCCTTCTGAGTGGCAAACCTCTCAATGACCCTTTGATTAAAGTCAGGAATGTCCCTGACAAGTTTCTTCTCCATGGAGAGCATGGCCAGAGCGTTCAGGCGATCCTGTGTCATGCTGTTTCTCAGGAAGGTCTTGATCCTTTTCAGTGTAGAGAAGCACCTTTCTGACTCAGCAGTTGTCATGGGTGTGGTGATGAGGATCTTGAGGAGGCTGGCAGTCTCTGTGAAAGTGCTCTGAAGGTTGTTCTCCATGAAGAACTGGTACAGGGGCACTGCACCACTACAAGCCTTGAACTCACTGTTCTCATAGATGAGGGACAGTTCGGTTTTGAGCTTGGCCTTGTTCAACATGGGGTACGCCTCCACGGTTGTTTCAAGCGCTGTATCGGGGAACTTCACACTGTGTTGTGGGAACAACTCTCCGTGCAATAGTGTTGCGCTGATGAGGTGCTGGGTGAAGGAGAACCTCTCTTTGGCATGACTCAGGATGGTATCACATACCTGTAAAAGATACATCATCAGCTTTAATTAGCAATTAAGCTATTTTGATGCAAGTGATCCTGACTGACACATGCCTATGTCCAACTCAAGTATATGATTACCAAGGTGCTGATTGTTCAGGGTTTTGGCTACATACTACCAGGCCTGAAAATAGTTCTAGGGGGAAACACTGACAATTACATCACAACTTACCTCTATAGCCAACCTCTGTTGTTCTCCTGGTCCCAGCATCCTCCGTCGCTTGATGGGCTGTTGCTGCTCGTCAGATGCGCTGTCCCCACACAAAGAGGGAATTGAGGCCCTGGGTCCAAAAAATAAAGTTTAATTTGATAACTTGCAATCAGACTTCTTAACTCACTGTAATTCCCCCTCAACACACAACCAGTGACTTTTATATATATATATATATATAATAACAACTAGGCCTCTTCTAGAAATTGACCTGGTGGACACCTGAATAATTATTACAAACTGTGTAGTACTTTCCTGCATTATTATCAACGTCTGATTGTGTCTTCTCTTTCCTTTTAAAATACTAAAACAAATATAATTGTGACGGCTCTATGATAATCACTCACTTTGATGACCAGACACATTTAGGCTTTTAAACTGTTGTAAGTGAACTATTCATCTTTCTAACAACATCTTTATCAGCCAATAGTAAATATAGTTATTTACCTGATTGTTAGCATGCTGTCTGTGAACCTCTGGACAAGTGCTTTAATGAAGACAGGGTCGATGTTCCTCTTCTGCAGCTGGCTGAAAAGCATGTCCACATTTGGCATGATCTTGTGGAACAGTGCCAGGAAAAAACAGAAAGCCTCGTCTTCGAGCATCCTCACAAAGCCCCCCGCCTCTCTGACAGTCGGGGCATCAAAGTTCCCAGAGTCTCTGATGGTCTGGAAACACGTTAGGAGGTCATCCCTGTACTCGTACACAGTGTTTACAGCGCGACTGTGGAAGTTCCACCGTGTTGTAGAGGCTCTGGGGAGTCTATGCGCAACCACTTCGTCAAGCACGGTGGTTCGCTTGGGAGACCTGGAGAAGAAAGCAGAAAATCCTGCAAGGTCGGAAAAGAAAGTGCCGATCCTGGGGATGCGTGAAGTAGCCTGCTGCATGATGAGGTTCAGCTGATGTGCATAGCAGTGGACGTAGTGCGCATTTTCGTACACATCCACTATTTTACGCTGCACTCCGCCGGTGGCTCCCCTCATCACACTTGCTCCGTCGTAAGCCTGGGCAATAAGTTTGGCCTTTTGTCCATGTGAGAGTATGGTGCTGAGCCTCTCCAGCAGCGCTGTAGCGATGGTGTCGGCGGTTGCGTTCTCGATCAAAATGAACTCGAAAAAACGCTCTTGGACGTTACTTTTAGCATCGATGTAGCGTATCACAAGCACCAACTGGCAGTGGGTGGAAACGTCAGTCGTCTCGTCAGCTTGAATGGCGATAAAATCAGCACTCTTTACTTCCTCCAGGATGTAATCCTTAAGCACTGACAGCATACAGTCCAACAGCTCGTTCTGTATCGTCTTTGACGTGCCCTTAAAAACGGTAGCTGTCTTCAGGTGCTCCTCCAGCACACTGTCGAGGGAGGCAACAAAATCCACTAAGCCCCGGAAAATGCCGGGGTTGTCCGAGGAGTCAGTCTCCTCGTGCCCACGCAAGGCCAACTCAAAAGCCCCACAGAACTTCACACAATCGATAATTTTGGATAGAATGTGCCTGTTTTTATCCACCTCCTCATTGTGTTTCCTCACCGCAATCCTGTGGCCGTCATCCAGCTGCGTAGCAATGTTCACCCTTCCTAATACAGCTAGCTTTACAGAGTTGTCCATGTGTGCCCTGGTGTTCTCATGTTTCTTTACCTTCTCTGACAGGTGCTTCATATCCCTCACTCCGGTACCTGTCCATGCTGAATCTGACCCCGTCGTTTTAAAAAGCAAGCACGGAAAGCAAAATAAAGCATTAGCATCAGTGCACCCAGCTAGCCAAGCCTTCCTGGTGTACCAGCTACGGGAGAAGCCGCGCATATACTGCTTCCCTTTCTCGCTAGCCTGCTGTCTGATTGAGAGGTCAGGTTGATCTGGGCCCAGCTCTTTCACCCGAACTTTCTCTGACAAAGTTCTCCTCTCAAACGGATCTTGGAGGAGAGATTTCACCGAGTTAGGGTTGGGTCTTGGAGGAGTAACGTTTGCGTTCGCCATTGTCGTCTAGTAAAAATGGCGCCACTGGAGCCCGGTCCTTATTTTATCAGGGGCGAGCTTGGGGCGATAAAATAATCGCCCTCCTTGGATTCGAATTCAAATCGCTGATTAGCTACATTTTATGTCATACATTCATATCTTAAATTAGCAATTGGCTTAACTGCTACGTAGACCCGCCTCCTCGGGGCACTTTCTGTATCGCCCAGAGCTGACGAGGCGTTTGACAGGCAGAGGAAAGGTTGCGAATATGATTTTCTATCATATCTTACACATATTACTGTGTGCATTCCATATTTCAAACACACAAATATTGACATACTGATGTTTTTATTATTATTATTATTATTTTATTTATTTTTTATTTTATTTTTTAAAATAATTTTATTTAAGGGGGCGGCGCCCTAGCGCCCTCTATCGGCCAGCCGCCACTAATAACAACCAATATAACAACCAATATAACAATATAACAGCCAATATAACAACAATATAACAACCAATATAACAATATAACAGCCAATATAACAACAATATAACAACCAATAAAACAATATAACAACCAAGATAACAACCAATATAACAATATAACAACCAATATAACAACATAACAACCAATATAACAACATAGCAACCAATATAACAACCAATATAACAATATAACAAGCAATATAACAACATAACAACCAATATAACAACCAATATAACAATATAACAACCAATATAACAATAGAACAACCATTATAACAACCAATATAACAATATAACAACCAATATAACAATAGAACAACCAATATAACAACCAATATAACAATATAACAACCAATATAACAATATAACAACCAATATAACAATAGAACAACCAATATAACAACCAATATAACAATATAACAACCAATATAACAACCAATATAACAATATAACAACCAATATAACAACCAGCATAACAATATAACAACCAATAAAACAATATAACAACCAATATAACAACCAATATAACAATATAACAACCAATATAACAACATAACAACCAATATAACAACATAACAACCAATATAACAACCAATATAACAATATAACAACCAATATAACAACATAACAACCAATATAACAACATAACAACCAATATAACAATATAACAACCAATATAACAACAAATATAACAATATAACAGCCAATATAACAACAATATAACAACCAATATAACAATATAACAGCCAATATAACAACAATATAACAACCAATAAAACAATATAACAACCAATATAACAACCAATAAAACAATATAACAACCAATGTAACAACCAATATAACAATATAACAGCCAATATAACAACAATACAACAACCAATAAAACAACATAACAACCAATATAACAACCAATATAACAATATAACAGCCAATATAACAACAATATAACAACCAATATAACAATATAACAGCCAATATAACAACAATATGACAACCAATAAAACAATATAAAAACCAATATAACAACCAATATAACAATATAACAACCAATATAACAACATAACAACCAATATAACAACATAACAACCAATATAACAACATAACAACCAATATAACAACAATATAACAACCAATAAAACAATATAACAACCAATATAACAACCAATATAACGATATAACAGCCAATATAACAACAATATAACAACCAATATAACAATATAACAGCCAATATAACAACAATATAACAACCAATATAACAACCAATATAACAATATAACAACCAATATAACAACATAACAACCAATATAACAACATAACAACCAATATAACAACCAATATAACAATATAACAACCAAAATAACAAAATAACAACCAATATAACAATATAACAACCAATATAACAATATAACAGCCAATATAACAACCAACATAACAATATAACAACCAATATAACAACCAATATAACAACCAATATAACAATATAACAACCAATATAACAACATAACAACCAATTTAACAACCAATATAACAATATAACAACCAATATAACAATATAACAGCCAATATAACAACCAACATAACAATATAACAACCAATATAACAACATAACAACCAATATAACAACCAATATAACAACCAATATAACAACCAATATAACAACATAACAACCAATATAACAATATAACAACCAATATAACAACCAATATAACAACATAACAACCAATATAACAACCAATATAACAACCAATATAACAATATAACAACCAATATAATAACATAACAACCAATATAACAACCAATATAACAATATAACAACCAATATAACAATATAATAGCCAATATAACAACCAACATAACAATATAACAACCAATATAACAACATAACAACCAATATAACAACCAATATAACAATATAACAACCAATATAACAATATAACAACCAATATAACAACATAACAACCAATATAACAACATAACAACCAATATAACAACCAATATAACAACCAATATAACAATATAACAACCAATATAACAACATAACAACCAATATAACAACCAATATAACAATATAACAACCAATATAACAATATAACAACCAATATAACAACCAATATAACAATATAACAACCAATATAACAATATAACAACCAATATAACAATATAACAACCAATATAACAATATAACAGCCAATATAACAACCAACATAACAATATAACAACCAATATAACAATATAACAACCAATATAACAGCCAATATAACAACCAATATAACAATATAACAACCAATATAACAACCAGCATAACAATATAACAACCAATAAAACAATATAACAACAAATATAACAATATAACAACCAATATAACATTTACATTTTACATTTTAGTCATTTAGCAGACGCTCTTATCCAGAGCGACTTACAGGAGCAATTAGGGTTAAGTGCCTTGCTCAAGGGCACATCGACAGATTTTTCACCTAGTCGGCTCGGGGATTAGAACCAGCGACCTTTCGGTTACTGGCACAACGCTCTTACCCACTAAGCTACCTGCCGCCCAATATAACAAATGGCATACCAATATAACAACCAATATAACAACATAACAACCAATATAACAACATAACAACCAATATAACAATAGAACAACCAATATAACAATAGAACAACCAATATAACAACCAATATAACAATATAACAACCAATATAACAACATAACAACCAATATAACAACCAATATAACAATAGAACAACCAATATAACAACCAATATAACAATATAACAACCAATATAACAATAGAACAACCAGTATAACAACCAATATAACAATATAACAACCAATATAACAACCAACATAACAATATAACAACCAATATAAGAATATAACAACCAATATAACAGCCAATATAACAACCAATATAACAATATAACAACCAATATAACAACCAGCATAACAATATAACAACCAATAAAACAATATAACAACCAATATAACAACAAATATAACAATATAACAACCAATATAACAATATAACAAACGGCATACCAATATAACAACCAATATAACAACCAATATAACAATATAACAACCAATATAACAACATAACAACCAATAAAACAATATAACAACCAATATAACAATATAACAGCCAATATAACAACAATATAACAACCAATATAACAATATAACAGCCAATATAACAACAATATAACAACCAATAAAACAATATAACAACCAAGATAACAACCAATATAACAATATAACAACCAATATAACAACATAACAACCAATATAACAACATAGCAACCAATATAACAACCAATATAACAACCAATATAACAATATAACAAGCAATATAACAACATAACAACCAATATAACAACCAATATAACAATATAACAACCAATATAACAATAGAACAACCATTATAACAACCAATATAACAATATAACAACCAATATAACAATATAACAACCAATATAACAATAGAACAACCAATATAACAACCAATATAACAATATAACAACCAATATAACAATATAACAACCAATATAACAACCAATATAACAATATAACAACCAATATAACAATATAACAACCAATATAACAACCAATATAACAATATAACAACCAATATAACAACCAGCATAACAATATAACAACCAATAAAACAATATAACAACCAATATAACAACCAATATAACAACCAATATAACAACCAATATAACAACATAACAACCAATATAACAACATAACAACCAATATAACAACCAATATAACAATATATATATATATAACCAATATAACGCTCTCTCTCAGCGCCGGAAGAAGATGGCTGCCGTTTTACAGCCCTCTAACCAATTGTACTACTATGTGTGTTTTTCCGCGTTATTTGTAATTTATTTTGTACATAATGTTTCTGCCATCGTCTCTTATAACCAAAGAGAGCTTCTGGATATCAGGACAGCGATTACTCACCTCGCGTTGGACGAATACTTTTTCTTCAACGAGGCGTTCGCGAAGGATATTCTACAGACTCCCGACAAGGCCCAGATCCCCGTCATTCGCGTGAGGAAGAGACGGAGATATCGTGGACGCAGATCCGGGTGCCTTGTAAGGATCCGACGGCGAACGAGTAAACTGCCTCTCCCATCAATCCTATTAGCCAATGTTCAATCTTTTGAGAATAAAATTGACGATTTAAGATTACGGTTATCCTACCAACGGGACATTAAAAACTGTAATATCTTATGTTTCACGGAGTCGTGGCTGAACGAAAACAATGACAACATTCAGCTAGCGGGCTATACGCTACATCGACAGGACAGAACTGCAGACTCTGGTAAGACAAAGGGTGGCGGTCTGTGTATATTTGTAAACAACAGCTGGTGCACAAAATCAAATACTAAGGAAGTCTCGAGGTTTTGCTCGCCTGAGGTAGAGTATCTTATGATAAGCTGTAGACCACACTATTTACCAAGAGAGTTTTCATCTATATTTTTCATAGCTGTCTATTTACCACCACAAACCAATGCTGGCATTAAGATTGCACTGAATGAGTTGTACAAGGCCATTAATCAACAGGAAAACGCTCATCCAGATGCAGCGCTCCTAGTAGCCGGGGACTTTAATGCAGGGAAACTTAAATCCGTTCTACCTCATTTCTACCAGCATGTTAAATGTGCAACCAGAGGGGAAAAAACTCTAGACCACCTTTACTCCACACACAAAGACGCATACAAAGCTCTCCCTCGCCCTCCATTTGGCAAATCTGACCATAACTCTATCCTCCTGATTCCTGCTTATAAGCAAAAACTGAAGCAGGAAGCACCAGTGATTCGGCTAATAAAAAAGTGGTCAGATGACGCAGATGCTAAGCTACAGGACTGTTTTGCTAGCACAGACTGGAACATGTTCCGGGATTCTTCAGACAGCATTGAGGAGTACACCACATCAGTCACTGGCTTCATCAATAAGTGCATCGATGATGTCGTCCCCACAGTGACCGTACGTACATACCCCAACCAGAAGCCATGGATTACAGGAAACATCCGCACTGAGCTAAAGGGTAGAGCTGCCGCTTTCAAGGAACGGGACTCTAACCCGGACGCTTATAAGAAATCCCGCTATGACCTCCGACGAACCATCAAACAGGCAAAGAGTCAATACAGGTCTAAGATTGAATCATACTACACTGGCTCTGACGCTCGTCGGATGTGGCAGGGCTTGAAAACTATTACAGACTACAAAGGGAAGCACAGCCGCGAGCTGCCCAGTGACACAAGCCTACCAGACGAGCTAAACCACTTCTATGCTCGCTTCGAGGCAAGCAACACTGAAGCATGCACGAGAGCACCAGCTGTTCCGGACGACTATGTGATCACGCTCTCCGTAGCCGATGTGAGTAAGACTTTTAAGCAGGTCAACATTCACAAGGCCGCAGGGCCAGACGGATTACCAGGACGTGTACTCCGAGCATGTGCTGACCAACTGGCAAGTGTCTTCACTGACATTTTCAACATGTCCCTGACTGAGTCTGTAATACCAACATGTTTCAAGCAGACCACCATAGTCCCCGTGCCCAAGAACTCTAAGATAACCTGCCTAAATGACTACCGACCCGTAGCACTGACGTCTGTAGCCATGAAGTGCTTTGAAAGACTGGTCATGGCTCACATCAACAGCATAATCCCAGAAACCCTAGACCCACTCCAATTTGCATACCGCCCCAACAGATCCACAGATGATGCAATCTCTATCGCACTCCACACTGCCCTTTCCCACCTGGACAAGAGGAACACCTACGTGAGAATGCTATTCATTGACTACAGCTCAGCATTCAACACCATAGTGCCCTCTAAGCTCATCACTAAGCTAAGGATCCTGGGACTAAACACCTCCCTCTGCAACTGGATCCTGGACTTCCTGACGGGCCGCCCCCAGGTGGTAAGGGTAGGTAACAACACATCTGCCACACTGATCCTCAACACGGGGGCCCCTCAGGGGTGCGTGCTCAGTCCCCTCCTGTACTCTCTGTTCACCCATGACTGCATGGCCAGGCACGACTCCAACACCATCATTAAGTTTGCCGACGACACAACAGTGGTAGGCCTGATCACCGACAACGATGAGACAGCCTATAGGGAGGAGGTCAGAGATCTGGCCGTGTGGTGCCAGGACAACAACCTCTCCCTCAACGTGACCAAGACAAAGGAGATGATTGTGGACTACAGGAAAAAAAAGAGGACTGAGCACGCCCCCATTCTCATCGACGGGGCTGTAGTGGAACAGGTTGAGAGCTTCAAGTTCCTTGGTGTCCACATCACCAACGAACTATCATGGTCCAAACACACCAAGACAGTCGTGAAGAGGGCACGACAAAGCCTATTCCCCCTCAGGAGACTAAAAAGATTTGGCATGGGTCCTCAGATCCTCAAAAAATTCTACAGCTGCACCATCGAGAGCATCCTGACTGGTTGCATCACCGCCTGGTATGGCAACTGCTTGGCCTCTGACCGCAAGGCACTACAGAGGGTAGTGCGTACGGCCCAGTACATCACTGGGGCAAAGCTCCCTGCCATCCAGGACCTCTATACCAGGCGGTGTCAGAGGAAGGCCCTCAAAATTGTCAAAGACTCCAGCCACCCTAGTCATAGACTGTTCTCTCTGCTACCGCACGGCAAGCGGTACCGGAGTGCCAAGTCTAGGTCCAAAAGACTTCTCAACAGCTTCTACCCCCAAGCCATAAGACTCCTGAACAGCTAATCATGGCTACCCGGACTATTTGCACTGCCCCCCCCACCCCATCCTTTTTACGCTGCTGCTACTCTGTTAAGTATTTATGCATAGTCACTTTAACTCTACCCACATGTACATATTACCTCAACTACCTCAACTAGCCGGTGCCCCCGCACATTGACTATGCAACGGTACCCCCCTGTATATATAGCCTCCCTACTGTCACTTTATTTTACTGTATATATAGCCTCCCTACTGTCACTTTATTTTACTTCTGCTCTTTTTTTCTCAACACTTTTTTGTTGTTGTTTTATTCTTACTTTTTTGTTTAAAATAAATGCACTGTTGGTTAAGGGCTGTAAGTAAGCATTTCACTGTAATGTCTGCACCTGTTGTATTCGGCGCATGTGACCAATAAAATTTGATTTGATTTGATTTGATATAACAACCAATATAACAACATAACAACCAATATAACAACATAACAACCAATATAACAATATAACAACCAATATAACAACAAATATAACAATATAACAGCCAATATAACAACAATATAACAGCCAATATAACAACAATATAACAACCAATAAAACAATATAACAACCAATATAAAAACCAATAAAACAATATAACAACCAATGTAACAACCAATATAACAATATAACAGCCAATATAACAATATAACAACCAATATAACAACAATACAACAACCAATAAAACAACATAACAACCAATATAACAACAATACAACACATAACAACCAATATAACAACCAATATAACAATATAACAGCCAATATAACAACAATATAACAACCAATAAAACAATATAACAACCAATATAACAACCAATATAACAATATAACAACCAATATAACAACATAACAACCAATATAACAACATAACAACCAATATAACAACCAATATAACAATATAACAACCAAAATAACAAAATAACAACCAATATAACAATATAACAACCAATATAACAATATAACAGCCAATATAACAACCAACATAACAATATAACAACCAATATAACAACCAATATAACAACCAATATAACAATATAACAACCAATATAACAACATAACAACCAATTTAACAACCAATATAACAATATAACAACCAATATAACAATATAACAGCCAATATATCAACCAATATAACAATATAACAACCAATATAACAACATAACAACCAATATAACAACCAATATAACAACCAATATAACAATATAACAACCAATATAATAACATAACAACCAATATAACAACCAATATAACAATATAACAACCAATATAACAATATAATAGCCAATATAACAACCAACATAACAATATAACAACCAATATAACAACCAATATAACAACATAACAACCAATATAACAACATAACAACCAATATAACAACCAATATAACAACCAATATAACAATATAACAACCAATATAACAACATAACAACCAATATAACAACCAATATAACAATATAACAACCAATATAACAATATAACAACCAATATAACAACCAATATAACAATATAACAACCAATATAACAATATAACAACCAATATAACAATATAACAGCCAATATAACAACCAACATAACAATATAACAACCAATATAACAATATAACAACCAATATAACAGCCAATATAACAACCAATATAACAATATAACAACCAATATAACAACCAGCATAACAATATAACAACCAATAAAACAATATAACAACAAATATAACAATATAACAACCAATATAACAATATAACAGCCAATATAACAACCAACATAACAATATAACAACCAATATAACAATATAACAACCAATATAACAACCAGCATAACAATATAACAACCAATAAAACAATATAACAACCAATATAACAACAAATATAACAATATAACAACCAATATAACATTTACATTTTACATTTTAGTCATTTAGCAGACGCTCTTATCCAGAGCGACTTACAGGAGCAATTAGGGTTAAGTGCCTTGCTCAAGGGCACATCGACAGATTTTTCACCTAGTCGGCTCGGGGATTAGAACCAGCGACCTTTCGGTTACTGGCACAACGCTCTTACCCACTAAGCTACCTGCCGCCCAATATAACAAATGGCATACCAATATAACAACCAATATAACAACCAATATAACAACATAACAACCAATATAACAACATAACAACCAATATAACAATAGAACAACCAATATAACAATAGAACAACCAATATAACAACCAATATAACAATATAACAACCAATATAACAACATAACAACCAATATAACAACCAATATAACAATAGAACAACCAATATAACAACCAATATAACAATATAACAACCAATATAACAATAGAACAACCAGTATAACAACCAATATAACAATATAACAACCAATATAACAACCAACATAACAATATAACAACCAATATAAGAATATAACAACCAATATAACAGCCAATAGAACAACCAATATAACAATATAACAACCAATATAACAACCAGCATAACAATATAACAACCAATAAAACAATATAACAACCAATATAACAACAAATATAACAATATAACAACCAATATAACAATATAACAAACGGCATACCAATATAACAACCAATATAACAATATAACAACCAATATAACAACATAACAACCAATAAAACAATATAACAACCAATATAACAATATAACAGCCAATATAACAACAATATAACAACCAATATAACAATATAACAGCCAATATAACAACAATATAACAACCAATAAAACAATATAACAACCAAGATAACAACCAATATAACAATATAACAACCAATATAACAACATAACAACCAATATAACAACATAGCAACCAATATAACAACCAATATAACAACCAATATAACAATATAACAAGCAATATAACAACATAACAACCAATATAACAACCAATATAACAATATAACAACCAATATAACAATAGAACAACCATTATAACAACCAATATAACAACCAATATAACAATATAACAACCAATATAACAATAGAACAACCAATATAACAACCAATATAACAATATAACAACCAATATAACAATATAACAACCAATATAACTATATAACAACCAATATAACAACCAATATAACAATATAACAACCAATATAACAACCAATATAATAATATAACAACCAATATAACAACCAGCATAACAATATAACAACCAATAAAACAATATAACAACCAATATAACAACCAATATAACAACCAATATAACAACATAACAACCAATATAACAACATAACAACCAATATAACAACCAATATAACAATATAACAACCAATATAACAACATAACAACCAATATAACAACATAACAACCAATATAACAACCAATATAACAACAAATATAACAATATAACAGCCAATATAACAACAATATAACAGCCAATATAACAACAATATAACAACCAATAAAACAATATAACAACCAATATAAAAACCAATAAAACAATATAACAACCAATGTAACAACCAATATAACAATATAACAGCCAATATAACAACCAATATAACAACAATACAACAACCAATAAAACAACATAACAACCAATATAACAACAATACAACACATAACAACCAATATAACAATATAACAGCCAATATAACAACAATATAACAACCAATATAACAATATAACAGCCAATATAACAACAATATAACAACCAATAAAACAATATAACAACCAATATAACAACCAATATAACAATATAACAACCAATATAACAACATAACAACCAATATAACAACAATATAACCACCAATAAAACAATATAACAACCAATATAACAACCAATATAGCAATATAACAGCCAATATAACAACAATATAACAACCAATATAACAATATAACAGCCAATATAACAACAATATAACAACCAATAAAACAATATAACAACCAATTTAACAACCAATATAACAAGATAACAACCAATATAACAACATAACAACCAATATAACAACATAACAACCAATATAACAACCAATATAACAATATAACAACCAAAATAACAAAATAACAACCAATATAACAACCAATATAACAATATAACAGCCAATATAACAACCAACATAACAATATAACAACCAATATAACAACCAATATAACAACCAATATAACAATATAACAACCAATATAACAACATAACAACCAATTTAACAACCAATATGACAATATAACAACCAATATAACAATATAACAGCCAATATATCAACCAATATAACAATATAACAACCAATATAACAACATAACAACCAATATAACAACCAATATAACAACCAATATAACAATATAACAACCAATATAATAACATAACAACCAATATAACAACCAATATAACAATATAACAACCAATATAACAATATAATAGCCAATATAACAACCAACATAACAATATAACAACCAATATAACAACCAATATAACAACCAATATAACAACATAACAACCAATATAACAACCAATATAACAATATAACAACCAATATAACAATATAACAACCAATATAACAACATAACAACCAATATAACAACATAACAACCAATATAACAACCAATATAACAATATAACAACCAATATAACAACATAACAACCAATATAACAACCAATATAACAATATAACAACCAATATAACAATATAACAACCAATATAACAACCAACATAACAATATAACAACCAATATAACAATATAACAACCAATATAACAATATAACAACCAATATAACAATATAACAGCCAATATAACAACCAACATAACAATATAACAACCAATATAACAATATAACAACCAATATAACAGCCAATATAACAACCAATATAACAATATAACAACCAATATAACAACCAGCATAACAATATAACAACCAATAAAACAATATAACAACCAATATAACAACAAATATAACAATATAACAACCAATATAACAATATAACAAATGGCATACCAATATAACAACCAATATAACAACCAATATAACAATATAACAACCAATATAACAACATAACAACCAATATAACAATAGAACAACCAATATAACAATAGAACAACCAATATAACAACCAATATAACAATATAACAACCAATATAACAACATAACAACCAATATAACAATATAACAACCAATATAACAATAGAACAACCAATATAACAACCAATATAACAATATAACAACCAATATAACAATATAACAACCAGTATAACAACCAATATAACAACATAACAACCAATATAACAACCAATATAACAACAAATATAACAATATAACAGCCAATATAACAACAATATAACAGCCAATATAACAACAATATAACAACCAATAAAACAATATAACAACCAATATAAAAACCAATAAAACAATATAACAACCAATGTAACAACCAATATAACAATATAACAGCCAATATAACAACCAATATAACAACAATACAACAACCAATAAAACAACATAACAACCAATATAACAACAATACAACACATAACAACCAATATAACAACCAATATAACAATATAACAGCCAATATAACAACAATATAACAACCAATATAACAATATAACAGCCAATATAACAACAATATAACAACCAATAAAACAATATAACAACCAATATAACAACCAATATAACAATATAACAACCAATATAACAACATAACAACCAATATAACAACAATATAACAACCAATAAAACAATATAACAACCAATATAACAACCAATATAGCAATATAACAGCCAATATAACAACAATATAACAACCAATATAACAATATAACAGCCAATATAACAACAATATAACAACCAATAAAACAATATAACAACCAATTTAACAACCAATATAACAAGATAACAACCAATATAACAACATAACAACCAATATAACAACATAACAACCAATATAACAACCAATATAACAATATAACAACCAAAATAACAAAATAACAACCAATATAACAACCAATATAACAATATAACAGCCAATATAACAACCAACATAACAATATAACAACCAATATAACAACCAATATAACAACCAATATAACAATATAACAACCAATATAACAACATAACAACCAATTTAACAACCAATATGACAATATAACAACCAATATAACAATATAACAGCCAATATATCAACCAATATAACAATATAACAACCAATATAACAACATAACAACCAATATAACAACCAATATAACAACCAATATAACAATATAACAACCAATATAATAACATAACAACCAATATAACAACCAATATAACAATATAACAACCAATATAACAATATAATAGCCAATATAACAACCAACATAACAATATAACAACCAATATAACAACCAATATAACAACCAATATAACAACATAACAACCAATATAACAACCAATATAACAATATAACAACCAATATAACAATATAACAACCAATATAACAACATAACAACCAATATAACAACATAACAACCAATATAACAACCAATATAACAACCAATATAACAATATAACAACCAATATAACAACATAACAACCAATATAACAACCAATATAACAATATAACAACCAATATAACAATATAACAACCAATATAACAACCAACATAACAATATAACAACCAATATAACAATATAACAACCAATATAACAATATAACAACCAATATAACAATATAACAGCCAATATAACAACCAACATAACAATATAACAACCAATATAACAATATAACAACCAATATAACAGCCAATATAACAACCAATATAACAATATAACAACCAATATAACAACCAGCATAACAATATAACAACCAATAAAACAATATAACAACCAATATAACAACAAATATAACAATATAACAACCAATATAACAATATAACAAATGGCATACCAATATAACAACCAATATAACAACCAATATAACAATATAACAACCAATATAACAACATAACAACCAATATAACAATAGAACAACCAATATAACAATAGAACAACCAATATAACAACCAATATAACAATATAACAACCAATATAACAACATAACAACCAATATAACAATATAACAACCAATATAACAATAGAACAACCAATATAACAACCAATATAACAATATAACAACCAATATAACAATATAACAACCAGTATAACAACCAATATAACAATATAACAACCAATATAACAACCAACATAACAATATAACAACCAATATAACAATATAACAACCAATATAACAGCCAATATAACAAGCAATATAACAATATAACAACCAATATAACAACCAGCATAACAATATAACAACCAATAAAACAATATAACAAACGGCATACCAATATAACAACCAATATAACAACCAATATAACAATATAACAACAATATAACAACATAACAACCAATATAACAATAGAACAACCAATATAACAATATAACAACCAATATAACAACCAATATAACAATATAACAACCAATATAACAACATAACAACCAATATAACAATATAACAACCAATATAACAATAGGACAACCAATATAACAACCAATATAACAATATAACAACCAATATAACAACATAACAACCAATATAACAATATGACAACCAATATAACAATAGGACAACCAATATAACAACCAATATAACAATATAACAACCAATATAACAACCAATATAACAATATAACAACCAATATAACAACATAACAACCAATATAACAATATAACAACCAATATAACAATAGGACAACCAATATAACAACCAATATAACAATATAACAACCAATATAACAATAGAACAACCAATATAACAACATAACAACCAATATAACAATAGAACAACCAATATAACAATAGAACAACCAATATAACAACCAATATAACAATATAACAACCAATATAACAACATAACAACCAATATAACAATATAACAACCAATATAACAATATAACAACCAATATAACAACCATCATAACAACCAATATAGCATTTTAGTAAGGCAATAATAAGGCTACATTGTATTATTTGAAATACCTGTTCAAATGTTCTAAATTGTATAACACTTGTATCTGAGAATAACTCTGGGATATGCCCAATGTGTCAGTCATGGAGTAGTGTACTCTCAGCTATATACACAGTGCACAGGAGGCTGACAGAGTTTGCATCAGCGTATTTCTTGGTGACCATCAGGCGTTCCGCATTGTATGTAAACTCCCTGTCAGACATGGCGGATCAAATTGGCGCGCTGGTGGCTCCCGGAGCTGACAGGGGAGGAAAGGAGTGTTGAGAGGGCACCTTCCTTCCCCTCCGCTCCACTCCCTTCAACTTCACTTCACTCCCCTCCGCTCTGCTCCACTCCCCTCTTCTCCACTCCCCTCAACTTCACTCCCCTCCTCTCCACTCCCCTCCACTCCACTCCGCTCCGCTCCACTCCTAGGAGTCTAGATGGAAATGAGGCAGACCCACTCAGCCAGAGCTGAGGGAAAGGGAATGCACCTTCACACCACAGCCTCTGGCCCAGAGGTCAGGGCCCCCAAGGCTGGAGTCTGGATACAGCATAGCACAGCACAGCCTCAGTATCTCAGCTCAGATAAAGGTGTTCATCTTTCTCTCTCTGGTTTCCTTGATCTCTCGTCCCCCCCCCACCCCTCTCTCTCTCTCGCTCCCTCTGTCTTTCTCTCTCTGTCTTTGTCTCTCTCTCTTTCTCTTTCTCTCTCTCCCCTCCTCTCTTTCTCTCTCTCTCTCTCCCTCTCTCTCTCTCTCTCTCCCCACCTCTCTCTCTCTCTCTCTCTCTCTCTCTCTCTCTCTCTCTCTCCCACCTCTCTCTCTCTCTCTCGCTCTCTATCTGTAAAAACCAGCAGGCATTGTACAAAACCCTCATAATTTGCCAATGCAAATACTTTCACCTAGACATTCAGTTTGTTATTATCTGCACCTACTGCTGAGTGCCAGTGCCATCTATATCACTGAGTCCAGTAGCTGTAGAGATGTGAGGTAAAACATGCCCTCCATAGCTCCACAGTGGGGGGTTGGTGATATCCTGTCTCTGACTGAGCTGCCTGTGTCTGGGGCTCTGATCAGCACAGCTTGGGGATGGATGTTCTGTCTGAATAATGAATGCCTTTTCCCTGGCTGTGGCCAAGAAAACATGTCTACCCAAAATGTTCCATGTACAGTTTTTCTGTCTGTGAAGCCTACCTCCTTTTGCCTCTGCCTGTTATAATGAGCAGAACAGAAGCCTTTATAGAAATGTGTTGTTTCTCCCTTTTAGACAGCTCATTAAGTGAAGTTTCTACTTTAAGACGAAGGGAAAGGTGCCTTCCAGTGCATCTCTGGCATAGCAGGGGTTCTTTGGAAAGTACATTCAAATTGCTGAGCTTTGTGGCACTAACAATTCTGCTTAGCTAGCTGTCCATTGTTACTCTCTGTCATTAACGTACATAACACAAACACCTCTGTTTAGAGATCTGGCAGATAGAAGGTGAACCTTTTGTTTCCATCTCTATCTTCTCAGACACAGTGTATCTCTCTCAGGTAGGTAATGGTTCTCAGACACGGTGTATCTCTCTCAGGTAGGTAATGGTTCTCAGACACGGTGTACCTCTCTCAGGTAGGTAATGGTTCTCAGACACGGTGTATCTCTCTCAGGTAGGTCATGGTTCTCAGACACGGTGTATCTCTCTCAGGTAGGTAATGGTTCTCAGACACGGTGTATCTCTCTCAGGTAGGTAATGGTTCTCAGACACGGTGTATCTCTCTCAGGTAGGTCATGGTTCTCAGACACGGTGTATCTCTCTCAGGTAGGTCATGGTTCTCAGACACGGTGTATCTCTCTCAGGTAGGTAATAGTTCTCAGACACAGTGTACCTCTCTCAGGTAGGTCATTGTTCTCAGACTGCCACCTATCTTAGCTAATGCAGTAGCTGTCAGCCAGTATGGCCCCTGCAGGAGACAAGCAGACAAAGAAGACAGATAGAATTAATCTGTGTCATGGTCTCCACTGAGATGAAGTCATTGGGGTTGAGAAAAGGGTTTGATACACATCCATCCCCCACAGGCCAAAGACTAACAGAGCATTAATAGATGATAGTAATATCAGTAGAGAGGTTCTAGAGGACAGGTCTATAGCCGTACTGTCATATTTCAGGCAGCAGTGAAATGTCAGACAATACACACATTTAAACAGAGCTTTTTCAATTGTGACTGATTTCACCCATGTAGGAATAACTGAATTATTTACAAAATCCTTTTGATGATCAAGATCTCTTTAACTAGGGAGACCTGTGGATAACTATCTACAGCTGCTGTTCCTGTTGTCAACTGTCAACATGTCTCTGTGCCTTATTGATTGTAAAGGATCCAGGCATTTCTATCACTGACATGACATTGCATCGTCAAGACAAATCAACCTGGAACAACCAGTCACATCACGCCTTCTCTACAGTGCTCAATGCATGTCTGAAATCCCTGCTCCCTGATCAGTTCAGGCTCTCCTGCAGACCTAGCAGACATTCTAGGTACTTCCTCTCAGTCAGACGGTGTGTCTGTGTGGTTCCCCAGTGGTAGGAAGTATGAGTTAACAGAGAGGTAGTAAGCAGCATGTCTACAGAACTCAATATGGCTTGTCTGTTCTGTTCTGGGCAAAACAAACACCACCTGTACCTCGTTGTGGCTCCTTGGTCCCATTTCAAAATCACTGTGGCAACGCATGCCTGGGTCGTCCAACCACCTTGACATCCTACAGACTAGAGAGCCAGCCAGACAGATAGAGGGGTTAGACACACTGTTTCCCTATCTTTAGTCTGTAGTCCACACATATACAGTACAATTAGTCAGCAACAGCTACCACGCTGCCACCCTCAGGCATTTAGTGGTTCACTACCCCCACATCTCTGGTTATACACCTGCTCTTGGCTGAAGGAGGCATTTACTTTTTGTTTGTTGTTGTTGCTCCATGATGCAATACTGATGCTTTCTCCTTGTCCCAAAGGTGCTCCATGATGTAATACTGATGCTTTCCTCCTTGTCCCAAAGGTGCTCCATGATGTAATACTGATGCTTTCTCCCTGTCCCAAAGGTGCTCCATGAGCCCCTGATTGACGAGGACCCGGTGTTCATCAACACCTGTACGGAGAGAGAGCTGAGGAAGAGGAGGAAGAGGAAGTTCAGTCTGTGGGTCCGCCAGTGCACCTCCACTGGTTTCATCTGTCAGGTACAGTGTGTTTGTGTGTGTGTGTGTGTGTGTGTGTTTGTGTGTGTGTGTGTGTGTGTGTGTGTGTACATGCATCATGTTATGTTTGTGTGGGAGGGAGGAGGGAGGGAGGGAGGGAAAAGGGGGAGGGAGGGGGGAGGGAGGGAGGGACTGTAGCCTCTTGGATTTCTACTCATATCTGGGAGCTAGTACTTAGCCAACTTTGTGACAAAGACTGTTCACCTTCAATTACCCCCAGTACAACCACACCGGGGCTTTCACAAGACTGCCTGCAATTGGTCTAGACCAGGGCTTCCCAAACGTCTTCCTGGAGATCTACCGTCCTGTGGGTTTTCAGTCCAACCCTAATTTAACACACCTGATTCTACTTATTAGCTGCTCAACAAGACCTTAACTAGCTGAATCAGATATGGTAAATTAGGGTTGGACTGAAAACCTACAGGACAGTAGATCTCCATGAAGAGTGTTGGGCAGCCCTGGTCTAGACTGTAGAGTACACCAACACTGCAGGACAGGACAATCAGACCATGCCCTTCCCCCTCACTCAGACACAGCTGCGAGATCCAGACAAACTGTGTGATTGGATGACTGATGTGGGACCATCCAGTGCCTCAATCAGTCTCCAGAACCAATGTTATATTACTGATTCCCAGGAGAAAGCGCCAGTCCACTTAGTATAATTGCTCTCTGCTCTTGGTGGGAGAATGATACGTCAAATGACTGCTGCCCCGTGCCTCAAACAGACCCAGGAAGACATGAGAATGTATGGATATGCACGGGCTGTGTACTAATTGGTGGGAAGAAGAATGAATCGATCATGTCCTTTTTTGTGTAGCTTGCAAGACCGAGATTCATCACTTACTTGAAAACAACAGGGTTAGTATTGTCAATAGAAAACAACAGGGTTAGTATTGTCAATGGAAAACAACAGGGTTAGTATTGTCAATGGAAAACAACAGGGTTAGTATTGTCAATGGAAAACAACAGGGTTAGTATTGTCAATGGAAAACAACAGGGTTAGTATTGTCAATAGAAAACAACAGGGTTAGTATTGTCAATGGAAAACAACAGGGTTAGTATTGTCAATAGAAAACAACAGGTTTAGTATTGTCAATGGAAAACAACAGGGTTAGTATTGTCAATAGAAAACAACAGGTTTAGTATTGTCAATGGAAAACAACAGGGTTAGTATTGTCAACAGGGTTAGTATTGTCAATGGAAAACAACAGGGTTAGTATTGTCAACAGGGTTAGTATTGTCAATAGAAAACAACAGGGTTAGTATTGTGAATAGAAAACAACAGGGTTACTATTGTCAATGGAATACAACAGGGTTAGTATTGTCAACAGGGTTAGTATATTCAATAGAAAACAACAGGGTTAGTATTGTCAATAGAAAACAACAGGGTTAGTATTGTCAATAGAAAACAACAGGGTTAGTATTGTCAATAGAAAACAACAGGGTTAGTATTGTCAATAGAAAACAACAGGGTTAGTATTGTCAATGGAAAACAACAGGGTTAGTATTGTCAATAGAAAACAACTGGGATAGTATTGTCAATGGAAAACAACAGGGTTAGTATTGTCAATAGAAAACAACAGGGTTAGTATTGTCAATAGAAAACAACTGGGATAGTATTGTCAACTACATTGTTTGATGAGAAATAGCGTATCAATCAACTTGTCTGATCAGAGAAGTATTTAAATGTAAATGGTAGTCAATGGAGCTAAGTCAGTGATTCAGAATGTAGGAGCCACATTAATGTGGCTAATTGGATCACTAGCTGCTACACAGATCATTCCTGAGATCATTATGTATTGATTTCTGTATGTCAGTGTATGACATTTACATTTGACATTTTAGTCATTTAGCAGACACTCTTATCCAGAGCCACTTACAGGAGGAGCAATTAGGTTTAAGTGTCTTGCTCAAGGTCATATCGACAGATGTTTTGCCTAGTCGGCTCGGGGATTCGAACCAGCTACGCTTTGGTTACCGGCCCAACGCTCTTAACCGCTAGGTACCTGATGACATTATGGTGGTATTGACAGTCTGTGTCGCTCTTCCAGATCTATGTGCATCTGAAGGAGGGCCAGGGTCCTGATGGGTTGGCTACCCTGAAGAACAAGCCTCAGCTCCACAGTATGGTGGCCAAACAGCTGTGTCAGAACCTCTCAGGCCGCAACAGCATCATCTTCACCGGGCCCAGCATCACCAGCCTCAACCTGTACCAGGAGTTTGAGAAACAGGGTAGATCTGCATCTTTCATCCCATTTATCTCTCTCACCCTCTCATTATCTCCATCCACCTCTTTCCTCTCGCTCGCTCTCTCTCTCTCGCTCTCTCTCTCTCTCTCCGTCTCTCTTTCTCTTTACAGTACTGTAATCTCCTTCTTGCTCATCCCCTGCTGTTTTTAATTACCATACACGACCTCCGGCTACTGTAGCACTGAAAGAGAAGACAGTCAATTGAAGTTCACGTTGAGACTTCCCTGAGAACCAAGATGTCAATTTTGGAAACCGAGAGCACCAGTTCATCCTATTGTTAATGAACAGAGCAAACAGCCTAGAGAGAGGGGACGTGAGGCCACAGTAAACCAGCCTGTAGCCCTGCAGCAGCTAACACACAGAGATATGAATAATGATCAACTCCTTAAAAATTACAAACGCCTCCTCCTCTAGGCTTTATTCTCTGATCTCAATCTCAACACTGACTGACCACCTGTAATCTGGGCCATCTGTCATTACTGCAGGAGGGTGGGCTATAGGAAAGAAGGGGGTTATATTCAGCACACATCAGGATCAGAACTCTCACATGTACAGTACATTGTAGATTTAACAGTGCTGTGGAACATTTTGCTAAAAATCCTTTCTGTATGTTGCACCATCCTGAACGTGTCCCAGATGTCTAAAGGTGTGTTTGTACTCCACCAGAGATTTACTGCTGTGGGCTGCTGAGCACCAGGAAGAGTGACTGCACCGGCCTGCCCCAGTGCATGCTGGTGAACCCTGAGAGCCCCCAGCAGAGGGGCCAGTCCCGCAGCATGATGAGAGGCAACACCTCCCTCATCAGCTGGTACAACAAGGGACACTTCCGCTTCCTTACCAACGCCTACTCACCTACCAAGGAAGGTGAGGAGTCCCGCTCTGCAACCAGTGCTATATTAACAACGTTTTCTTTTTCATACATTTTCATTCAGAAGATGCATTCAGGGGGATGTTTCAACTGTATTTGATCATGGGCATAGATTTGTGGTGAACTGCCTTCAATTTGAAAGCAAAACGTTTCTCTTCATTTTGATCATGTCTGCATCACTAGAATGCTCTGAAATGGAATATCATTATTAAGCTCTTTAGGGCTGACTGATACAGTATGAGTCACCACCCACGATTGACATGATGTGGGTTTCCCAGATCACAGTAACTCCTAGGTGTTAATGCACTCATAATCTACCCTGTAGACTGCGGGGGAACCGTGATGTAACACCTCATCATTCTCTCTCCCTGTATGAGGATAGGGTGATGTTCAGAGATAATGACAATTTGAGAAAATCCCTGTTGTGTGGCATGTGAAAAGGTCTCTCACCTCAGACACCTTTAATCCCATTTGTAAGATACAGTGGGGGGGAAAAGTATTTAGTCAGCCACCAATTGTGCAAGTTCTCCCACTTAAAAAGATGAGAGAGGCCTGACAAAATGAGAAGAAAAAAAATCCAGAAAATCACATTGTAGGATTTTTAATGAATTTATTTGCAAATTATGGTGGAAAATAAGTATTTGGTCAATAACAAAAGTTTCTCAATACTTTGTTATATACCCTTTGTTGGCAATGACACAGGTCAAACGTTTTCTGTAAGTCTTCACAAGGTTTTCACACACTGTTGCTGGTATTTTGGCCCATTCCTCCATGCAGATCTCCTCTAGAGCAGTGATGTTTTGGGGCTGTCGCTGGGCAACACGGACTTTCAACTCCCTCCAAAGATTTTCTATGGGGTTGAGATCTGGAGACTGGCTAGGCCACTCCAGGACCTTGAAATGCTTCTTACGAAGCCACTCCTTCGTTGCCCGGGCGGTGTGTTTGGGATCATTGTCATGCTGAAAGACCCAGCCACGTTTCATCTTCAATGCCCTTGCTGATGGAAGGAGGTTTTCACTCAAAATCTCACGATACATGGCCCCATTCATTCTTTCCTTTACACGGATCAGTCGTCCTGGTCCCTTTGCAGAAAAACAGCCCCAAAGCATGATGTTTCCACCCCCATGCTTCACAGTAGGTATGGTGTTCTTTGGATGCAACTCAGCATTCTTTGTCCTCCAAACACGACGAGTTGAGTTTTTACCAAAAAGTTCTATTTTGGTTTCATCTGACCATATGACATTCTCCCAATCCTCTTCTGGATCATCCAAATGCACTCTAGCAAACTTCAGACGGGCCTGGACATGTACTGGCTTAAGCAGGGGGACATGTCTTGCACTGCAGGATGTGAGTCCCTGGTGGCGTAGTGTGTTACTGATGGTAGGCTTTGTTACTTTGGTCCCAGCTCTCTGCAGGTCATTCACTAGGTCCCCCCGTGTGGTTCTGGGATTTTTGCTCACCGTTCTTGTGATCATTTTGACCCCACGGGGTGAGATCTTGCGTGGAGCCCCAGATCGAGGGAGATTATCAGTGGTCTTGTATGTCTTCCATTTCCTAATAATTGCTCCCACAGTTGATTTCTTCAAACCAAGCTGCTTACCTATTGCAGATTCAGTCTTCCCAGCCTGGTGCAGGTCTACAATTTTGTTTCTGGTGTCCTTTGACAGCTCTTTGGTCTTTGGACATAGTGGAGTTTGGAGTGTGACTGTTTGAGGTTGTGGACAGGTGTCTTTTATACTGATAACAAGTTCAAACAGATGCCATTAATACAGGTAATGAGTGGAGGACAGAGGAGCCTCTTAAAGAAGAAGTTACAGGTCTGTGAGAGACAGAAATCTTGCTTGTTTGTAGGTGACCAAATACTTATTTTCCACCATAATTTGCAAATAAATTCATAAAAAATCCTACAATGTGATTTTCTGGATTTTTTTTCCCTCAATTTGTCTGTCACAGTTGACGTGTACCTATGATGAAAATTACAGGCCTCTCTCATCTTTTTAAGTGGGAGAACTTAAACTTAAACTTAAACTCCTAGAGAGGATGCAGGGTATTTTTCATTGTCCCTTAATCCAGTACAAATGATCTCAATATAAAAACCCAAAATACAGCAAAACACAACCCCCTCCCACCCCAACCTTTGGTGTGTCCCTCCAATCTTTTCTTATACGGACTACAGTCATTATTTTCTTTGGATGGTTAAGTGGTGGTCATAACGCTTCATTATAGCTACAGAGAGAACTATCTGACCTTTGAATAAATATACCACTGTATCATTGGTGAAATGGCTGTGAAATGAAGTAATCATGTGAACGACTGAAGCTGAGGCAATGGGGAGGGAGAGTCAGAGAAATATTCCCAAATTCCAAATTGAGACCTTATCAAGTTTGCTGCTCAGTTATATTCTTAAATTATGTTAAGAATAAATCCATTGCGTTTCCTGACTGATATGAGCTTATTCTTTGATCTCGCATTTATTTTTCAAATTACCCTCCTGTAACTTTCCAATTTGCATGCAACATTACACTGTAGTGTAATTAGCATAAAATAGCTGAGGATAAGTTTAATGGAAGCGACAGATGGAGGTTCAGTCAAGGCAACTGTATCAAAGGCCTGCTAATGGTTCAATTGGGATCCAGGGGACTACTAGACTCGTTCCCTCACAGCTACCTCCATAATTACTCTATAACTCATGTTCATCTATTGTTCATGTGGTGCTTCACCTGGAATCAGTTTATTTTAGGTATTGGGTTGATACTTTTTAACAGGTAAGCATGCAGTCATGTTTTTCTTGTTACAGATCAAGGTATTTTCTGCAGAATATATTGGTTATTTTGGAGCTATAGTTAGAAACCATCAAAATGGGATTTTGAGGCCTGCAGTTTAGTTATGTACAGCATCACTCTTTATCCAGTTACAGATAGGCTATACATTACTGTTAAGATATTATGCCCCAAATGTCACTTGTATTATACTTTGTCACTGAGTCTGAAAATCTGTTTACATAATACTTATTTTTTTAACTCAGTGAAATGTGATTCCCAGCTCCCATTAGCCTTGTCTGAGTCATGTTTTTGGTTCCAGGGGTGATCATCAAGAGGAAAAGTGGTGAGATTCCCTGTCCGCTGGCTGTGGAGGCCTTCGCTGCACACCTCAGCTACATCTGCAAGTATGACGACAAGTACAGCAAGTGAGTCACTAATATGCCCACTAGTTGACATACTGGATCTATTGTAGTAATCTGTACTCATTTGTCACCCTGGGAGAAAGGTGTTCGCCAATATGAATGTTCATCATCATAGAACAGGGGTGGCCAACCCGTCTCCTGAGAAGCGACCCTCCTGCAGGCTTTTGCTCCAACCCTAGCTATAGCTCACTTGATTCTACTAGCTGCTAACAAGGACATTAATTAGCTGAATCAGCTGTGTTACAACGAGGTTGGAGCAAAAGCATGCGTAACCAGTAGCTCTCCATGACAGTCTGCCATCCTGGATTGTTGTTGGTCTTGTGAAATTATTTTAATATGGCAAAGTATTACGCTGTTCCAAATTCATGAATATTGTGTCCTTCCGTCCATCGTAACTCTGTCTAATTTCACATTATCCACTCAGATAACTGGACGTGATGGACATCTGACACATATTATAAAGTTACCAATTTGTCAAGATCCCAGATAGCCACTCAGGGTTGGTCTTTTCTCTCAGGTATTTCATCTTCCACAAGCCCAACAAGACGTGGCAGCAGGTGTTCTGGCTGACCATCAGCATCGCCATAAACAACGCCTATATCCTGTACAAGATGTCCGATGCCTACCACGTCAAGCGCTACAGCCGAGCGCAGTTTGGAGAGAGGCTGGTGAGGGAACTGCTGGACTTAGATGACTGCTCCCCCACCCAGTGAGGCGACCACATAATCTTTATAATATACACCCACATACTGTACCCACCCACACACACACACTGTCACGTCTCACACGAACGCACACACACACTGTCACGTCTCACACGTACCCACACACACAAACACACTGTCACGTCTCACACGAACGCACACACACACTGTCACGTCTCACACGTACCCACACACACAAACACACTGTCACGTCTCACACGTACCCACACACACACATGTACCCACACACATACACACACACACTGTCACGTCTCAAACGTACACACACACACACACACACACACTGTCATGTCTCACACGTACACACACACACACACACACACTGTCACGTCTCACACGTACCCACACACACACACACACACACACACACATAGTGTCACGTCTCACACATACCCACACACACACACACACACACTATCACGTCTCACACGTACACACATGCTGTCACGTCTCACACGTACCCACACACACACGGTCACGTCTCACACATACCCACACACTGTCATGTCTCACACATACCCACACACACACACACACTGTCACGTCTCACATGTACCCACACACACACTGTCACCTCCAGGTGTGGAGAGCAGGTCTCTATATCTGAGTCAGAACTCAAGAGAAATGTCTATAGATTAATGTTTCTTTACTGAGGCAGAAAGCAGAGCCATTGTACTGTCCACATGCCTCATACTGCTAGGACCACAGGCTGCATGACAAAATAGTGTTTGGATCATTTACTCTTCAATGTGCAGAATGTTTTGTATTTTTTTTGACCGGGTTAAACATTGTTTCCATGTAGTTCAATGTCACTCTGTAATGGCAATCTATGATTCTATTGGACCACCTACCGAGCAACATCTGGGGTGTTCTCTCCAAGATAGACCTGAACCACTAAGCAGATATACTGTATATATACTTTATGCAGTTTATGGAAGCCCAGGATCCATTATGTTTAAATGAAATATGAAGGAGAAGTAGATCTACATTACTATCCCCTTCCAGAGCTATTCCTGCTGATGGTTCATACGTGGAATGGGAAATCTCCTGCTTACCAGGGTAGTGCTTACTGAACTCAATAACTCCATATCTCAGTCAAAAGGAACCTTTCAACTGGTCATCAGATCATATGACTGGCAGGCTCTATTCTCAGCCAATGGGTCCATCGCTGTATATTTGCAACATCATTGGAAGTACTGGATGGTGTGAGTTGTGGGCAGGTTTTCAGACGGCAAATGGTTTGATGATATGATAAACCATACCAGTTCTTACCAATGCTGGCCACATGAACGTTGGCTTGGATGAGGCGTACTGTTACTGTACAACATGAACACAGTCTCCATGTGGCGTAGTCTTTGGATCATCAAGAGCTGCAGGGGTCAGTTCAGTTCATCTCTAGATATACACGCTGAACCGTCCACCTGAACCGTCCACAGCTAAATCTGAACTGTCCACAGCCAAACTCTCACTCACTGACAGACCACACAGAAACAGACATGGACTGTTCCCAGTTCAGGTCTACTGAATGGGGCGGGGCTTCTGGCTCGGCTAGTCACGTCCACAGCTCATTCCCTGGAAGCAAGCCAGAAGCAAGCCTGACATTGATCTATAACGTATGTGAGTTGGGTTTGAATTAAACATTTCATACCATCAGCCAATGACTATCTCAGTCCAATGATGTCACTAAAAGACGGAGAGAAGTCAACACCAGACCCACAGAAGTTTGGCAACATTATTCCTTCCAATTGTGCTTTGGAGAATGGATCCTCCTGTCCTGTAATGACTTGGAGAGGGTGCTGTCTTGCATCTTGTGTGGGGACAGAACAGTACCCCAATGTGCTGTATGTTGAGCTGTTTTAAGTCAGTGAAGTGAATGTCACTGTGGATTAATAATGTCTTCTCGGCCAATAGAGAATATTATGTCAGTGTAAAAGTCTGCAATTCCAAAGTTCACATGCAAAGGCCTATTTTATCCCTTGGCCCGATGACATTCATTTGTCCTTATCCACGCCTTGCCACTGTGACTGTGTTATTGTTGTGTGAAGTGTTTGTGAGATTTGCATTACTGAGGCAGAGTTGTCCCAGCTAGGGCACTACTCATGCACTTTCGATGGTCTTGCACTTTAAAGTGATTCAATAAAGGTCTATTGATGTTTACTAAATATCCCTAGCTTTGATGAATACCTTTAATTAATGGTGGTACTAAATGCTTCCTCAGAAAATAGAGGAGTTAAATGATGCACATTAATACTCAATAACGATTGTGTAAATCCATGCTCTGTCACAGAATACTGGAGATTTAATGCTGTTTAACTGGTATCGCCTAAGTTTCCTCCCTAATTATTGAGTGCTTGACCATTCTTTGAAGAAGCAGGAAATTAAAGTTTACTAGAAAGGGAAATGAGTGTCTACTGAGTTCTGACTTCTGCAACCAAGTGCTACAATGTTTATGCAGGAAGGATTTAAAGGGGATATTGCTGATCAACTAAAGTACACTTGATGATGAACACTAAAAGCCAATGAAATTGAAAACGTTTTGAATATTATGAATATTTACAAAAATATATAGTATGTGCATAGGCTATTGAGGTGGTAAATGTGTTTTGTTTTTGTGTGCAGATTAGAAGGTATATATACTGAACAAAAATATAAACGCAACATGCAACCATTATGGGTTACAGTTCATATAAGAAAATCAGTCAATTGAAATAAATTCATTAGGCCCTAATCTATGGTTCTCACATGACTGGGAATACAGATATGCATCTGTTGGTCACAGATACCTTAAAAAAAAGGTAGGGGCGTGGATCAGAAAACCAGTCAGTATATGGTGTGACCACCATTTTCCTCATGCAGCGCGACACATCTCCTTTGCATAGAGTTGATCAGGTTGTTGATTGTGGCCTGTGGAATGTTGTCACACTCCTCTTCAATGGCTGTACGAAGTTGCTGGATATTGGCGGGAACTGGAACACACTGTCGTACACGTCGATCCAGAGCATCCCAAACATGCTCAATGGGTGACATGTCTGGTGAGTATGCAGGCCATGGAAGAACTGGGACATTTTCAACTTCCAGGAATTGTGTATAGATCCTGGTGACATGGGGCCGTGCATTATCATGCTGAAACATGAGGTGATGAAGGCGGATGAATGGCACGACAATGGGCCTCAGGAACTCGTCAAGGTATCTCTGTGCATTCAAATTGCCATCGATAAAATGCAATTGTGTTCGTTACATTTTTAGTCATTTAGCAGACGCTCTTATCCAGAGCGACTTACATTATCTTTTTATTTTTCATACTGGCCCCCCGTGGGAATCGAACCCACAACCCTGGCGTTGCAAACGCCATGCTCTACCAACTGAGCTACATCCCTGCCGGCCATTCCCTCCCCTACCCTGGACGACGCTGGGCCAATTGTGCGCCGCCCCATGGGTCTCCCGGTCGCGGCCGGCTACGACAGAGCCTTCGTTGTCCATAGCTTATGCCTGCCCATACCATAACCCCACCGCCACCATGGGGCACTCTGCCCACAACGTTGACATCAGCAAACCGCTCGCCCACACGACGCCATACACGTGGTCTGCGGTTGTGAGGCCAGTTGGACGTACTGCCAAATTCTCTAAAACGACGTTGGAGGTGGCTTATGGTAGAGAAATTAACATTAAATTATCTGGCAACAACTCTGGTGGACATTCCTGCAGTCAGCATGCCAATTGCACGCTCCCTAAAAACTTGAGACATCTGTGGCATTGTGTTGTGTGACAAAACTGCACATTTTAGAGTGGCCTTTTATTGTCCCCAGCACAAGGTTCACCTGTGTGATGATCATGCTGTTTAATCAGCTTCTTGATATGCCACACCTGTCAGGTGGATGGATTATCTTGACAAAGGATAAATCGCTCACTAACAGGGATGTAAACAAATGTGTGCACAAAATTTGAGAGAAATAAGCTTTATGTGTATATGGAAAATGTCTGTGATCTTTTATTTCAGCTCATGAAACATGGGACCAACACTTTACATGTTGCATTTATATTTTTGTTCAGTGTATGATTATAATTCTATTAGAGTCTTCACTTATAGGTAAGACAAATGATTGTGATTTTTCACCTTTTCTTTCCCCCAAAAAACATTGTCGTTCTTGTGTATGTTTGTGCGAGCCACTAGTTCTGTGCACTGATCACTGTCTGAAAGAAGCTCTGACATGCCATACGTCTGTTGATAATGCTCATAACAATGTTCTTTTGTTCTGAATTGTTATATTGATAAGACACCAAGAAGAATGCATGATACAGTCCACAACTGTTCAAAGTGAACACGTCATTACTCAGCCATGTGTTAGATATTTTCTCAGTGCCTTTTACAGTGAGGGGAAAAAAGTATTTGATCCGCTGCTGATTTTGTACGTTTGCCCACTGACAAAGAAATGATCAGTCTATAATTTTAATGGTAGGTTTATTTGAACAGTGAGAGACAGAATAACAACAACAAAATCCAGAAAACGCATGTCAAAAATGTTATAAATTGATTTGCATTTTAATGAGGGAAATAAGTATTTGACCCCCTCTCAATCAGAAAGGTTTCTGGCTCCCAGGTGTCTTTTATACAGGTAACGAGCTGAGATTAGGAGCACACTCTTAAAGGGAGTGCTCCTAATCTCAGTTTGTTACCTGTATAAAAGACACCTGTCCACAGAAGCAATCAATCAATCAGATTCCAAACTCTCCACCATGGCCAAGACCAAAGAGCTCTCCAAGGATGTCAGGGACAAGATTGTAGACCTACACAAGGCTGGAATGGGCTACAAGACCATCACCAAGCAGCTTGGTGAGAAGGTGAAGTTTGCCAATGAACATCTGAATGATTCAGAGGAGAACTGGGTGAAAGTGTTGTGGTCAGATGAGACCAAATGTCACGGTTTCGGCCGAGACTGCTCCTCCTCCTGGTTCGGGCAGGCTTCGGCGGTCGTCGTCCCCGGAGTACTAGCTGCCACCGATCTATGTTTCATGTTCGTTTGGTTTTGTCTGGATGTTGTACACCTGTGTCTTGTTAGTCCTCGTTAGTGTCCTATTTAGTTCTCGTTGTGTGTGCTTGTCGTTGTGTGTGATTGCGCTTCTGTTTCGTGTTTGGAGCTACATTTTCCCTCCAGTGTTTTGGAGAGGGTTGTTTGCACATGTTTGTGCTTCATTTGTTTTGTCGCCGGTGTGCGTCGTGTATTTTGCCTTCGGGCTTATTGTGCTTCTGTTGTATATATATATTATATATTGCACTAAAGCCTTTGGACTGAGCCTCTGCGTCCTGCGCATGATTCCTACACCACACCCACCTTCAGCACGCCTTGACACCAAAATCGAGCTCTTTGGCATCAACTCAACTCACTGTGTTTGGAGGAGGAGGAATGCTGCCTATGACCCCAAGAACACCATCTCCACCGTCAAACATGGAAGTGGAAACATTATGCTTTGGGGGTGTTTCAGACCTTAATCCCATAGAACATCTGTGGAGGGAGCTGAAGGTTTGCGTTGCCAAACGTCAGCCTCGAAACCTTAATGATTTGGAGAAGATCTGCAAAGAGGAGTGGGACAAAATCCCTCCTGAGATGTGTGCAAACCTGGTGGCCAACTACAAGAAACGTCTGACCTCTGTGATTGCCAACAAGGGTTTTGCCACCAAGTACTTAGTCATGTTTTGCAGAGGGGTCAAATACTTATTTCCCTCATTAAAATGCAAATCAATTTTTAACATTTTTGACATGGGTTTTTCTGGATTTTTTTGTTGTTATTCTGTCTCTCACTGTTCAAATAAACCTACCATTAAAATTATAGACTGATCGTGTCTTTGTCAGTGGGCAAACGTACAAAATCAGCAGGGGATCAAATACTTTTTTCCCTCACTGTACATCATTTGTTCTACCGGTATGTTCTAAAATTGGTTGAGGATTTGTTTTGGTATAAAGGAGAGAGTAATATAGACAAAACCACAGAAAGGCATTTGATGCCAGTATCATTTGGCGACTTCAGATGATTTCTGCTGAGAATATCTAAAAAATATATAATTTATTCAAGATAGATTAACAAATGACAGTTTGTCACATCAATCTGTATAATGCATTTGTGTTCATGAAATTCATATTATTTTCTCACTCCATGATTCTACTGTTAGGTTTTTTGTTCAAGCCTTACAACACAGATAGCCAAGCCATATCCAGTTCCTGAGGCCACATCCTATCATTATTTTTTAGCATCCTTGGCCATTTCTCATTGCCTGAAATGTCTTTGTGTCAGTCTGATGTCACTGTAATTCCCTATAGCATCTGAGAGGCAATGTTAATTTACCATTTCTCTGTCAAATTCACAAGGTCAGTTGATTGACAGCCCACTCAGGCTATCGTCACCGTTCTGTCCTTCTGGTATTTAGCTACTGCTGTTCTCTGACCCATAAAGCATCTGTCTAACAGTGAGTGTAACTGCAATACCATGCTACCACTCCAGTGCACCCGCCTCTACCCCTAAACTCTTAATGGACAATCTGAGACTGCATGCAAATAAGGATATTACCATACACTCTGCCTCTCTCTGGCTAGTCAGGCAGCCCATTTTCATTAAGTCCTTAATAGTTAGTAAAAAAATATATATATTTTGTGAATGTTTTTCATTCAATTTAGTCTTCACTCTGCATTAGTGATCAAGACTGATAAAATACTGTAAATACATGTTATTATTACAGTAGAATAGCCTACATGGAGGCTACATTTTGGACACCAACTGTGAAGTTTAATGGAAGTAGCTCAGTGAACTATGCTCATGTCGTGTGATGAGTAACCTTGCCTCTGCCTATTGGCTTCTTTGCATATTCAAGCCTGTCTCAAAATAATAGTGCTACCACTTCTGAAGGAACATTGAGACTTCATTGTTAGTTATGTCTCTCTGTAGGCATATAGTGCAAAGTCTAAAGTTGGGACCTAAAGATGTATGGTTGAGACACTAATTTCAAGGAAAGGAAATGAACTTTGCTGACCTCAGGGCTTCATTATTTGATATTCAAAGGTTAATTAAAAATGCAAAATAAATACAATAACCTGATAACATAAGGTGCTATCAAAATACTGTAAAGAATTATAGTAGAAAATATTGAAATAGTTCAAAATATTTAATATCATAACGTTCTCAATCAATGGTCAGTAGTAAAGTGGTCAAGAATAACAAGGGAAGTTGGTGAAATGAAAACTAGTTTCAGCATTGGTGTATTTCACATTGTACTAATAATGTGTAAATAGCTCATGTAAGCTGGACCAAACATCCTAACGTATCGGATTAATTCTATAAGAATGTAGTCAAAAACTGTATGTACAAAACATAAACTGCAATGTATGACTGCTCTGGGAACGTTGTGTTGTAGAAACTGCTTCTTGTCCTGTGTGTCCTTCATCGGTGGAGGAAAAGTGATAGCTGTGTTGTGTTTGTACGTTCCTCATTGTGTATTCCCACTGTGATCTCCATGTTAACAGTGCACCACCCTGGGCCCAGTTTTTCAAAAGTTGTCTATCTGGATTTCTCAGATCAGATAGGCTTAAATGCATAGAAACACAATGAATAGAACAGGAGTCCCCATTCGAGTCAGTTTTCTGTTCTATTCATTATATTTCTATGCATTTAATCCTATCTGATAGGCGAAATCCATCTTTTGAAAAACTGGGCCATGATGACTGACTTTGTGAATTGTATGTACACCACCTCTGTTGATGAGCGTTTACACCATTTTGCACACATTTAATAAATGTTAATGATTTTATACACCACCAGTGTCAAGAGTTTATGTAGGTATTGGAAAGGGTTTACGAAGGCTTTGTTAACCTTATAGGCTTTATAAATTATACTTTATCTAAAGCGTGACCAATATGTGCATATTACGCTAGCGCCCCCTGTGGGCTAGGAGTATGGTGCATGTCTAGGACAGCACCCCCTGTGGGCTAGGTGTATGGTGCATGTCTAGGCTAGCGCCCCCTGTGGGCTAGGAGTATGGTGCATGTCTAGGCTAGCACCCCCTGTGGGCTAGGTGTATGGTGCATGTCTAGGCTAGCGCCCCCTGTGGGCTAGGAGTATGGTGCATGTCTAGTCTCCAGATGTTTAATGCGCTGTAGGTAGTAGTAGTGGGCGACAGACGGTCTGTTTAGTAGAGCTGCTGATCTTTGGTGGCTCTGCATCCTTAAAGGTCCAATGCAGCCAGTTTTGTATCAATATCAAATCATTTGTGGGGAACAATTAAGTACCTCACTGTAATAGATTTCCATTGAAATTAGGAAAGAATTAGCTTTTTAGCTAAAATAATTTTCTCAAGCAATAATGTTGCTAGGACTGTCTGGGAGTGGTCAAAGTAGGAAGGGGAAAACGGAAAACTAGCTGTTATTGGCAGAGAGGTTTGGATCTCTTTTATTTGTCTATTAACCAATTTACTGCATGGTGATGTCATCATGGTAAGCCGAAACTCCCGCACATGCAAACCTGCTGATTAGAAGGTCCTGTGTAGATTGTATTTTCGACCAGCAACTATCAGGAAATAACACTGATCAAATGTTTTCACACTTTTACAGTGTTAGTTTCATCAGTTGTTGTACAATATGATACAAAACACAGGAAAAACAGAATTTTGACTGCACTGGACCTTTAATGTCTGTTACATGTCTGTGTTACATTACCCTGGGTAACATTGTACAAACCCTTTAGTTTCCACTGACTGTGGGATTGTACATGCAAGAGGTATTAGAGCTGGAACTTTATGCCGTACTAAAACACAACCATCCTTTTGCACCTGCATCTAAACCAGTGTTTCCCAATCCTGGTAAATACTGGTTTAGCACTCACACAATTGATGAAACTAATGAAAAGGCTTGATGATGAGTTGATTTGAATCAGGCGTGGGAGTACTAGGGCAAAAACAAATGTGTATCCCTGGCGCCCCAGGACTAGGATTGGGAAACACTAATCTCAACATATTCATTATAGCAGTGGTTCTTAAACCTCTCCTCGGGGACCCCCAGACGTTTCCCAGTTGTGTTGAAGCCCTGATCTAACTCACCCGATTCACCTAGACAAGGGCTTGAGGATTAGTTGACAAGTTGACTCCGGTGCGCTAGCTCTGAAATAGATCCAATACATGGAATGGACGGGGGTCCCCGAGGAGAGGTTTGAGAACCACGAGAGAGAGATGTCCAAAATTTGCTGATTTATTAATTGGAGACACTGGAGAACAGCCAGGGCTGGATCTTTGTTAGAGGCTGTTTCCATGACAATACCGTCCTCTTTTTCCCTGAGGATGACTTTGCATAGCAATGAGAGCAAGCAGGCCAGGAAAACTGACTGAATGATTTAGTTACAGCCGTCATCAAAATCCAACAAAATTAACAAAACTCTGGCTTCCGAACCTTAATTATTTCTCATTGCTAATTAACCGAGTCTTCAAGGAATGTAAAGAAAGTCCACATCTCTTTTATATATAAATGCATTTATTTAAGTTAATCATTTTCCCTCATTTAAGTAGAATTTTTGCCATAACTATAAAACGGTAAACAACTCCAAGTGCTGTACAGTAGATCAACTCACTGGTGTTGCTAGTTACATGTTCATACTGTACAGTTGATCAACGTAGTGTAAATACGAACATACACTTTTACATTGGTTACCCCATACTGCCTCCCTGTGATTTGAATCGTAATCTACACAATCCTACAGCAAACCATTTTATCAAAGGAACAAATCATATTTTATGTCCCAAATTACTACTTTCTTGATTTGGTTTATTATCCGTCATCATTATGTCAATGGAACGTCCTTAACATTGTAAATCAAATAAGTAAATCACTTTGGCACATTGTGCTATGTAAACATTTCATCCAATTAAAATGTGGCTGTAATGCTAGGATTCTATTTTCCTCTTTCCGTAATTCCTAAAGTGAACAGCAAACTTGTCATTTTCACACAAATCGTACAAAAAAGGCTTGATTCAATACTTGAACAACCGTTGCCACCATGTAGACAATGTTCACTCGAGCAATTCTGTTTAGTACTGTAGGCCATCCTCTACACATCCGAGTTTCACATTAGAATTGTTACAATTGACATGAACACCGAAACTGTTAAAATTTCAACAGTGGCGTACGTGATAGCAGACAAAGCTCTTACCATGTGAAACTTGTCAACTCATCTCACATGGGAGGTTACAACCCCCAACTCATCTCATGATTCCATTGTCCTGCTCTCACACAGATCTCACATTCTGAACTGCAGATACTGCAGGTAGAATATGGGCTGTTTCCTCACTTACCGTGGGATACCACCTCTCTTCCCGTGGGATACCACCTCTCTTCCCGTGGGATACCACCTCTCTTCCCGTGGGATACCACCTCTCTTCCCGTGGGATACCACCTCTCTTCCCGTGGGATACCACCTCTCTTCCCGTGGGATACCACCTCTCTTCCCGTGGGATACCTCCTTTCTTCCCGTGGGATACCTCCTTCTCTTCCCGTGGGATACCTCCTTTCTTCCCGTGGGATACCTCCTTCTCTTCCCGTGGGATACCTCCTTTCTTCCCGTGGGATACCTCCTTTCTTCCCGTGGGATACCTCCTTTCTTCCCGTGGGATACCTCCTTCTCTTCCCGTGGGATACCTCCTTTCTTCCCGTGGGATACCTCCTTTCTTCCCGTGGGATACCTCCTTCTCTTCCCATGGGATACCTCCTCTCTTTGGCATTTTTTTAATGCAATACCTTCACACAAGAGTCAGATGGGAGCTGCTGCAATGCCCTGTCGCTGTGATGCTCATTTCTGTACTGATGGTTGGAGTTCCTTTTGTATCCGGAAGTTTGACCAGAATGGTGTAGAACACACAGAGATTGATGTTTAGGACTTACACAGACTGCTTATGGTAAATATGTGCATATATAATGAAGGCTTACAAAATACAGACAGAAAATATTACTAAATAATTAGTCATTTGCGATTCTAGAATAAATTAATCTCCATTCATATCGGGGGAATCCCAACTGAGACAAAAACAATGTCATGTCAATGGATAGATCTTTGCTTTCATAAGTCATTATAGGGTCCTTTGGCCATCACATTAACGGTGGATTCTGCTGCTCTTAAGCAACAAACAGTAACGTTAAAGTACCACATATCACAAGCTACATGTAGAAACACAATCAGAATGGTCCCGAAGCAGATGTGAGCTAAATGCACAACAATTATACTGAAATAGGAAAATAGGAACATCTTATTGCTTTTTCTCCCTTGTGAGTGCAGTTAACTATAGCCGAATGACCTGCCCTCCTTCAAGAAACCTGTTGAAAGCTGTTCACTAGCACACACAGACACATTCTCCTTTAGGTGGGATGGATATGAAAAAAGGCAAAGACATTCACAAAGCATGTGAGTAATGTCGAGAAACAAAATGGACAGAAAAAAACTAGGAAAAAAAGACAGTGACGTATTGGAACATGCAACAAGGCCTCCCCATGTACATGCTGACAGTCACTTCCCGACAGAACAGAAGTGTCATTTTCTAAAATATCAAAATCACAAATACTGACAATAAGGACTCCAACATTTCAAGAACACTTGTAGACTTCTGATAATGGAAATTATGGCTCCAACATTACCCTGTAATAAACTCTTCACCAATACTGATTTGGATGAGGTTATGACAGGGTAGTTACTATGGTAACACTGACACTGAAAAGGAAAACAAATCTAGAAAGTAAGAGAACAGTCAGAACACAACAACAGTATAAAGAAATATCTGTCCAGTTTACTGTGTTCCTCAGCTGATTATTCTACAGTATAATTGACACAAAACATTTTTTTCGATGTCTGCTAGAAATAAAATAAAACTATAATAAAACTTGGACACTGTACTGCTTTTGCAAAGAAAAAACAAACATTCATGAAAATATATATCTATGTATTTTTTTGTGGATTTTCCATTCTATTGTGATGGACAAAGGGGACAAACACTGAGGAGCCGTAGCAGCCAGTTCTACAGTCTGTGACGATCCAGCAGCGATACATCTACACCCTCGACAACTCTTGGCCCCACCAGTATCCATGAGGCCTGCGAAGAGCTTCTTCTGATCGGACGACGTACCCTCTTACAACCCGTGGCAGGAGCAAAATCTCTTTTCCGCTCACTCTGGCAGAGCAGTCCACCAATCAGGAGAGAAGCGTTTGAGTGAACGAGAGGAACAGTGCATACAGTCATTTCCCTTCTACCAGCAGGATTTTAAGGTGCCAAACCCAGCTGAAACCATCAGCTTTCTTCCTGTGCAGTCTCTGTCTAGTCAGGGAACCTCTGTAGAATACGTATTTTACATTCAACAAAGACAGATTGCTTGAGAGAGAAAAACGACTAATTAATAGTCTTATCCATTCAGAACTTCAGTGGAAAGAGAGAACAAAGAACACGCACAAAATAGAAAAACATCCAGAAAGTTCCTTTCACCTGCAATAAGAAAAATTACTTCTTCACGTTCCAAAGAGCGGGACTAAAGATGAAAAGCTGAGGTATATAGTTTGAGGGGAAGCATTATCATCATCACCAACATTAAAATCATCATCAACATTAAAATCATCATCATCATCATCATCCCACTTGGTAGTCTGTAGTTTCATATCCTTCTTCCCTCTGTGTTGTGGCCCCTCCGGGGGCCTCAGTCTGTCCGTCTGTATGTGTTGGTACTGGGTGGCTCCGGGGAGGAGAGGAGGTGGTGCTGGTGGGGGACACTCTGTCTGTCTCTCTCCCTCTCTAGGGCTGGAGGTTGAGGGTGAACTTCCACTGCTGGTTGAGGTTGGGGCTGCACACCTCCACTGTCAGCCCCCCAGTGCGTGCACTGCGGCTGTCCAGGCACAGGTTGCTGCCCATGTGCCGCAGCTTGGAGTTGCTCTCGAACTGCTCCCATTTCTGGAGACACATGAGGTGGGGTCAGGGAGGGGTTGGGAGACGGAGGAAACAAGGGTGCACAAATCAGTCACAGGTTTTTATGTAATAATCCTATGATCACTAATGGTTTCTATTGATGGTGAGTTTAAATCCAAAGGGATCATCCCAATCCAGTCTCTTTAATTTACTACTAGTGCTTTCTGATTGATCTGATCCTTGGTGCATGACTCGGTGCTCGTCTCGCTCACTTGTCTGCTGTCGTTTTCCCTGCAGCCCTGCAGTTTGATTTGTGAGCCTGCGATGCGGTCCACCACCGTCAGACAAAGGTCCATGTGCTTTACTGACTTGTCCTTGGTCAGCGCCCATTCCTGAGGACCAAGAGGGGGACACAGTCAATTTGCTACATTTGCACAGTTTAGGGTAGTCCTCTGAATGACTATGCAGATCTATTTTTTATGTGTGTGTCTTTGTCAAGTGTGAATATGTGGTGTTTGCATGTTGTCTGTTATAAATCACACCTATATAGACCAACAGGGGCTTGACTCTCCCAGAATCTCTTCCTCCAGCTCAGTAATATAATCAATATATTGTGGGAAGTGGGACATCAAAATGGATTTCATCAGTATGAATCAGACACCCCCAATCAAAGTAGTCCAGAACCTGATAGTTGACTATCCAGTCCAGAATCTGATAGTTGACTGTCCAGAACCAAAAATGGTTGACTGGCCAGTCCAGAACCTGACCAAAGTAAACCCACCTCAGTGTGTGTTACCCAGCCCAGTGCACAGCTTGGTTATGTGTAATGGATCTGAGCAGTACCTGAGCCCTGAATGGTACCTGATTTCCCCCAGCGTTGTGGCATTCATAGACCCCCACAACTCCGTCTGCAAAGTGTCCCAGCGTGTCTAAGCAGTTCCCTCCCTGCTGCAGAGCTCCGAAGGCAATGTCCTGATGGTCAGGGACCCTGAAGGGCCAGACAAACACCACAAGTCAAATCACAAGACGTGAGTATATGCCAGCACCACAGTATTTCCCCTAGTTGAATTTCCAAGTGTCACGCAAAGGCCCCCAAAGTATGTTCCGCCTATATAATGGTAGGGGAAACAGTCAACAGCTATGTCTTTATGTTTTGGCCATTTTCAAAGCAGTATCTTGCTGGTCCACTGTGGCGGTGCTGCCTCTCTACTCACCGCAGCTCGGGGTACACGTTCTCCAGGTACCACTTGAATGGCTGGCAGCCCAGCCTCTTCTTCATCTCCATTCTGCTCTGAATGCTGCCAGACAGAGAGGAAACCATGACTCATCTAACTACCAGCCATCTCAGAGAGACAGACCGCAGCATGACATCTGGAGGCAACTGAGATCACTACATCAAAGCACAGAGTACATCATATTAGAACTCAGCTCAGGGTGTACCATCTGACCTTCTGTATGTGTTAGAAAAAGGGAAATGTGTTTTGATATTCTATACAAGGACAGCAGGGCGATCTGCGATGCCATCTTGGAAGAAGGTTGTCTGAAAGGATACTTACTTGCCGTAGGGCACAGAAAGAAGGGTGTCTGAAAGGATACTTACTTGCCGTAGGGCACAGGAAGAAGGGTGTCTGAAAGGATACTTACTTGCCGTAGGGCACAGGAAGAGGGGTGTCTGAAAGGATACTTACTTGCCGTAGGGCACAGGAAGAAGGGTGTCTGAAAGGATACTTACTTGCCGTAGGGCACAGGAAGAAGGGTGTCTGAAAGGATACTTACTTGCCGTAGGGCACAGGAAGAAGGGTGTCTGAAAGGATACTTACTTGCCATAGGGCACAGGAAGAAGGGTGTCTGAAAGGATACTTACTTGCCATAGGGCACGTTTCGGGCCGAGGGCACAGCGGCGTAGTAGAAGTTCTTAAACTCGTCCATCCACACCTCTGCTGCTCGCCTCGTGTTCCTGTAGACATACAGATACACACCATGTTAGAATACTTACAAAATGTATCCTTCCTGGTCCTTCTTCCAGTCCTGTAAATAATCACTGATTTCAAAAACTACAGGCAATGTTATAGAACCCCTGCTTGCACCTTTTCAATTGATCATATGTTATTTATTCAATGGAAGGAAGGATGTCTGTTAAAAATATGAACAGGGCAAGAGAAAGTGAGGAGGCGGTTCAAGCTTCAGAAAACACGAGTGTGACAGTCCTCGAAGCTATTTTGAGATATGAGCACACATCCTAAGACTTGGCAATCTGTGGGGTTTTCAGTGCTGCGTGACAGACGGGCAGTGAGGGAGTGTTCACTTCTCTCATCCATGAATCACCCAGATGCCATGCGTGCTGGAACAGTGTTGACACTGCAGGGGTGAAGCCAGGACGAGAGCAGAGCTGAGGCCTCTGTTCTGATTGAGCCTCTATTTGAATGACTGCAGCTCAGCTAGACTTTGAACAGCGGTATTATGATGTGAATTTCAGAGGAATGAAACAGGCCTTCTCTGCAGGCTACTAGCAGGTATTCGTCCCACTGCCTCAGCTTGGATTTCATTGGGTCTTTGAGAAAAGTAAAGTTAGGGGAAAATGTGGGTAAAGTTAAAGTTACTGTAGGGTTAGTGAGTAAACTCAATTGCCAGTTGTTAGCCGGTACAGTGGGCCTTTATTATGGCTCTAATTACAAACCCTAATGTACAGTCACTCTAGTTGGTTATGTGACAATATGTAGAAGAAGTTAGTACCCAGTGGACCACAAGAGGGCAGACTTTAGCCAAGTCTACCTCACATCCTTTACATTTTAGTCATTTAGCAGACGCTCTTATCCAGAGCGACTTACAGTTAGCGAGTGCATACATTTTCATACATCACAGGGACAATCAATAGTCACCTAGCAAACACGGTGCCACTGCCCCCAGGGAAGGTATATGGATGCTGCTTCCTGAAGACGTGTCCCACTCGACTGCAGGGAATGATCTCTAGACTGCCGCCACACTGCCACACGCGGAAAGAGATCTCTGCAATGTCCAAAGACAAATACAAAACACACACATTATTATAACGGTTTAGGGCAAGGTTTTAGAGTGACAATTCATTGTGCTAGAACTTCTCACGGTTGGCACCTTCAACGTCAGTACGGTTTCAATCAGAAAATGGGCTCATATAATATTGACATATAGATATCGTCCCATTCCCACACAATGACAAACAAGCTCAAGCTTTCCTAGTGTTCTGTGTCCTCTTACCTAGATTCTCTCCACCCCACACATCCATCATCATGTCATACTTCCCCAGCAACTCAAAGTAGTCCTTGTCCATGACAAAGAGGCCGCCGGCGATCATGGGAGTCCTGAGAAAGAGGTAAGACAGAAAGTAGTTAGGGCTATGAGACAAAACAGCGTGGCTATGAGACAAAACAGCGTGACATTTCTGCCAAGTTCAGCTCTCCTACAGTCCTCTCATCAGCATGTGATACCCGGAGCCTGGCCCTGTAACCCGGCAGCAGCAGGGAGCTGTGGTGCCCTGTAACCCGGCAGCAGCAGGGAGCTGTGGTGCCCTGTAACCCGGCAGCAGCAGGGAGCTGTGGTGCCCTGTAACCCGGCAGCAGCAGGGAGCTGTGGTGCCCTGTAACCCGGCAGCAGCAGGGAGCTGTGGTGCCCTGTAACCCGGCAGCAGCAGGGAGCTGTGGTGCCCTGTAACCCGGCAGCAGCAGGGAGCTGTGGTGCCCTGTAACCCGGCAGCAGCAGGGAGCTGTGGTGCCCTGTAACCCGGCAGCAACAGGGAGCTGTGGTGCCCTGTCCTGTGACTGTTTGGATGGAATAATACAACACTTCACTTGTCCTCAGAGGCTATTTTGTTTTCAAAAGGAAGAAAAACATCAATGAGCGTCTTGGATAAAATAATGTTGTTGAACAAAAATCCATGGCTCAAAACAAAAACAAGGTCTGGTCTACAGAGAAATGGATCAAACAAGGTCTGGTCTACAGAGAAATGGATCAAACAAGGTCTGGTCTACAGGGACATGGATCAAACAAGGTCTGGTCTACAGAGAAATGGATCAAACAAGGTCTGGTCTACAGGGACATGGATCAAACAAGGTCTGGTCTACAGGGACATGGATCAAACAAGGTCTGGTCTACAGGGACATGGATTACATTTACATTTACATTTAAGTCATTTAGCAGACGCTCTTATCCAGAGCGACTTACAGTTAGCACATACATTATTTTTATCGAACCCACAACCCTGGCGTTGCAAACGCCATGCTCTACCAACTGAGCTACATCCCCTGCCGGCCATTCCCTCCCCTACCCTGGACGACGCTGGGCCAATTGTGCGCCGCCCCATGGGTCTCCCGGTCGCGGCCGGCTACGACAGAGCCTGGATTCGAACCAGGATCTCTAGTGGCACAGCTAGCACTGCGATGCAGTGCCTTAGACCACTGCGCCACTCGGGAGACATGGATCAAACAAGGTCTGGTCTACAGGGACATGGATCAAACAAGGTCTGGTCTACAGGGACATGGATAATGCATGGATAATGCAGGGATACAAAAGCAGATCTAGAAGACCATTTAACCAGAACAGCTTATCCTATTGTTGACATTTTCAAACACAGAATGCCAATTATGATAAAAAATGACTTGAGTCACCCTTTGGGTTAATTACCATCACCTTGTGAAGAGGAACAATATGCATTACAGGCAATGAAGAGCCAAATTCTAATTCTAGTCTTTGGATATTGATTAAATGCCGCCCTCTGTTGGTAAACAATGGAACAATGTGTTTACTGAGAGAATGCATCTGACATTTGGTTATTCAGTAAAACAGAATTATTTCTGTGATCTCATACTGATTGAACAAATCAAAGTGTTTGCTCTCTTCTGATCTAGAAGCGATTGAATTGCAGAAAAATAGTACAATGTACCAAATCTATCCTTTCACAGCAATATCCCCATCAAATATCTTCTCCCTTCTCATCACTGAACACAATTTAAGACACAAAGCTGGATAAGATGAGAATGCCTTCAATCACCTCTGCCTGTGTTTACTTCACTCTCCGATGTCATACGGCAGGGAGAAAACAACAGAGGCTCAAAGGCTCTGGGTCTTTTTCAGGAGCTTTGGACTATATTCCCCAGAGGGCTCAGTGTGGACGCTGCACACTGATATCTAATGCTGCTTGCCTCAGCCTCTCCTCCAGGGGGCTCAGGGGCCTGGCTATGAGGCAGAGGTGAGGCAGGCAGGAGAGGTCAGCAGAAAGAACCCAGAGGAGAAGAAGGCTTACTTGATTGGAGCAGTGGGGTTTCCTTGACGCACCCTCCTCTGCTCCAAGGTCATATAGTCCCACTTGAAGACCAGATTCCAATCAAATCCTAGAGCGGGAAAAACAGGTACTGATTAGGTTTCAAGTGATTTCAAGTAAACAAGAGTGGAGTCATTTTAATAAAAGGAAAAGCTGGTTGTCAGTGTTTGTATTCCTCCTAACACTTCTATCCTTTTCACACACAATGCCTAACTGATAGCTATAAGGCCATAAGCAAACAAGAAGCGGTGCTCCTAGTGGCCGGGGACATAAACATAAATCAGTTTTACCTCATTTCTACCAGCATGTCACATGTGCAACCAGAGGGAAACAAACACTAGACCACCTTTACTCCACACACAGAGATGGGAACAAAGCTCTCCCTTGCCCTCCATTTGGCAAACCTGACCATAATTCTATCCTGCTGATTTCTGCTTACAAGCAAAAACTAAAGAAGGAAGTACCAGTGACTCAATATGGAAGTGGTCAAATGACGCGGAGGCTACGCTACAGGACTGTTTTGCTAGCACAGAATATATTCCGGGATTCTTCCGATGGCATTGAGTAGTACACCACATCAGTCACTGACTTTATCAATAAGTGCATCGATGACGTCGTCCCAACAGTGACCGTACGTACATACCCCAACCAGAAGCAATGGATTACAGGCAACATCCGCATTGAGCTAAAGGCTAGAACTTTCGCTTTCAAGGAGCGGGACACTAATCCGGACACTTATAAGAAATCCCGCTATGCCCTCAGACGAACCATCAAACAGGCATAAAGGCAAACCAGGACTAAGATTGAATCGTACTACACCGGCTCTGACGCTCGTCGGATGTGGCAGGGCTTGCAAACTATTACGGACTACAAAAGGGAAAGACAGCCACGAGCTGCCCAGTGACGCGAGCCTACCAGACGGGCTAAATGTATTTTATGCTCGCTTCGAGGCAAGTAACACTGAAGCATGCATGAGAGCCCCAGCTGTTACAGACGACAGTGTGATCACGCTCTCCGTAGCCGATGTGAGCAAGACCTTTAAACAGGTCAACATTCACAAGGCTGCGGGGCCAGACGGATTAACAGGACTTTTACTCAGAGCATGCGCGGACCAACTGGCAAGTGTCTTCACTGACATTTTCAACCTCTCCCTGACCGAGTCTGTAATGCCAACATGTTTCAAGCAGACCACCATAGTCCCTGTGCCCAAGAAAGCGAAGGTAACCTGCCTAAATGCCTACCGCCCCATAGCACTCACGTCAGTAGCCATGAAGTGCTTTGAAAGGCTGGTCATGGCTCACATCAACACCATCATCCCGGAAACCATAGACCCACTTCAATTCGCATACCGCCCCAACAGATCCACAGATGACGCAATCTCAATCGCACTCCACACTGTGCTTTCCCACCTGGACAAAAGGAACACCTATGTGAGAATGCTATTCATTGACTACAGCTCAGCGTTCAACACCATAGTGCACACAAAGCTCATCACTAAGCTAAGGACCCTGGGACTAAACACCTCCCTCTGCAACTGGATCCTGAACTTCCTGACGGGCCGCCCCCAGGTGGTAAGGGCAGGCAACAACACATCTGCCACGCTGATCCTCAACACAGGGGGCCCTCAGGGGTGCGTGCTTAGTCCCCTCCTGTACTCCCTGTTCACCCACGACTGCGTGGCCAAGCACGACTCCAACACCATCATTAAGTTTGCTGACGACAACGGTGGTAGGCCTGATCACCGACAACGATGAGACAGCCTATAGGGAGGAGGTCAGAAACCTGGCAGTGTGGTGCCAGGACAACAACCTCTCCCTCAACGTGAGCAAGACAAAGGAGATGATCGTGGACTACAGGAAAAGGAGGGCCAAACACGCCCCCATCCACATCGACGAGGCTGTAGTGGAGCGGGTCCAGAGTTTGAAGTTCCTTGGTGTCCACATCACCAACAAACTATTATGGTCCAAACACACCAAGAATGTTGTCAAGTGGGCACGACAAACGCCATTTGGCATGGGTCCCCAGATCCTCAAAAAGTTATACAACTGCATCATCAAGAGAATCCTGATCGGTTGCATCACCTCCTAGTACGGCAACTGCTCGGCATCTGACCGTAAGGTACTAGAGGGTAGTGTGTACAGCCCAGTACATCACTGGGGCCAAGCTTCCTGCCATCCAGGACCTATATACTAGGCGGTGTCAGAGGAAGGCCCAAAAAATTGTCAGACTCCAATCACCAAAGTCCATAGACTGTTCTCTCTGCTACCGCACGGCAAGCGGTACCGGAACGCCAAGTCTAGATCCAAAAGGCTCCTTAACAGCTTCTACCCCCAAGCCATAAGACTGCTGAACAATTCATCAAATGGCCACCCTGACCATTTACATTGACCCCCCTCCCACATCTATGCATAGTCACTTTACCCCTACCTACATGTACAAATTACCTCGACTAACCTGTACCCCCCACATTGACTCGGTACCGGTACCCCCTGTATATAGCCTCGTTATTGTTATTTTATTGTGTTACTTTTTATTTTATTTTTTACTTTAGTTTATTTAGTAAATATTTTCTTAACTCTATTTCTTGAATTGCATTGTTGATTAAGGGCTTGTAAGTAAGCATTTCATGGTATGGTTGTATTTGGCGCATGTGACAAATTAAATTAGATTTATATCACATATCTGTGGCGTCTATCTTAATATGGTTGTACATTACACTTCTCATAAGCCCTATAGAATGCAGGAGCCATGGGAGACAAATCAATCAAATAGTTTCCATTCCAAAGGGCTTAAAGATTTATCAAGCTCTTATTCTCTCCTTTGCTCTCACACACACGTGCAGCTAGGCAGCCAACCAGCCAGTCAGTCAGTCAGCCAACCAGCCAGTCAGCCAGCCAGCCAGGCATTCAGTCAGTCAACCAGCCATTCAGTCAGTCAACCAGTCAGTCAACCAGCCAGTCAGCCAGCCAACCAGCCAGCCACACACCAAGAAACAGACTTCTTTGGCAGAAGGTGACATTGGGTACAGAGTGAAAAACTGCAGTGTAATTTTCTAGCCTGCCCTGGAGAGGAAATGAAAGCTGCTGGTGATTTACCTCCTTTGAGATCGGCTGAGGCGCCTACGTACTGGAAGTTGTCCATGTTGATGACGTCGATGATGGGGGAAACAACCCGCGTTTTGTCCTGTGGGAGAAGTAAAGAGAGATGGAACACAAAGATGCAGTGTTCCACTAGATTATTTTCCAGGCCGGGGGGGGGGGAGACTGAAATAATACTGAGGGACTGAAATAATTAGTCAAAACCACCACATAATTTCACAATCAAGCACAAGATAAAAGCAGAATAACTAAGTTAGACTCCAAAACAAATCTGCGTTGAGTCAAACTTTTGTCCAAATATTCCCTTAAATATATGAGCTTAATGCAGCCAGAACACAAATAGATGTTGGTCTTCCTGTGACACCGGGTGCTGTAGATGTCCTGGAGGGCAGGCAGTGTGCTCCCGGTGATGCATTGGGTTGACCGCACCACCCTCTGGAGAGCCCTGCGGTTGCGAACGGTGCAGTTCGACAGGATGCTCTCAAAGGTGCATCTGTAAAAGTTTGTAAGGGTCTGAATTTCTTCAGCCTCCTGAGGTTGAAGAGGCTCTGTTGCGCCTTCTTCACCACACTGTCTGTGTGGGTGGACCATTTTAGATTGTCAGTGATTTGTACGCCGAAGAACTTGAAGCTTTTCACCTTCTCCACTGCAGCGACATTGATGTGGATAGGGGGGTGCTCCCTCTGTTGTCACCTGAAGTCCACGATGAGCTCCTTAGTTTTGTTGACGTTGAGGGAGAGGTTATTTTCCTGGCACCACTCCGCCAGGGCCCTCACCTCCTCCCTGTAGGCTGTCTCGTCATTGTTGGTAATAAGGCCTACCACTGTTGTGTCGTCTGCAAACTTGATGATTGAGTTGGAGGCGTGCCTGGCCACGCAGTCATGAGTAAACAGGGAGTACAGGAGGGGGCTGAGCACGCACGTGGCCGCTCCTCCTCACACCCGAGTAACACGTAGGTAATACTCTTAACCCAAGGCTCTGATACTGCATTATTTAGCAACTCTAGTTATGTTTACCCTACCTGGCTGAACCCCAATCTGTCGAACTGTCCCTCTGTCTGTCTGTTTAAGTACCTAGAGGGGATGTGTGTGTGTTTAACGTTACCTGTGCTTGTCTCAACACCTCTGAATCCCCCATGTCTGTCAGTGTGTTTATCCATTAGTGTCTGTCTGTCCGTCTGTCTCTGCCTGCCTGCCTGCCTGCCTGCCTGCCTGCCTGCCTGCCTGCCTGCCTGCCTGTCTGTCTGTCTGTCTGTGTGTGTGTGTGTGTGTCTGTATAGGATGACAAGATAACACAACAGGATAACAGATAATAGGCTAACAAGATAATAGGATACCAGACAATAGGATAACAGGATAACAGATAATAGGATAACAGGATAACAGATAATAGGATACCAGATAATAGGATAACAGGATACCAGATAATAGGATAACAGGATAACAGATAATAGGATACCAGATAATAGGATAACAGGATACCAGCTAATAGGATAACAAGATCCCAGATAATTGGATACCAGATAATAGGATAACAGGATACCAGGATAACGGTAGGCATCTGAGCTCAGGCCAAACTCAGAGGGGGCTGCTGCTTCAACAGAATGGTATCTGCCAGGCCTGCGAGTGTGTGCTCCGGTGTGTGTCGGTGTTCCGGTGTGTGTGTGTGTGTGTGTGTGTGTGTGTGTGTGTGTACAGTGGGGAAAAAAAGTATTTAGTCAGCCACCAATTGTGCAAGTTCTCCCACTTAAAAAGATGAGAGGCCTGTCATTTTCATCATAGGTACACGTCAACTATGACAGACAAATTGAGAAAAGAAAATCCAGAAAATCACATTGTAGGATTTTTTATGAATTTATTTGCAAATTATGGTGGAAAATAAGTATTTGGTCACCTACAAACAAGCAAGATTTCTGGCTCTCACAGACCTGTAACAACTTCTTTAAGAGGCTCCTCTGTCCTCCACTCCTTACCTGTATTAATGGCACCTGTTTGAACTTGTTATCAGTATAAAAGACACCTGTCCACAACCTCAAACAGTCACACTCCAAACTCCACTATGGCCAAGACCAAAGAGCTGTCAAAGGACACCAGAAACAAAATTGTAGACCTGCACCAGGCTGGGAAGACTGAATCTGCAATAGGTAAGCAGCTTGGTTTGAAGAAATCAACTGTGGGAGCAATTATTAGGAAATGGAAGACATACAAGACCACTGATAATCTCCCTCGATCTGGGGCTCCACGCAAGATCTCACCCCGTGGGGTCAAAATGATCACAAGAACGGTGAGCAAAAATCCCAGAACCACACGGGGGGACCTAGTGAATGACCTGCAGAGAGCTGGGACCAAAGTAACAAAGCCTACCATCAGTAACACACTACGCCGCCAGGGACTCAAATCCTGCAGTGCTAGACGTGTCCCCCTGCTTAAGCCAGTACATGTCCAGGCCCGTCTGAAGTTTGCTAGAGTGCATCCAGAAGAGGATTGGGAGAATGTCATATGGTCAGATGAAACCAAAATAGAACTTTTTGGTAAAAACTCAACTTGTCGTGTTTGGAGGACAAAGAATGCTGAGTTGCATCCAAAGAACACCATACCTACTGTGAAGCATGGGAGTGAAAACATCATACTTTGGGGCTGTTTTTCTGCAAAGGGACCAGGACGACTGATCCGTGTAAAGGAAAGGTCCTGGAGTCTCCAGATCTCAACCCCATAGAAAATCTTTGGAGGGAGTTGAAAGTCCGTGTTGCCCAGCGACAGCCCCAAAACATCACTGCTCTAGAGGAGATCTGCATGGAGGAATGGGCCAAAATACCAGCAACAGTGTGTGGAAACCTTGTGAAGACTTACAGAAAACGTTTGACCTGTGTCATTGCCAACAAAGGGTATATAACAAAGTATTGAGAAACTTTTGTTATTGACCAAATACTTATTTTCCACCATAATTTGCAAATAAATTCATTAAAAATCTTACAATGTGATTTTCTGGATTTCTTTTCCTCATTTTGTCTGTCATAGTTGACGTGTACCTATGATGAAAATTACAGGCCTCTCTCATCTTTTTAAGTGGGAGAACTTGCACAATTGGTGGCTGACTGGTGCTCTTTCATGCCATCCCTAGGAGGGGTGCGTCACTTGAGTGGGTTGAGTTACTGACGTGATCTTCCTGTCTGGGTTGGCGCCCCCCCTTGGTTTGTGCTGTGGTGGAGACCTCTGTGGGCTATACTCGGCCTTGTCTCAGGATTGTAAATTGGTGGTTGAGGATATCCCTCTAGTGGTGCGGGGGCTGTGCTTTGGCAGAGTGGGTGGGGTTATATCCTTCCTGTTTGGCCCTGTCCGGGGGTTTCTTCGGATGGGGCCACAGTGTCTCCGGACCGCTCCTGTCTCAGCCTCCAGTATTTATGCTGCAGTAGTTTATGTGTCGGGGGGCTGGGGTTAGTTGGTTATACCTGGAGTACTTCTCCTGTCTTATCCAGTGTCCTGTGTGAATTTAAGTATGCTCTCTCTAATTCTCTCGTTCTCTCTTTCTCTCTGAGAACCTGAGCCCTAGGACCATACGTCAGGACTACCGGGCATGATGACACCTTGCTGTCCCCAGTCCGCCTGGCCTTGCTGCTATTCCAGTTTCAACTGTTCTGCCTGCGGTTACGAAACCCCTACCTGTCCCAGACCTGCTGTTTTCAACTCTTAATGATCGGCTATGAAAAGCCAACTGAGAGACCTGAGCCCTAGGACCATACGTCGGGACTACCGGCCGTGGTGACTCCTTGCTGTCCCCAGTCCGCCTGGCCTTGCTGCTATTCCAGTTTCAACTGTTCTGCCTGCGGTTATGGAACCCCTACCTGTCCCAGACCTGCTGTTTTCAACTCTTAATGATCGGCTATGAAAAGCCAACAGATTTATTCCTGATTATTATTTGACCATGCTTGTCACTTATGACAAGGTTTTGGCCTTTCTAGGGAGTTTTTCCTAGCCACCGTGCTTCTACACCTGCATTACTAGCTGTTTGGGGTTTTAGGCTGGGTTTCTGTACAGCACTTCGAGATATTAGCTGATGTAAGAAGGGCTATATAAAATAAAATTGATTGATTGATTGACTAAATACTTTTTTTCCCCACTGTATATATATATTTGTTTCAGAGACAGTATCCCTGACCGTGGGGCTAAATGACATGGGTGACTATGGTACACACTGACCTCTGCCACCCTCTCCAGGAGTGGTTCCAGCCAGTGTTCGTTACACTCGCAATGGCTGTCCAGGAAGGTGAGAACACTTGCAGTGGCTGTGTTGGCCCCTCTCACCCGCGATCTCATCAGACCTGTGGAGGAGAGATGCCTGGTGCTCTTATCTACAACATGTAATGTTATTCATACGCCTCTCATTTCCTTAACTACATATACACTACCGGTTCTCTGAAGTTTGGCTACTCATATTTCAATATTTTTTCATATTGAAACTTTTCACATTATTAATACAAAACTTAAAAATACCCCGATTAAAATGGTTAAATTTACATTATAGTCATTTAGCAGACACTTATCTAGAGCGACTTATAGTAGTGAGTGCATACATTTTCACATTTTTTCATACAGAGTGAAAAGCTATTAAATGAGTATGTTTTAATGACTTGGTTTGAAGTCATCTGGTATGTTTAATGACTTGGTTTGAAGTAATCTGGTATGTTTTAATGACTTGGTTTGAAGTAATCTGGTATGTTTTAATGACTTGGTTTGAAGTCATCTGGTATGTTTTAATGACTTGGTTTGAAGTCATCTGGTATGTTTTAATGACTTGGTTTGAAGTCATCTGGTATGTTTTAATGACTTGGTTTGAAGTAATCTGGTATGTTTTAATGACTTGGTTTGAAGTCATCTGGTATGTTTTAATGACTTGGTTTGAAGTCATCTGGTATGTTTTAATGACTTGGTTTGAAGTCATCTGGTATGTTTTAATGACTTGGTTTGAAGTCATCCATTGTCTGCTGAAGTGCAAGCTCATATGAAATGTAATCCTGGGTTAGATAATTACAATCTTGCTTAGTTGGTTGAGAAGGGCAGGGTGTGGTGTGCTATTGTGTAAAAGAGAATCAGTTTTGCAGAGATACGAATAATGAACAGAGGACTGCAGCCAAGTCTTTTTGGATATGAATAATGAACAGAGGACTGCAGCCAAGTCTTTTTGGATATGAATAATGAACAGAGGACTGCAGCCAAGTCTTTTTGGATACGAATAATGAACAGAGGACTGCAGCCAAGTCTTTTTGGATACGAATAATGAACAGAGGACTGCAGCCAAGTCTTTTTGGATACGAATAATGAACAGAGGACTGCAGCCAAGTCTTTTTGGCCCAATGTTCTTTCTATTGGACAGCACACAAAGCACTTTACAAAAATATACTCTGCTTGTTACAAACTCTTCATTGTTTTGGAGTGTATATTTTCTCCCCAGTATAAACCTGTTCAGTGTTTTTCTTTCCTCGCCCTAATGATCCTTCTCTGCTGGTACAAGTGGAACATTTGATTAGGGTACATCTGATTAGATAAAAATACACCTTACGCAACAGCGGGGACTGTGAAGCAACACAAACATAGACACATCCATACAAACACACGATAACATACGCACTATACACACATGTACACATGGATTTTGTGTTATAGATATGTGGTAGTAGAGTAGAGGCCTGAGGGCACACACTGAATATGTTGTAAAATCTGTTATGAATGTATTGTAATGTTTTTTAAATGTATAACTGCCTTAATTTTGCTGGACCCCAGGAAGAGTAGCTGCTGCCTGCTAATGGGGATCCATAATAAATAAAATCTGATTAGGGTACATGCAGTGCTGGACAAGGTCAAGGACAATGGGCATCAAATATTGATGATGACTGAAGCCTGACCAATCATTTTCAACTAGTAGTTTTATTCCTTCAAATGTATTTCCCATACATCCACTCACCTTCTCGTCGATCGTTTCGAAGAACCCGGATCTTCTCAATTGTCCCCAACAAGGCTCCATCTTCAGCTGAACCACGAGACACAAACCTTGGTTACTAAAATAAACCATCTATATACATATACACACACATGTCAAATAAACATCTACAGTTGAAGTTTACATACACTTAGGTTGGAGTCATTCAAACTTGTTTTCAACCACTCCACAAATTTCTTGTTAACGAACTATAGTTTTGGCAAGTCGGTTAGGAGTCATTTTTTCCAACAATTGTTTACAGACAGATTATTTCACTTATAATTCACTGTATCACAATTCCAGTGGGCCAGAAGTTTACATACACTAAGATGACTGTGCCTTTAAACAGCTTGGAAAATTCCAGAAAATGATGTCATGGCTTTAGAAGCTTCTGATAGTCTAATTGACATCATTTGAGTCAATTGGAGGTGTACATGTGGATGTATTTCAAGGCCTACCTTCAAATTAAGTGCCTCTTTGCTTGACATCATGGGAAAATCAAAAGAAATCAGCCAAGACCTCAGAAAAGAAATTGTAGACCTCCACAAGTCTGGTTCATTCTTGGGAGCAATTTCCAAATGCCTGAATGTACCACGTTCCTCTGTACAAACATTAGTACGCAAGTATAAACACCATGGGACCACGCAGCCGTCATACCGCTCAGGAAGGAGACGCGTTCTGTCTCCTAGAGATGAACGTACTTTGGTGCGAAAAGTGCAAATCAATTCCAGAACAACAGCAAAGGACCTAGTGAAGATGCTGGAGGAAACAGGTACAAAATTATCTATATCCACAGTAAAACAAGTCCTATATCGACATAACCTGAAAGGCCGCTCAGCAATGAAAAAGCCAGACTACGGTTTGCAACTGCACATGGGGACAAAGATCGCACTTTTTGGAGTAATGTCCTCTGGTCTGATGAAACAAAAATCGTTATGTTTGGAGGAAAAAGGGGGTACCTTGCAAGCCGAAGAACACCATCCCAACCGTGAAGCACGGGGGTGGCAGCATCATGCTGTGGGGGTGCTTTGCTGCAGGAGGGACTGGTGCACTTCACAAAATAGATGGCATCATGAGGAAGGAAAATTATGTGGATATATTGAAGCAATCAGTCAGGAAGTTAAAGCTTGGTCGCAAATGGTCTTCCAAATGGACAATGACCCCAAGCATACTTTCAAAGTTGTGGCAAAATGGCTTAAGGACAACAAAAAGCATGTACGAGCAAGGAGGCCCACAAACCTGACTCAGTTACACCAGCTCTGTCTGGAGGAATGGGCCAGAAGTCACCCAACTTATTGTGGGAAGCTTGTGGAAGGCTACCCAAAATGTTTGACCCAAGTTGAACAATTTAAATGCAATGCTACCAAATACTAATTGAGTGTATGTAAACTTCTGACCCACTGGGAATGTGATGAAAGAAATACAAACTGAAATAAATCACTCTACTATTATTCTGACATTTCACGTTCTTAAAATAAAGTGGTGATCCTAACTGACCTGAAACAGGGCATTTTTACTAGGATTAAATGTCAGGAATTGTGAAAAACTGAGTTTAAATGTATTTGGCTAAGGTGTATGTAAACTTCTGACTTCAACTGTATATAGGCCTTATAAAGGCTTTATGAAGACCTATTTTCAGCCTTAAAAAAGTTGTTTCATTTAAAGCGGGACCAATGGTTTACTTAGTTGCCCTCCACTGACGGCGACACTGTCTGACAGAAAACTCTAGAACGACTCAAAGATCGCTTTAATCTATTTCAAAAGGCTGACGGGTACAACAAGAGACCTCTATGAAAACTATGGAGGGAAAGATAAATGACAGGTGTGATGCCTGAGCTGGAGGCATGTGCCCTTAGGGGTCCCCCAGAGTTTAGAGGGAGGGAGCCTGAGCGATGGTTCAGGACAGGGGCTTTAGTTTACAGACGGGGTGACGGGGGAGAGAAGGACCTGGAGCCTGTAAACCAGTGCCAGTACTGATCCAGAGTGACAAAGGCACTCTGGATCAGTACAAAAGAGAGAGTAGAAAAGACTCAAACAGCAACTCACGGTTGTCGCTGTAATCATCCACCAGAATAATCTCCTTGACAAGGTGGGGGGGACTCTTCTTAAGAACACTGGAGGGGAGGAGAGGGTTAGACATGGGCTAGCATCACCAGGCCTAGACTGTCAGAGTGTGTGTGTGTGTGTGTGTGTGTGTGTGTGTGTGTGTGTGTGTGTGTGTGTGTGTGTGTGTGTGTGTGTGTGTGTGTGCTCACCTGACCACAGTGCGGAGCAGAGCTGAGCGGGCCTCATTGTGGAAGGTGATGATCACACTAGAAGCAGGCAGCTCTGTCTTCCACTGTTTATGCCGGCAGCTGAGGGACAAAGGGGAACATTCATTAGGACACTGAAAACACTCAATGGCCAAAAAGGACCAATTATCTGCCTTTAAAAGAGAGAAACAAGGGTTAGCTGGTGTTGTGTTCCAATACGCTGGCTGAATAAATGTAGCTTTTGGAGTTTAAATCTCTGGGCCCAGACCAATGTATCCATCTGTAACCTTTAAAAAAATAGGTTACACACTCTTGTGACGGTTTGGTGAAGCTGTAATGGACAGCAAGTGTTGCTTGCTTAAGCGATGGAGCCTCAGACCAGCCCCTTGAGATTTCAATATGACAGAGATGGGATAATCCACTAGAGCCCAGTCACCAGCAGCTTCGGCTACGGTTGAGAGAGCAGCCGCTCCCCACGTCAACGCCATCGACACAGAGTGCCCACGACGAGCCTCCATGGAGCGAGAGAGAGAGGGAGGGAGAGAGGGAGAGAGTGACAACACTAGAGTAAGATTGTGACATCAATCAATGCTTCCTACAGGAGTTACAAGACAAGACTCTCCCTTTTTAGGAAAACTCCAGGCATAAAATAGCTGGCCATAGTTCCCAGAGCAGAGATCAACTATGATACCATCTGGGCCAGGAGAGGACCTCCTGAAGCTACTGGATCAATGGATGCCTGATCTACTTTACAGACAGTACCTGAGACACACACAACTTCAGTAGTGGACTATTTAGTGCCCCAGCTGAACACCAGCAGGTCTCCCAATAGACCATTACACACCGCCTGGTGTCTCCTACAGTAATCAAGTTATGGCTGTTAGGGGAACTAAATTGACACAGACTGAGCAGAGTTCATTTTTAACCTTCCTTGGAGATGGAGTTTTCTGTCTACTCAGTCTGTCATAAAGAAGTAAACCGTCTATAACATGTTTGGGTTGACAAGTAGCGGAGGGGGTATAACATTAAACTAAATATGGGTGATTAGCAATGTACCGGCAAGGCACCGGCATTTTCATTTGATATGCATTTCACTATTTTTCCATAAGCGTACAGTGTAAACTCCATATCCTGCTCCGGATGTGTGTAGGCAACAGACCTGGGTTCAAATAACATTAGTAATTGAAAAAAGACATTGTAAAAAATATATATTATGTATTTTTTCAAAAACGCTTTATATTTTATTTTACAATGTATTATTTAAATTACTTTCACATACATTTCAAAGTAAGTATTAAGAAAAAAAAAATTTGAAAATACAAGTTGTTGAATATTAGAATGTATTTGGAAATACATTTGGAAAGTATCAAATATAAATCTATTTTCAAATACAAATATTAAAATACTATGTATTTAAACCCAGGTCTGGTTGGTCTTAGGGGTATATACTGTAGTTTCACATACCCTAATATTTCTAGGAAATTATTTCAAAATACTTCAAATACACAGCAAATAAGTATTTAAAATAAAAATAGTTTAAAAATGCATGTATTTGAACCCAGATCTGGTAGGCACTATAACACGATGGCACTGAAGAAGAGAGGCCGTTTCCTTTGATCTACAGGCAAACGTGTTCAGCCTGTGCCTGACTGGAACATAGCACTTTTACACCCTCCGCAGGAGGACTCCTAACCTACATTGCTGTTAGGACTGTATTCACATTAAAGTCCATGCTTCTTCGAATGGATGTAAACTAGTCAAGTAAACCATCCCCGGCTTAACCAAGCCCTTGACACCGGCTGTGTACCATCAAACAAACTGCAGCACTCCCCTTTCTTTGCACAGACAACAATCCTACTTCATGTACGCCATGTGATGTAGCTCTCTCTGAGCTCCGCAATAGAAATGAGGTGTCGGTAACAAGATACTGTAGGGAGGGGATATGAAAGACTAGCCATAGTCGGAATAAAAAACCAGCACGGCTGAGGAGTTGCTTTGTATAACCTACTGCCTGGTCCTTTGGTGGTCTCCTCACGTGCACGTCGTGCAGCGCTTCACAATGTGACCCGCTCACATTTCTCATGAAATATTCATCCTGCAGTGTACACCGAGAACGCTTAATTAGAATCGGAGAGAGTGGCCAAAACAACAACGGTTACAGAGTCCACGCTGGGTTGACAACAGACGATACATAAAACATTAAGACCCGTAGCCTCCAGCAGGCCTCCAGCCATCCTAGGTAAAGCCTCCAGCAGGCCTCCAGCCATCCAAGGTAAAGCCTCCAGCAGGCCTCCAGCCATCCAAGGTAACGCCTCCAGCAGGCCTCCAGCCATCCAAGGTAACGCCTCCAGCAGGCCTCCTGCCATCCAAGGTAACGCCTCCAGCATGCCTCCTGCCATCCAAGGTAACGCCTCGAGCAGGCCTCCTGCCATTAATGTATTTAAATTTGATTTTCACAGTGTGCAAAGGGTTTCATGTATACAAATATAAGAGGCAATTATCCCTTTCTGCTTTGGTACTGATCTTTCTAACATGATGTACTGGGTCCATTCTAACATGATGCACTGGTGGGTCCATTCTAACATGATGTACTGGTGGGTCCATTCTAACATGATGTACTGGTGGGTCCATTCTAACCTAACATACTGGTCAATCAATTTTATTTTATATAGCCCTTCTTACATCAGCTAATATCTCGAAGTGCTGTACAGAAACCCAGCCTAAAACCCCAAACAGCTAGTAATGCAGGTGTAGAAGCACGGTGGCTAGGAAAAACTCCCTAGAAAGGCGAAAACCTAGGAAGAAACCTAGAGAGGAACCAGGCTATGAGGGGTGGCCAGTCCTCTTCTGGCTGTGCCGGGTGGAGATTATAACAGAACCATGCCAAGATGTTCAAAAATGTTCATAAGTGACAAGCATGGTCAAATAATAATCAGGAATAAATCTCAGTTGGCTTTTCATAGCCGATCATTAAGAGTTTGAAAACAGCAGGTCTGGGACAGGTAGGGGTTCCATAACCGCAGGCAGAACAGTTTAAACTGGAATAGCAGCAAGGCCAGGCGGACTGGGGACAGCAAGGAGTCACCACGGCCGGTAGTCCCGACGTATGGTCCTAGGGCTCAGGTCTCTCAGTTGGCTTTTCATAGCCGATCATTAAGAGTTGAAAACAGCAGGTCTGGGACAGGTAGGGGTTTCGTAGCCGCAGGCAGAACAGTTGAAACTGGAATAGCAGCAAGGCCAGGCGGACTGGGGACAGCAAGGTGTCATCATGCCCGGTAGTCCTGACGTATGGTCCTAGGGCTCAGGTTCTCAGAGAGAAAGAGAGAACGAGAGAATTAGAGAGAGCATACTTAAATTCACACAGGACACTGGATAAGACAGGAGAAGTACTCCAGGTATAACCAACTAACCCCAGCCCCCCGACACATAAACTACTGCAGCATAAATACTGGAGGCTGAGACAGGAGCGGTCCGGAGACACTGTGGCCCCATCCGAAGAAACCCCCGGACAGGGCCAAACAGGAAGGATATAACCCCACCCACTCCGCCAAAGCACAGCCCCCGCACCACTAGAGGGATATCCCCAACCACCAACTTACAATCCTGAGACAAGGCCGAGTATAGCCCACAGAGGTCTCCACCACAGCACAAACCAAGGGGGGGGGCGCCAACCCAGACAGGAAGATCACGTCAGTAACTCAACCCACTCAAGTGACGCACCCCTCCCAGGGACGGCATGAAAGAGCACCAGCAAGCCAGTGACTCAGCCCCTGCAACAGGGTTAGAGGCAGAGAACCCCAGTGGAGAGGGGAACCGGCCTGGCAGAGACAGCAAGGGCTGTTCGTTGCTCCAGCCTTTCCGTTCACCTTCACACTCCTGGGCCAGACTACACTCAATCATATGACCTACTGGAGAGATAAGTCTTCAGTAAAGACTTAAAGGTTGAGACTGAGTCTGCGTCTCTCACATGGGTAGGCAGACTGTTCCATAAAAATGGAGATCTATAGGAGAAAGCCCTGCCTCCCGCTGTTTGCTTAGAAATTCTAGGGACAATTAGGAGGCCTGCGTCTTGTGACCGTAGCGTACGTATTGGTATGTACGGCAGGACCAACTCGGAAAGATAGGTAGGAGCAAGCCCATGTAACGCTTTATAGGTTAACAGTAAAACCTTGAAATCAGCCCTTGCCTTAACAGGAAGCCAGTGTAGGGAAGCTAGCACTGGAGTAATATGATCAAATTTCTTGGTTCTAGTCAGGATTCTAGCAGCCGTATTTAGCACTAACTGAAGTTTATTTAGTGCTTTATCCGGGTAGCCGGAAAATAGAGCATTGCAGTAGTCTAACCTAGAAGTAACAAATGCATGGATTAATTTTTCTGCATCATTTTTGGACAGAACATTTCTGATTTTTGCAATGTTACGTAGATGGAAAAAAGCTGTCCTTGAAACAGTCTTGATATGTTCGTCAAAAGAGAGATCAGGGTCAAGAGTAACGCCTAGGTCCTTCACAGTTTTATTTGAGACGACTTTACAACCATCAAGATGAATTGTCAGATTTAACAGAAGATCTCTTTGTTTCTTGGGACCTAGAACAAGCATCTCTGTTTTGTCCGAGTTTAAAAGTAAAAAGTTTTCAGCCATCCACTTCCTTATGTCTGAAACACAGGCTTCTAGCGAGGGCAATTTTGGGGCTTCACCATGCTTCATTGAAATGTACAGCTGTGTGTCATCCGCATAGCAGTGAAAGTTAACATTATGTTTTCGAATAACATCCCCAAGAGGTAAAATATATAGTGAAAACAATAGTGGTCCTAAAACGGAACCTTGAGGAACACCGAAATGTACAGTTGATTTGTCGGAGGACAGACCATTCACAGAGACAAACTGATATCTTTCCGACAGGTAGGATCTAAACCAGGCCAGAACTTGTCCGTGTAGACCAATTTGGGTTTCCAGTCTCTCCAAAAGAATGTGGTGATCGATGGTGTCAAAGGCAGCACTAAGGTCTAGTAGCACGAGGACAGATGCAGAGCCTCGGTCTGACGCCATTAAAAGGTCATTTACCACCTTCACAAGTGCAGTCTCAGTGCTATGATGGGGTCTAAAACCAAACTGAAGCATTTCGTATACATTGTTTGTCTTCAGAAAGGCAGTGAGTTGCTGCGCAACAGCTTTTTCTAAAATTTTTGAGAGGAATGGAAGATTCGATATAGGCCGATAGTTTTTTATATTTTCCGGGTCAAGGTTTGGCTTTTTCAAGAGAGGCTTTATCACTGCCACTTTTAGTGAGTTTGGTACACATCCGGTGGATAGAGAGCTGTTTATTATGTTCAACATAGGAGGGCCAAGCACAGGAAGCAGCTCCTTCAGCAGTTTAGTAGGAATAGGATCCAGTATGCAGCTTGAAGGTTTAGAGGCCATGATTATTTTCATCATTGTGTCAAGAGATATAGTACTAAAACACTTAAGTGTCTCTCCCGATCCCAGGCCCTCGCAGAGCTGTGCAGATCCAGGACAGCTAAGCCCTGGAGGAATACGCAGATTCAAAGAGGAGTCCGTAATTTGCTTTCTAATGGTCATGATCTTTTCCTCAAAGAAGTTCATGAATTTATCACTGCTGAAGTGAAAGCCATCCTCTCTTGGGGAATGCTGCTTTTTAGTTAGCTTTGCAACAGTATCAAAAAGAAATTTTGGATTGTTCTTATTTTCCTCGATTAAGTTGGAAAAGTAGGATGATCGAGCAGCAGTGAGGGCTCTTCGGTACTGCACGGTACTGTCTTTCCAAGCTAGTCGGAAGACTTCCAGTTTGGTGTGGCGCCATTTCCGTTCCAATTTCCTGGAAGCTTGCTTCAAAGCTCGGGTATTTTCTGTATACCAGGGAGCTAGTTTCTTATGACAAATGTTTTTCGTTTTTAGGGGTGCAACTGCATCTAGGGTATTGCGCAAGGTTAAATTGAGTTCCTCAATTAAGTGGTTAACTGATTTTTGTCCTCTGACGTCCTTGGGTAGGCAGAAGGAGTCTGGAAGGGCATCAATGAATTTTTGTGTTGTCTGAGAATTTATAGCACGACTTTTGATGCTCCTTGGTTGGGGTCTGAGCAGATTATTTGTTGCGATTGCAAACGTAATAAAATGGTGGTCCGATAGTCCAGGATTTTGTGGAAAAACATTAAGATCTACAACATTTATTCCATGGGACAAAACTAGGTCCAGAGTATGACTGTGGCAGTGAGTAGGTCCAGAGACATGTTGGACAAAACCCACTGAGTCGATAATGGCTCCGAAAGACTTTTGGAGTGGGTCTGTGGACTTCTCCATGTGAATATTAAAATCACCAAAAATTAGAATATGATCTGCTATGACTACAAGGTCTGATAGGAATTCAGGAAACTCAGAGAGGAACGCTGTATATGGCCCAGGAGGCCTGTAAACAGTAGCTATAAAAAGTGATTGAGTAGGCTGCATAGATTTCATGACTAGAAGCTCAAAAGATGAAAACGCCATTTTTTTTTTTGTAAATTGAAATTTGCTATCGTAAATGTTAGCAACACCTCCGCCTTTGCGGGATGCACGGGGAATATGGTCACTAGTGTAACCAGGAGGTGAGGCCTCATTTAACACAGCAAATTCATCAGGCTTAAGCCATGTTTCAGTCAGGCCAATCACATCAAGATTATGATCAGTGATTAGTTCATTGACTATGACTGCCTTTGAAGTGAGGGATCTAACATTAAGTAACCCTATTTTGAGATGTGAGGTATCACAATCTATTTCAATAATGGCAGGAATGGAGGAGGTCTTTATCCTAATAAGATTGCTAGGGTGAACACCGCCATGTTTAGTTTTGCCCAACCTAGGTCGAGGCACAGACACAGTCTCAATGGGTATGGCTGAGCTGACTACACTGACTGTGCTATTGGCAGACTCCACTAAGCTGGCAGGTTGGCTAACAGCCTGCTGCCTGGCCTGCACCCTATTTCACTGTGGGGCTAGAGGAGTTAGAGCCCTATCTATGTTGGTAGATAAGAGGAGAGCACCCCTCCAGCTAGGATGGAGTCCGTCACTCCTCAGCAGGTCAGGCTTGATCCTGTTTGTGGGTGAGTCCCAGAAAGAGGGCCAATTATCATTTACATTTACATTTACATTTAAGTCATTTAGCAGACGCTCTTATCCAGAGCGACTTACAGGAGCAATTAGGGTTAAGTGCCTTGCTTAAGGGCACATCGACAGATTTTTCACCTAGTCGGCTCGGGGATTAGAACCAGCGACCTTTCGGTTACTGGCACAACGCTCTTACCCACTAAGCTACCTGCCGCCCATTATCCACAAATGTTATCTTTTGGGAGGGGCAGAAAACAGTTTTCAACCAGCGATTTGGACCCAGTACATCCGGTTAGAATGGTGGGTCCATTCTAACAATGTACTGGTGGGTCCATTCTATCCTGTTGTACTGGTGGGTCCATTCTAACCTGATCTACTGCATCCATTCTAACCTGATGTACTGCATCCATTCTAACCTGATGTACTGCATCCATTCTAACCTGATGTACTGGTAGGTCCATTCTAACATGATGTACTGGTAGGTCCATTCTAACATGATATACTGGTGGGTCCATTCTAACATGATATACTGGTGGGTCCATTCTAACATGATGTACTTGGATCCATTCTAACATGATGTACTGGGTCCATTCTAACCTGATATACTGGTGGGTCCATTCTAACCTGATATACTGGTGGGTCCATTCTAACCGGATGTACTGGGTCCATTCTAACCTGATGTACTGGGTCCATTCTAACCTGATATACTGGTGGGTCCATTCTAACCTGATGTACTGGGTCCATTCTAACCTGATGTACTGGGTCCATTCTAACCTGATGTACTGGGTCCATTCTAACCGGATGTACTGGGTCCATTCTAACCTGATATACTGGTGGGTCCATTCTAACCTGATGTACTGGGTCCATTCTAACCTGATGTACTGGGTCCATTCTAACCTGATATACTGGTGGGTCCATTCTAACCTGATGTACTGGGTCCATTCTTTTGATGTAAAGTGATTTTATGTTCAGTTTTCTTTTCACTTTCTGAAGAGTACTTCTAGTTCTATTCATATGATTTCTCTGGCAGAACATCTAAGTGTTGTACATAAACCTTGAGCATTTGGGCCTTTCCTCATTTAGAACTCTCGCGACTTGGAAACAAATGTGACAATTTGATGAAGCAGAATGTTGGAAAGTTTGTGGGGGAATTCTTCTAGTGGAAATACTGTACTGAGAGCCATGGCTCAGGAGGTGTATTAATAAAAATAGGTGACAGATATCTTCCATTGCTGCCAAGGAAGAGTCCAGGACAAGAAAAAAACAACAGGTTAGTTCAAATAAATCCTAAACCCATTTCTACTAGTGGTTGTACTGTAATAGACATGGTTCAGACACTCGGGGTAACCTCCCTGTGGCTCTGTAGTCACAGCTCATGTTGATGTGGGAATAAAAGAGCTTCAAATCTATTCAAATATATGCATGTTATGCATGCAAATGTTGGGCACACTGTGGGCACCTTTCACTTGTATGCTAACAGTGTCAGCCAGAGAAACTCTGGGAGAGCTCAAACTCAGTGAAGAAGACACAAAACTTTCAAAGACACTGGCCTAATCCTGCAGGGTGTCATGGAAACCAATTTATACAGTCAATATGTCAACTATAGAGGAAACGTATCCTTGATTCAAATACACTGACTAGCACTATGGCCATATATGGTAAACTGGCATTCATTTAATCCCCACATACTTCAACCCACACACACAGTGAGAGGAGCCAAGCTGGTGAAGCAAACAAATCAATGTGCCACCCCCTGGCATTGATATCCATCAACTATGAATACAGAGACCTCTGCATGACATCATTTTCACCAGAGCACATACTGTGAGCCTGGCACATTGACTGGTGAGAGATACAGTTCAATCCCCTCCTAGAAGTTACAGCTCTCTACAGACACCGAGTGAACGGAAATTAAATCAGCATGCGGTACACCTCCGGAATAAACAAATCAATCACTGTGAATTCTACCCCATTTCCTTGTTGAAACTAACAGGACAGAGTGAAAGCTGAAATAGTGTATATGATATGGAACAAAGTAAAGAGGAGAACTCACAGTAAATCACAATACTCCTCTTCACAGCAACAACAGAGGAGAGAAGACAAAAGGCTGAAATATCCATGTTCACATTCAGCCTGGCTGCTTTATGTCAGCCTGGTTCCAGATGGCTGCTTTATGTCAGCCTGGTTCCAGATGGCTGCTTTATGTCAGCCTGGTTCCAGATGGCTGCTTTATGTCAGCCTGGTTCCAGATGGCTGCTTTATGTCAGCCTGGTTCCTGATGACTGCTTTATGTCAGCCTGGTTCCTGATGACTGCTTTAAGTCAGCCTGGTTCCTGATGACTGCTTTATGTCAGCCTGGTTCCTGATGACTGCTTTATGGCAGCCTGGTTCCTGATGACTGCTTTATGGCAGCCTGGTTCCTGATGACTGCTTTATGGCAGCCTGGTTCCTGATGACTGCTTTATGTCAGCCTGGTTCCAGATGGCTGCTTTATGTCAGCCTGGTTCCTGCTGACTGCTTTATGTCAGCCTGGTTCCTGATGACTGTTTTATGTCAGCCTGGTTCCTGATGACTGCTTTATGTCAGCCTGGTTCCTGATGACTGCTTTATGTCAGCCTGGTTCCTGATGGCCGCTTTATGTCAGCCTGGTTCCTGATGACTGCTTTATGTCAGCCTGGTTCCTGCTGACTGCTTTATGTCAGCCTGGTTCCTGCTGACTGCTTTATGTCAGCCTGGTTCCAGATGGCTGCTTTATGTCAGCCTGGTTCCAGATGACTGCTTTATGTCAGCCTGGTTCCAGATGGCTGCTTTATGTCAGCCTGGTTCCTGATGACTGCTTTATGTCAGCCTGGTTCCTGATGACTGCTTTATGTCAGCCTGGTTCCTGATGACCGCTTTATGTCAGCCTGGTTCCTGATGACTGCTTTATGTCAGCCTGGTTCCAGATGGCTGCTTTATGTCAGCCTGGTTCCAGATGGCTGCTTTATGTCAGCCTGGTTCCTGATGACTGCTTTATGTCAGCCTGGTTCCTGATGACCGCTTTATGTCAGCCTGGTTCCTGATGACCGCTTTATGTCAGCCTGGTTCCTGATGACTGCTTTATGTCAGCCTGGTTCCTGATGACCGCTTTATGTCAGCCTGGTTCCTGATGACCGCTTTATGTCAGCCTGGTTCCTGATGGCCGCTTTATGTCAGCCTGGTTCCTGATGACTGCTTTATGTCAGCCTGGTTCCTGATGACTGCTTTATGTCAGCCTAGTTCCTGATGACTGCTTTAAGTCAGCCTGGTTCCTGATGGCTGCTTTATGTCAGCCTGGTTCCTGATGACTGCTTTATGTCAGCCTGGTTCCTGATGGCTGCTTTATGTCAGCCTGGTTCCAGATGGCTGCTTTATGTCAGCCTGGTTCCAGATGGCTGCTTTATGTCAGCCTGGTTCCAGATGGCTGCTTTATGTCAGCCTGGTTCCTGATGACTGCTTTATGTCAGCCTGGTTCCTGCTGACTGCTTTGTTGGCGTAGACGTGACCCTACATTCCCTTGGGAACATTCCTACAGGCACACTGACCACAGCCAGAAGTGCGCGTCAGTTACTGATCTACAACCCCTGACAAAGTATGGGCCGACTTGAAAGAAGCTGAGCAGGAGGAGGATGGAGAGCGCTGCTAGCCGAGGCTAAACAACAGCAAGTCGAAGAGACGTAATTGATTCACCATGTGCCATTACAGTAAACAGAGCGACACCAAACAATACATGTCTGTAGCCATATCTAATTTCAATTACTCTGACACAATACATATCTCGACGGGTCTGACCTAGAGTATGTGGACAACTACAAATACCTAGGTGTCTGGTTAGACTGTAAACTCTCCTTCCAGACTCACATTAAGAATCTCCAATCCAAAGTTAAATCTAGAATCGGTTTCCTATTTCGCAACAAAGCCTCCTTCACTCATGCTGCCAAACATGCCCTCGTAAAACTGACTATCCTACCGATCCTTGACTTCGGCGATGTCATTTACAAAATAGCCTCCAACACTCTACTCAGCAAATTGAATGTAGTCTATCACAGTGCCATCCGTTTTGTCTCCAAAGCCCCATATACTACCCACCACTGTGACCTGTACGGTCTTGTTGGCTGGTCCTCACTACATATTTGTCGCCAAACCCACTGGCTCCAGGCCATCTATAAATCACTGCTAGGCAAATCCCCGCCTTATCTTAGCTCATTGGTCACCATAGCAACACCCACCCGTAGTCTGCGCTCCAGCAGGTATATCTCACTGGTCATCCCCAAAGCCAACACCTCCTTTGTCCGCCATTCCTTCCAGTTCTCTGCTGCCAATGACTGGAACGAACTGCAAAAATCTCTGAAGCTGGAGACTCTTATCTCCCTCACTAGCTTTAAGCATCAGTTGTCAGAGCACCTTACCGATCACTGCACCTGTACACAGCCCATCTGAAATTAGCCCGCCCAACTACCTCATCCCTATATTGTTATTTATTTTGCTCATTTGTACCCCAGTATCTCTATTTGCACATCATCTCTTGCACATCTATCATTCCAGTGTTAATACTAATTGTAATTATTTTGCACTATAGCCTATTTATTGCCTTACCTCCATAACTTGCTACATTTGCACACACTGTATATATACTTATTTCTGTTGTATTTTTGACTTTGTTTTGTTTTACCCCATATGTAACTCTGTGTTGTTTTTATCGCACTGCTTTGCTTTATCTTGGCCAGGTCGCAGTTGTAAATGAGAACTTGTTCTCAACTGGCTTACCTGGTTAAATAAAGGTTAAATAAAAAAAATAAAAATATCTGTAGCCATATCTAACTTCAATTACTCTGAATTGTTTGGCAGGAGCTTCAGGGACGAAGACTGCTCAACTTGCTGATGTTCCACGATATGCCATGCCGTCCCAGTCACCAGATCTCCTCCCAATAGAACACCTATGGGAGATTCTGGAGCGGCGCCTGAGACAGCATTTTCTACCACCATCAACAAAACACCAAATTATGGAATTTCTTGTGGAAGAATGGTGTTGCATCCCTCCAATAGAGTTACAGACACTATGTTGGTGTTTCCTTTATTTTGGCAGTTACCTGTAGCTAACTAACTAACATGTTTACAGTGAGGGAAAAAAGTATTTGACCCCTCTGCAAAACATGACATAGTACTTGGTGGCAAAACCCTTGTTGGCAATCACAGAGGTCAGACGTTTCTTGTAGTTGGTCACCAGGTTTGCACACATCTCAGGAGGGATTTTGTTCCACTCCTCTTTGCAGATCTTCTCCAAGTCATTAAGGTTTCGAGGCTGACGTTTGGCAACTCAAACCTTTGTTGCCTTGGCCGTGTGTTTTGGGTCATTGTCATGCTGGAATACCCATCCATGACCCATTTTTAATGCCCTGGCTGAGGGAAGGAGGTTCTCACCCAAGATTTGACGGTACATGGCCCGTCCATCGTCCCTGTCCCCATGGCAGAAAAATACCCCCAAAGCATAATGTTTCCCACCTCCATGTTTGACGGTGGGGATGGTGTTCTTGGGGTCATAGGCAGCATTCCTCCTCCTCCAAACACGGCGAGTTGAGTTGATGCCAAAGAGCTCCATTTTGGTCTCATCTGACCACAACACTTTCACCCAGTTCTCCTCTGAATCATTCAGATGTTCATTGGCAAACTTCAGACGGCCCTGTATATGTGATTTCTTGAGCAGGGGGACCTTGCGGGCGCTGCAGGATTTCAGTCCTTCACGGCGTAGTGTGTTACCAATTGTTTTCTTTGTGACTATGGTCCCAGCTGCCTTGAGATCATTGACAAGATCCTCCCGTGTAGTTCTGGGCTGATTCCTCACCGTTCTCATGATCATTGCAACTCCACGAGGTGAGATCTTGCATGGAGCCCCAGGCCGAGGGAGATTGATAGTTATTTTGTGTTTCTTCCATTTGCGAATAATCACACCAACTGTTGTCACCTTCTCACCAAGCTGCTTGGCGATGGTCTTGTAGCCCATTCCAGCCTTGTGTAGGTCTACAATCTTGTCCCCGACATCCTTGGTGGAGAGTTTGGAATCTGATTGATTGATTGCTTCTGTGGACAGGTGTCTTTTATACAGGTAACAAGCTGAGATTAGGAGCACTCCCTTTAAGAGTGTGCTCCTAATCTCAGCTCGTTACCTGTATAAAAGACACCTGGGAGCCAGAAATCTTTCTGATTGAAAGGGGGTCAAATACTTATTTCCCTCATTAAAATGCTAATCAATTTAGAACATTTTTGACATGCGTTTTTTTGGATTTTTATGTTGTTATTCTGTCTCTCACTGTTCAAATAATCCTACCATTAAAATTATAGACTGATCATTTCTTTGTCAGTGGGCAAACGTACAAAATCAGCAGGGGATCAAATACTTTTTTCCCTCACTGTATGTCTACTCTAGCAGCCATTTTCACATATACTAGGCCTTCAATGTAAACAGCGGTATAGCTGGAAACCTTTCAACACAGTTGTTTAGGCGGTGCCTGGTGCAGAGTTCTTCTAGGAGCTGGTTCTCTTTAGAGAATTCTCCCCATATCCTGGTGAAAACAGACTGGGGGTGGGGTGGTGTGGGGCACAGACCTTCCTGACCACACTTCCTGCATACCCGCCAGTCATAAACCACAGGCGCTCATGGGAAACCTTTGGTGGTGTGGCTAAATGCTTAGTGTATGACACATGAATGAGATAGTCAAGACACATGCTACAACTCAGAGTATATTTTAGGCACTTTCAAGAGCCACTGAACATGCCGATTGCAACGTGTTTTTCTGTTGCTCATTAGAAAAACGAGATTTCAGTCTTGGAGGTGTGTTTCCTGACCGATTCCGCGTTTGGTTAATGATGTTTGTCCCCCATGAGACACTGTAGATGCGGAAGCCTATTTCACTTCCTCAAAATCCCCAGAATGAATCTAAGATAAATCAAGAAATATGTCATAAATGTTGAAGTTTTTACTGAGGATGTTTTGGTTGCACAGTTTGACATCTAACTAAGGTGTCTGGTGCAGTATTTGTCAAGTTAACAAATGTGTGACGTGTCATCTTACATAAACAAAGTCAGAGCTGCTGGGCAGGTCTGTCTCACTGTCTATCTATGCTATTGGATAGAGCGCAATCGCCACAGCTGTTCACCCCATGTTAGTGGGCAAATGAACATCTTCAAATCAAAACCCAACCTTAATTTACCCGTTGTGACGCATAGATGTTCCGAACCCTATTTACACTTTGTAGTCAATTTTGACACTAGAATAACAGTTTCTGACTCATATGGATGCCACATAGGCTGTTTTCAAAGGGATTTGTTGCTTTTTAAAGGCAGTCGCTCTTTAAGGGGTCGTTAAGGTCTTTGCGGAGACGGAGTTCAGTAACGTCAAACTCCAGGCACTTTTGCTTGTGGGACCCACAGACGATAATGAGAGATGGTGTACTCTGTGTTAACTAAAAACACCACAGGCCTTCCCTAACCATACAGTGAGGGAAAAAAGTATTTGATCCCCTGCTGATTTTGTACGTTTGCCCACTGACAAAGACATGATCAGTCTATAATTTTAATGGGTTTATTTGAACAGTGAGAGACAGAATAACAACAACAAAATCCAGAAAAACCCATGTCAAAAATGTTATAAATTGATTTGCATTTTAATGAGTGAAATAAGTATTTGACCCCCTCTCAATCAGAAAGATTTCTGGCTCCCAGGTGTCTTTTATTACATTTACATCATTTAGCAGACACTCTTATTCAGAGCGACTTACTCTTAAAGGGAGTGCCCCTAATCTCAGTTTGTTACCTGTATAAAAGACACCTGTCCACAGAAGCAATCAATCAGATTCCAAACTCTCCACCATGGCCAAGACCAAAGAGCTCTCCAAGGATGTCAGGGACAAGATTGTAGACCTACACAAGGCTGGAATGGGCTACAAGACCATCGCCAAGCAGCTTGGTGAGAATGTGACAACAGTTGGTGCGATTATTCGCAAATGGAAGAAACACAAAAGACCTGTCAATCTTCCTCGGCCTGGGGCTCCATGCAAGATCTCACCTCGTGGAGTTGCAATGATCATAAGAACAGTGAGGAATCAGCCCAGAACTACACGGGAGGATCTTCTCAATGATCTCAAGGCAGCTGGGATAAATAAAAGAAAAAGGAAAAAGGAAAATACAAAAATTAAAAAAGAAATAATAAAAACAATTGTAAAGTGCTTATCCCACTGCCTATAAGGTGAATGCACCAATTTGTATGTCGCTCTGGATAAGAGCGTCTGCTAAATGACGTAAATGTAAATGTAGAACAATGACCCAAAACACACAGCCAAGGCAACAAAGGAGTGGCTCAAGAAGAAGCACATTAAGGTCCTGGAGTGGCCTAGCCAGTCTCCAGACCTTAATCCCATAGAAAATCTGTGGAGGGAGCTGAAGGTTCGAGTTGCCAAACGTCAGCCTCAAAACCTTAATGACTTGGAGAAGATCTGCAAAGAGGAGTGGAACAAAATCCCTCCTGAGATGTGTGCAAACCTGGTGGCCAACTACAAGAAACGTCTGACCTCTGTGATTGCCAACAAGGGTTTTGCCACCAAGTACTAAGTCATGTTTTGCAGAGGGGTCAAATACTTATTTCCCTCATTAAAATGCAAATCAATTTATAACATTTTTGACATGCGTTCTTCTGGATTTTTGTTGTTGTTATTCTGTCTCTCACTGTTCAAATAAACCTACCATTAAAATTATAGACTGATCATGTCTTTGTCAGTGGGCAAACGTACAAAATCAGCAGGGGATCAAATACTTTTCCCTCTCTGTAACTCACTGGTGACATAAGTCATACTACAGCGCTCTACCTAGTGATTCCAAAAGGACCTTCCAATCTGTAAATAAGTTGAATATGTCAAGTTAATTCTGGGAACAACATTAACCTACACAGCACCAATTACTTATTTTTTTTTAGACTGGAATATATTTGTCCTGCAGCTTTGGAATAACCGTAATCAAGCTACTGATTAATCCAGAACATGCTGAGGATGCAATAATGTTTTTCCAAGACCATCAAAAACGCCATGAGAGATTAACAGGAAAATTATGATTAAAATTTTGGATGGTTACAAATTGCCATTTCATTTTTGTTACTGTCAACTGAACGATTGCCAATTTCCTATTAGATATGCAGGTACAGCATGAGCAGTAGAGGCAACAGCTCTGCATATTTTACTCACACTCACACCATAATCATGGTTTTGAATAATCAGGCTTTAATTGCAGCCAGCAATGACTTATACCTATGGATTGTGTGGTGGATATTTTAATCAATAATGAGGAGAGACAAGGTCAATCACCAATCAGAATATTAACTTGATTAAAAACGTATTGATAAGGGAGCTGGTCACAATACCCACACCAAAGTGAATAGAGTGAGAGCCCAACGAACAGGAAATGCTGACGTCTTATATAGTGGACCTACAAATGCTTAGTCATGGCTGGTTCCACCCCTCCCCGGCAGATCAGGAGCTACCTTGTTTTCTTCTTGTGGCTATGTGTATCGGGTCATGGCGCACAAACAAGTGATAACGTTAGCTCCGTTACTGCTCATATCTCCACACAGCTGCGCCCTTGGAAGAGAGTAAAAGACAGCCCTGTAGGGAAAACCATGTCTGCTGTGCCTACCAGATCAGCCCTATAGGGAAAACCATGTATCCTGTGCCTACCAGATCAGCCCTATAGGGAAACCATATTTCCTGTGCCTACCAGATCAGCCCTATAGGGGAAACCATGTATCCTGTGCCTACCAGATCAGCCCTATAAGGAAACCATGTCTGCTGTGCCTACCAGATCAGCCCTATAGGGAAAACCATGTCTGCTGTGCCTACCAGATCAGCCCTATAGGGGAAACCATGTCTCCTGTGCCTACCAGATCAGCCCTATAGGGAAACCATGTCTCCTGTGCCTACCAGATCAGCCCTATAGGAAAAACCATGTCTCCTGTGCCTACCAGATCAGCCCTATAGGGAAACCATATTTCCTGTGCCTACCAGATCAGCCCTATAGGGGAAACCATGTATCCTGTGCCTACCAGATCAGCCCTATAGGGAAAACCATGTCTGCTGAGCCTACCAGATCAGCCCTATAGGGGAAACCATGTCTCCTGTGCCTACCAGATCAGCCCTATAGGGAAACCATGTCTCCTGTGCCTACCAGATATGTTCCCATTTAAAAAGAGTAATAGACATGGCTGGCATTTCAACCCACCGCTGAGGGCCAAAACAACAACTCACAGACTTACTCAAACCATATGGATTTGGCCCTCCTGTCCTGATATCTTGGCAGGGATAGTGCCCAGGTCCCTGGGAGCACAGGAAGGAAGACCAGCCCGGAGGATAATCAATTGTACCTTTGAGCAGCGTTCCTCTGGCTGACATGAGGGAGCCAATGTGGCAGATAAAGCAGAGGAGCAGGGGCGACTCCTGGGCCCCCTGAAGACACTGATCAGAATGTCAGATGGAAAGCTACTTTGTTACAGCCACCGACCACTCCCTCTCATTGGCCTCCCTCTGTGCTCCACCACTCCCTGTCCCTTGTCAATTGTATCCACTTCGATGTATCATCCTGCCCCCTTCACGGTCTTCGATATTTCCTCTTGTAACACGCTCTGTGCCACGGGGCCAAAAGGCCTCGAACTCAGAATACACTAACTGAATGCACTAACTGTAAGTGGCTCTGGATAAGAGCGTCTGCTACATGACTAAAATGTAAATGTGGGATGAAAGGGCATCATAGATAAAAAGAGGCACTTCCAATTCAATCTTATATGCACTATTGGGGAAGTCCCTGGGCACCTGCCTTAGTCACAGCCAAGTTAGAGATAAGGAATCCATTACACAAGAGGATAAATCTCAAGGCCATTCGCTTTGCATCGTTCGATATTGAAACATTCTGGAAATCTGAGGGTATTAAGAGCGAGCCACAGAGGTTTCCCCAGGCAAATAAAACAGCAGAGTGATTCTCTAACTGGATGATGAGTGACATGATTATGTGGTAATGGAGGAAGCTCTTCCAGAGTGGGCTTCCTGTTATCTGAAGGTTCTCCCTGGAGTATCTAAGCTCTATTGACCAGGGCCCGGTTTCCCGATAGCGATGGAACTTAGGCTTACGAGTGTTTTAATGATGCATCTTTCCTACAACGGATGAAGATGTAACATGCATTTCCCAAAACACCATGCAGAGAGAAATAGATTGAGGCAAAAATTACAGACAGTCTACAATTAGCAAAATATGACCAATCTATTTACATTGACACCCCCCCCCCCCCACCCCTTTTTTTTGTTTTTACACTGCTGTTACTTGTTGTTTATTATCTATGAATAGTCACTTCACCCCTACCTACATGTACAAATTACCTCGACTAACCTGTACCCCCCACATTGACTCGGTACCGGTACCCCCTGTATATAGCCTCGTTATTGTTATTTTATTGTGTTACTTTTTTATTTTATTTTTTACTTTAGTTTATTTAGTCAATCTTTTCTAAACTCTATTTCTTGAATTGCATTGTTGGTTAAGGGCTTGTAAGTAAGCATTTCACGTTAAGGTCTACACCTGTTGTATTCGGCGCATGTGACAAATAACATTTGATTTGATTTTGATTTGATTGAACATGAAATGTATTTAAATATGATTGAAATATATATTTCAATCATATTTAAAAGCAATGGGTTTTTTCTGGCCACTCTTCCGTAAAGCCCAGCTCTGTGGAGTGTACGGCTTAAAGTGGTCCTATGGACAGACACTCCAAACTCTGCTGTGGAGCTTTGCAGCTCCTTCAGGGTTATCTTTGGTCTCTTTGTTGCCTTTCTGATTAATGCCCTCCTTGCCTGGTCCGTGAGTTTTGGTGGGCGGCCCTCTCTTGGCATGTTAGTTGTGGTGCCATATTATTTAAATTTTTTAATAATGGATTTAAAAATGGTGCTCCGTGGGATGTTCAAAGTTTCTGATATTTTTTTATAACCCAATCCTGATCTGTACTTCTCCACAACTTTGTCCCTGACCTGTTTGGAGAGCTCCTTGGTCTTCATGGTGCCGCTTGCTTGGTGGTGTTGCAGACTCTGGGGCCTTTCAGAACAGGTGTATATATACTGAGATCATGTGACAGATCATGTGACACTTAAATAAAGTCCACCTGTGTGCAATCTAACTAATTATGTGACTTCTGAAGGTAATTGGTTGCACCAGATCTTATTTAGGGGCTTCATAGCAAAAGGGGTGAATTCATATGCATGCACCACTTTTCCGTTATTTATTTTTTAGAATGTTTTGAAACAAGTTATTTTTTTCATTTCACTTCACCGATTTGGACTATTTTGTGTATGTCCATTACATGTAATCCAAATTAAAAATCAATTTAAATTACAGGTTGTAATGCAACAAAATAGGAAAAATGCCAAGGGGGCTGAATACTTTTGCAAGGCACTGTAGGTTATATTGAGGAGCCAGCAGAAGAAGAAACCCAGAAGAAGAAACCCTGTCCAGTGTTATTGTGAGGCTTAGTTTGGTTATATTGAGCTGCCAGCAGGAGAAGAAACCCTGTCCAGTGTTATTGTGAGGCTTAGTTAGGTTATATTGAGCTGCCAGCAGAAGAAGAAACCCTGTCCAGTGTTATTGTGAGGCTTAGTTAGGTTATATTGAGCTGCCAGCAGGAGAAGAAACCCTGTCCAGTGTTAGGCTGAGGAGGAAAAAGGAAGACTTCTGTCTGATTAATGTTGCCCTCCTGATAATCAGATGACAGCATGAGGTCCCAGAATTTCCCATAAGACATTAGTAATAGGGAAGTGCACTGATGTTAGGGGCAAAACCCCTCTTAGGCTTCACTCCCCCCTATTACATTTTACATTTTAGTCATTTAGCAGACGCTCTTATCCAGAGCGACTTACAGTTAGTGAATACATATTTTTTTTTAATACTGGCCCCCCGTGGGAATCGAACCCACAACCCTGGCGTTGCAAACACCATGCTCTATCAACTGAGCTACATCCCTGCCGGCCATTCCCTCCCCTACCCTGGACGACGCTGGGCCAATTGTGCGCCGCCCATGAGTCTCCCGGTCGCGGCCGGCTGCGACAGAGCCTGGATTCGAACCAGGATCTCTAGTGGCACAGTTAGCACTGCGATGCAGTGCCTTAGACCACTGCGCCACTCAGGAGACAGGAGATCCTGTTGAAGTCGGAAGTTTACATATACCTTAGCCAAATACGTTTAAACTCAGTTTTTCACAATTCCTGACATTTAATCCTAGTACAAAATCCCTGTCTTAGGTCAGTTAGGATCACCACTTTATTTTAAGAATGTGAAATGTCAGAATAATAGTAGAGAGAATGATTTATTTCAGCTTTTATTTATTTCATCACATTCCCAGTGGGTCAGACGTTTACATACACTCAATTAGTATTTGGTAGCATTGCCTTTAAATTGTTTAAATTGGGTCAAACATTTTGGGTAGCCTTCCACAAGCTTCCCACAATAAGTTGGATGAATTTTGGCCAATTCCTCCTGACAGAGCTGGTGTAACAGAGTCAGGTTTGTAGGCCTCCTTGCTCGCACACGCTTTTTCAGTTCTGACCACACATTTTCTATAGGATTGAGGTCAGGGCTTTGCGATGGCCACTCCAATACCTTGACTTTGTTGTCCTTAAACCATTTTGCCACAAATTTGGAAGTATGCTTGGGGTCATTGTCCATTTGGAAGACCATTTGCGACCAAGCTTTAACTTCCTGACTGATGTCTTGAGATGTTGCTTCAATATATCCACATAATTTTCCTTCCTCATGATGCCATCTAGTGCACCAGTACCTCCTGCAGCAAAGCACCCCCACAGCATGATGCTGCCACCCCCGTGCTTCACGGTTGGGATGGTGTTCTTCGGCTTGCAAGCTGCCACCTTTTTCCTCCAAACATAACGATGGTCATTATGGCCAAACAGTTATATTTTTGTTTCATCAGACCAGAGGACATTTCTCCAAAAAGTACGATCTTTGTCCCCATGTGCAGTTGCAAACCGTAGTCTGGCTTTTTTATGGCTGTTTTTGAGCAGTGGCTTCTTCATTGCTGAGCGGCCTTTCAGGTTATGTCGATATAGGACTTGTTTTACTGTTGATATAGATACTTTTGTACCCGTTTCCTCCAGCATCTTCACAAGGTCCTTTGCTGTTGTTCTGGGATCGATTTGCACTTTTCGCAGCAAAGTTCATTTATCTCTAGGAGACAGAACGCGTCTCCTTCCTGAGCGGTATGACGGCTGTGTGGTCCCATGGTGTTTATACTTGCGTACTATTGTTTGTACATATGAACGTGGTACCTTCAGGCGTTTGGAAATTTCTCCCAAGGATGACCAAACTTGTGGAGGTCTACAATTTTTTTCTGAGGTCTTGGCTGATTTCTTTTGATTTTCCCATGATGTCAAGCAAAGAGGCACTGAGTTTGAAGGTAGGCCTTGAAATACATCCACAGGTACTTTTTTTTTTATTTGTATTTTTTTATTTCACCTTTATTTAACCAGGTAAGCCAGTTGAGAACAGGTTCTCATTTACAACTGCGACCTGGCCAAGATAAAACAAAGTAGTGCAATAAAAACAACACAGAGTTACATATGGGGTAAAAAAAACATAAAGTCAGAAATACAACAGAAAATATATATACAGTGTGTGCAAATGTAGCAAGTTATGGAGGTAAGGTACACCTCAAATTGACTCAAATGATGTCAATTAGCCTATCAGAAGCTTCTAAAGCCATGACATCATTTTCTGGAATTTTCCAAGCTATTTAAAGGCACAGTCAACTTAGTGTATGTAAACTTCTGACACACTGGAATTGTGATACAGTGAATTATAAGTGAAATAATCTGTCTGTAAACAATTGTTGGAAAAATTACTTGTGTCATGCACAAAGTAGATGTCCTAACCGACTTGCCAAAACTATAGTTTGTTAACAAGACATTTGTGGAGTGGTTGAAAAAAGAGTTTTAATGACTCCAACCTAAGTGTATGTAAACTTCCGACTTCAACTGTACCTACTGCAGGCCTCATCGTCCACATACAACACTCTGCCAGTCACATTCTGTTAAAGGTCCCCAAAGCCATGAAAAACAGAAAGGAAAACGCTGCACACTGGTCCCCAAAGCACACACATCCCTGGGTCGCTCCTCTTTTCAGTTTGCTGCAGCTAGCGACTGGAACGAGCTGCAAAAAACACTCAAACTGGACAGTTTTATCTCCATCTCTTCATTCAAAGACTGGACACTCTTACTGACAGTTGTGGCTGCTTCGCGATGTATTGTTGTCTCTACCTTCTTGCCTTTGTGCTGTTGTCTGTGCCCAATAATGTTTGTACCATGTTTTGTGCTGCTACCATGTTGTGCTGCTGCCATGTTGTGTTGCTACCATGTTGTTGTCATGTGGTGTTGCTACCATCCTGTGTTGTCATGTGTCGCTGCCATGCTATGTTGTCTTAGGTCTCTCTTTATGTGGTGTTGTGATGACTCTCTTTCGTGATGTGTGTTTTGTCCTATATTTTTATTTTTAATGCCAGCCTCCTTCCCCGCAGGAGGCCTTTTGCTAGGCCGTCATTGTAAATAAGAATTTGTTCTTAACTAACTTGCCTAGTTAAAGGTAAAAAAATATATTAAAATAAAATATCACTCGACTACTCACTGCAGTAAAATCCCCATGAATTCAGTTGAAATTATTTCCTTATGTTCCCATGTGTTCCCCACTTAATTCCTCCCATGACTGAGGTGGAATGGAGACTTACTGGTCGTGTCTGGTGTCAGGGACTCCGCGGTCCATCCTCAGCTTGTCACTCTCCACCTGGTTGAACTTGTTGCGGGCATAGGGATCCTGCCATGGCCGCACCACCGTAGCACCAACATATAGGTCCTGGTCATAGTCTTGCCACCTCACCTTGCCTGCAAACCAGAGCAGAGACACAGGAGAGGAAATTAAGACAGTACAGTGGACAGCACAGTAAATAAAGATGTTCTAACCGCTCTCCCTCTTACTGGGCAGAAAACAGCTGCTAGCACTTTCTGGTCGCAGTTTCATCACAAGTGAACCTTGTGTTTATTTTGCACATTCCAGATCTCACAGATGATTTGAGACTTTCCCAAACTGTAAAAAGAGCCTGCAGTCAGCTACATTACAAAGACTTTCCCAAACTGTAATAAGAGCCTGCAGTCAGCTACATTACAAAGACTTTCCCAAACTGTAATAAGAGCCTGCAGTCAGCTACATTACAAAGACTTTCCCAAACTGTAATAAGAGCCTGCAGTCAGCTACATTACAAAGACTTTCCCAAACTGTAATAAGAGCCTGCAGTCAGCTACATTACAAAGACTTTCCCAAACTGTAAAGAGCCTGCAGTTAAAAATAAATGCCATGTTTAATTGTAATTCTTGTCACAACAACATATGAAAGCAAAATATGTCCCCACATAAACACTGGATATCAGTGTGGCTAAATACTAATGCAGCCGTTGTGTTAATGAAGCCTGTAAAACATACAGCAGCATTGGATTACATTATCTGTCAGACAGGGTGGGGGCACACAGAGAAAAAAAGACCTTGAGTAATTCACCTCATTGAGCTCTGACAGCCTGTCTTCAGCATGACAATTAGGAGGGGCTGAGAATAATCCGTCACAGATGCTAATCATTCCACAGAAATTGTGAATTGTATGCAGGGGGCATTATAGCTGACTAAGCTTCGAAAGAGAAAGCAGTTGACCAACCACAATGTAGTTGAGGACTTGGTGGACTGTATATTCTGTAGGGTTAGGTTTTACTTAGCACTATGTGTTCTCTCCCAGGTGCTTGTAAGGGCACAGATGACAGATCGGTATGATTCCAGTTGAGGTTGTTTAATGATGCTGATTTACAGAGCAGTAATGGCACAGCACAGCGTGTGGCTTGACAAATGTGTTAACCAAGAGTTTGTGTGTGGTTCTGAAAAAGGGGAAATGATATACAATAGTAAATGGCAGGTATAGGCTTAATATAACCTCAAATTACATAAGCTATAAATAATATGACTACAGTAGGTTATCTGTCACACATGGCAATACAACCTAATAACATGGCTGTGACTTCCCTAATGAATGATCAGAGGAGTGCAACTACACAGTCCTATTGAGCAGCACCATCATCCTCACACAACTGCATGAACTTGAATGTATAATGCATCCACAAGGCTCATTGCTAACAAAATACCCACATAATCTATACAGTAAACATCCATATAACCACAGAGCATATAAGACTAGACACTGAAATGCTAAATGTCTGAAATGAGATGACAAACAACATGGTTAGCAAGCTTACAGTTTCTAGCTCGCGGTAAAAACGCTAATTCGCATAACAAAGAAGTGCGTCCACAACACATGAATTGTAAGAAATATGAACTCACATTTCTTAAGAACGCACACTGGCCTTGGTTAAACAAGGAATGCTAACTAAAAGGTAATCACAGGAGATGGCTGGAACTTCTCACCACTTGTGTACTTTCTCTAGTTACTTCCTTCTCCTCAGTTAGAGATCTCCCAGCATGCTGTGCTCCACATCACCGGTGGGCGGAGCTACAACCGTCCTATGATGAATTGATATTTTCTCTAAATAGTCTTTCCTACACCTTGGGTAATTCATCTCATTGTGCTCTGACAGCCTGTCTTCAGCATGACAATTAGGAGGGGCTGAAATAAAACCGTCACAGATGCTAATTCTTCCACAGAAATAGTGAATTGCAAGCTGGGGGCATTATAACGGACTACGCTTCGAGAGAGAAAGCAGTTGACCTTGTCATTTCCATGATTAACACGAGCAACAGATGACTATCTATGAAATGAATTGTGCAGTCTATTAAATGGCTCAGTCTTACGTCATCACGATCTAAACAGACATGTAGTAGCACAACATTTGGTTGTCATCCGTTTTTTTACATCAAATATCTTCACATACATAACAGTCATTAAGTTATTAGGTCACTTGTTATTTTGCTAATAGTAGCAGTTAAGGCTGTGTTAATGGGCATGGTCTGCTGGTAATGATGGGACTAGATTTGTAAAGAGGAAATCAAATCCTCCATGCCCACTGCCATTCCCGAAGACCCATGATAGGCTGCAGTAAATTCCGGAACATTATATTTACTTTTTACATTTGAGTCATTTAGCAGATACTCTAATGCAGAGCGATTTACAGTTAGTGCATTCATCCTAAAATAGCTAGGTGAGACAACATATCATAGCTAGTAGGGGGAAGCTTGTTCCACCATTGGAACGTAAGGTATGCAACGATCCCTTATAAAGTAACTTTACTTTATCACTATCAAGAACTGAGGAACTGGTTCCTGGCCAGATCTTCGATCCTGCCCTAAGAGACAAGTTAAGAACAGGTTGTGTCTCTCCTTTACAGCTTCTCCTTGTTGTGAAAGTTAGACAGTTCAACCACCCATCTCTCCAGCTGCAACATTCCTCCTCTGACTGTGCTTACTAGACAAAAAGCTTTGAAACCTGTCAGTCGGGTTACATTTAAAAAAAATGTTTTGCTCAGGTGGTAGGAATCCATTAAGATATAATAGGAGTCTGAACAGCATCTCTGAGAGAGATAAGGCCAGGTAGATCAGGTCAGTGCAAAATGTATGGTGTACCTTACTGAACTCAACCCTAGTAAACTACAGCACATTGCTGTACACTGTACAGGTCATCCATGAAGCCTTCTAACTAAAGAGGAATGTTCCATGGCACGTCTTGAGCAGAACAGCCACAGTGGATGAAGACTGAGGTCTGTGGCCTGGTATGTCCTGCAGCAGATTCCTCATATCAAAACACTGCATATAATAACATTGTTAATGAATAAGAAAACCGGAATAAAGAATCAAATGACTCAGAAACTGGGTGGTCTTCACATCTTGATCCAAGAGGAAAGTCACTCACAGCACATACCCTGTACACTACAGTACAGCGCTGGATGAAAAGCACACAACACATAATACCCTGTACACTACAGTACAGCACTGGATGAAAAGCACACAACACATAATACCCTGTACACTACAGTACAGCACTGGATGAAAAGCACACAGCACATAATACCCTATACACTACAGTACTGGATGAAAAGCACACAGCACATAATACACTGAACACTACAGGACTGGATGAAAAGCACACAGCACATACCCTGTACACTACAGTACAGTACTGGATGAAAAGCACACAGCACATTATACACTGTACACTACAGTACAGTACTGGATGAAAAGCACACAGCACATACACTGTACACTACAGTACAGCACTGGATGAAAAGCACACAGCACATAATACCCTGTACACTACAGTACTAGATGAAAAGCACACAGCACATAATACCCTGTAAACTACAGTACTAGATGAAAAGCACACAGCGGTGGCCACGGAAACAGCTAGCAGCATCATAATAATCAAAATGGAGAAAGACATTCCTACAGGGACAGTGCACACAGCATCATTCTCAATCGAAGCCTGTTCTCTACAGCACTTAACTAAAAGGGGAGAACAGGACCCGCAGTGGAGGAGGACAGAGCTCTCAGCAGTCATCAGTCTAATTAGCTGCTCTGAAGAGAATGGAGCAACCAGGATGTTACCTCCACAACATTTCCATACAGATATGCACGAGCACACACACACACACACACACACACACACACACAGAGCTGAACTGAAGTAGTTTTAGACAACCTTGAGGCAACAACTTGTTTTCTCTTCAGTTCGACTCTAGCAGTTTGATCTTTTAATATACTGAAGATCAAAAACATTTGGAAAAAAAGGAGTAAAAAAATAAATAAAATAAAAATAAAACATTTGTTTGTGTAAAGCGTAAAAGTTCAAAAACTTAACTGCCTAAAATGTAAATGTCTTTGCTATATCAGTGAAGATTGGTCACTTTTCTTTCATAACCAAACTAGGTAGGGGGAGGGGCTTGTAAAGGTCTACAGTATGACGATATACACGGAGTGGACAAAACATTAGGAACACCTCCATGACAAACTGACCAGGTGAATCCAAGTGAAAGCTATGATCCCTTATCGATGTCACTTGTTAAATCCACTTCAAATCAGTGTAGTTGAAGGGGAGGAGACAGGTTAAAGAAGGATTTTTAAGCCTTGAGACAATTGAGACATGGATTGTGTATGTGTGCCATTCAGAGGCTGAATGAGCAAGACAAAAGAGTTAAGTTCCTTTGAATGGGGTATGGTAGTAGGTACCAGGCGCACCAGTTTGTGTCATGAACTGCAACTCTGCTGGGTTTTTCATGCTCAACAGATTCCCATGTGTATCAAGAATGGTCCACTACCCAAAGGACATCCAGCCAACTTGACAACTGTAGGAAGCATTGGAGTCAACATGGGCCAGCATCTCTGTGGAACGCTTGACACCTTGTAGAGTCCATGCCCCGACGAATTGAGGCTGTTCTGAGAGAAAAAGGAAGGGGGTGCAACTCAATATTAGGAAGGTGTCCCTAATGTTTGGTATACTCAGTGTACGTGAACCAGTCTTCCCAAAACTGTACCAGAGGTGGTCTGTGGGCTTGTTTTGGCATTCGGACAGGAAACCATATAGCCATATAAGAGCCCTTGTGTGGGGAAGTGTGGAGCTCTCTAGCTGAAACACAGTACTGTGGCTGATGGGCAGCTGGGAGGAGCACAAAGTCCTACAGATAGAGAGGAAGGAACCCTCACTGCTGCCAAGGCACATTTGGACCCACATTTTGGATGGATCTTCAGCTCCATATGGCAAGGAGTAGCTAGCAGATCTTTTACCGTATTGTACAGTAGTAATATGGGAATGTACATTTAGGAATGGGTGGTGTAGGACATGATTTCAGACTTACTCAACGTCATAAAAGGAGTAACTATATATTAGGCCATCTGGAAAGCCGCTTAATTAACAACGGCACCCTTCTGTGAATTCTTTGTTACGTTCCAACTTGAGTGTTAAGACGAGTGACCTAAATAGTGTGAGGAATTGAAACAAGATATCTGAATAGTGATGATTCCCTGGAACTACTGTACACCCCAGAGTATTCTACATATTGTTCAGGATACAAAGCAGAAAGATGTCTCCCTGCCCTACCTTTACAGAAAACACAGAACGTTTCTGACATAAATTAAATGGAACAGCTCTCCAAGGACTACCTTGCCAAGGAGAGAATATGTGACAGTTCTGATGGTAAGAATACTGTAATTTATATCCCTCCGTACACGACATGCTGCTTTTTGAAATGCAGGAAAAGCCTATATAACGTCAGCATATGCTTACACCGAAGCTTAATGCATTAAGCAGCTCTGCTAAATTGGATCCCGGTTTGGTTGAGCACATGGGCTCGTAAATTGGTAGGATAGGGACTTGGGTGATTGGCCCGGTGACAAAGATCAGACACTCTGAAAAACTGCCAGATTAATTCAGATGCTTTTCATAGCATTCCTATACACACACCTTGCATAATTAGCCCTGACCTTGTAAACAGAAAAGGTAGTTTACTAGGTTTAAACAGAACCACAGCTGGAACCCTGCTCTATTGCACAGTAGGTTGAACAACATGACAACCTCCTGGAGTCCTGTGCTGACTGATCTTCTCATCCTGTCTGTAAATGGAGTGGCTAATCAGAATGGATGGCGCTGTGGGATGCCTGGCTGGGTTGGGATATGTGGCTCTTACCTGGGGGGAGCGTCTCCAGGCTGTGGGTTTTGTCATCTGCTTTGCGGTGGGCCTGATTTGATGAGTCAATAGTGTTCCAGTCATCCTGCCAAAGAAACACAAAGACACATGAATATAGAAACACATAGAGAAGGTCCCTTTCTACATTCAGTGGAAATATGTTCCCCTCCTCAGAAAAGGATGATCTGATGATAGAAAACCTCCACGTTCATAAATAGCATTATGTCAAGCACCGAGAATGTCAAGCACATTTCCCAAACTAATTCTGAAAGCAAATGGTTAGAAAAAGCATTTAAAATACTGTAGTCTTCCTAGTTCCCTGTTGATGCTTTGATTGATTTGTTCAAGGTTAGCTGTGGAATTACAAACACATTTGATTTATTTATTTTACTTCACCTTTATTTAACCAGGTAAGCCAGTTGAGAACAAGTTCTCATTTACAACTGCGACCTGGCCAAGATAAAGCAAAGCAGTGCGATAAAAACAACACAGAGTTATATATGGGGTAAAACAAAACATAGTCAAAAAATACAACAGAAAATATATATACAGTGTGTGCAAATGTAGCAAGTTATGGAGGTAAGGCAATAAATAGGCCATAGTGCAAAATAGTTACAATTAGTATTAACACTGGAATGATAGATGTGCAAGAGATGATGTGCAAATGGAGATACTGGGGTGCAAATGAGCAAAATAAATAACAATATGGGGATGAGGTAGTTGGGTGGGCTAATTTCAGATGGGCTGTGTACAGGTGCAGTGATCGGTAAGGTGCTCTGACAACTGATGCTTAAAGCTAGTGAGGGAGATAAGAGTCTCCAGCTTCAGAGATTTTTGCAGTTCGTTCCAGTCATTGGCAGCAGAGAACTGGAAGGAATGGCGGCCAAAGGAGGTGTTGGCTTTGGGGATGACCAGTGAGATATACCTGCTAGAGCGCATACTACGGGTGGGTGTTGCTATGGTGACCAATGAGCTAAGATAAGGCGGGGATTTGCCTAGCAGTGATTTATAGATGGCCTGGAGCCAGTGGGTTTGGCGACGAATATGTAGTGAGGACCAGCCAACAAGCGCGTACAGGTCACAGTGGTGGGTAGTATATGGGGCTTTGGTGACAAAACGGATGGCACTGTGATAGACTACATCCAATTTGCTGAGTAGAGTGTAGAAGGCTATTTTGTAAATTACATCGCCGAATTCAAGGATCGGTAGGATAGTCAGTTTTACGAGAGCATGTTTGGCAGCATGAGTGAAGGAGGCTTTATTGCGAAATAGGAAGCCGATTCTAGATTTAACTTTGGATTGGAGATGCTTAATGTGAGTCTGGAAGGAGAGTTTACAGTCTAACCAGACACCTAGGTATTTGTAGTTGTCCACATACTCTAGATCAGACCTGTCGAGAGTAGTGATTCTAGTCTGGTGGGCGGGTGCCAGCAGATTTGCATCATCATGTTACTGTGGCAACAAGATGCCCCTGACCTGGCATTGCTCTGCTTCAAGCAGCTTTTCAAATGTCAGTGAGTTTGTCAAAAGCATCTTGATGAAGAAAAAGGAACAGTGGTCCTATGACAGTCAACAACTTGGAACGTAGATGGACAGAGGAAGGACAGAGGGCATGTTTTATTCAGCTTAGGGCTCATAGCCATTCAAATAACTTTACAATTTGTATGTCGAGTCACGCAGACCGCATTAGATCTTCTCAAGAGTCAGACCAAGTATATTTCTGTATGGTACGTTGGGTCAGACACACAGACAGCCTGTAAATTACACCCAATATACAAAAAAACGATGTTTTATACAATCTAATGGACAAAACACATTTTGGTCTCCCTGTTTATAACCATCAGGAGAAACTATTAGAAACGTTCTAGACTTATAAAAACCTTTCATGCAATCTCCTGCAATAGGGTGATCAAATTAAGATCCTACATCTGTACCCATACCATAGGACGCGTTGGCCTCAGCATAGAGCCCATTTGTTTAATCTCGCCTGCCTCTATAACCAACTGCTGGGAAATTTGGCCGCGCTGACAATAAGAGCATGGGCCAAGCTAAACGGTGAAACACTGCAGCACTGCAAGCCTGTAACACACCGCGGGCCGGCCCGGCAATAACTCAAACAGGAAGGCCTCTTGCCAAGGTTAGCAGCAAATAAACAAACAGGCGGGATGGTATGGACAGAGAGCAAGTTACTGAAGTCCAGAAGCCCTCGCTCTGCCAAACACGACCAGCATCTGCTCTGGTCGACTGCTCCCTCAGGCCAAAATGGACTGGTGGCTGTGGCAACCAACAGCATTCAGACGTCAGCATTTTATCATATAAACGTATCAAATCAATGATCATACCATATTAAAAATCAATAAGTATATAGGTAATAGGTTGAAAACTTTTGTGAAAGAGCAGAGTTTGAAAGATATGGCATATAGGAGCAAACCAAATGGACATCATGAAAATGATCGGAGAGGTTGAGGGTAGAGGAAGTTCAGGAGTAAAAACAAACAAAATAGAATTATTGTTAAATTGACTGTGTCCATAAAAATGTATATAGTATGTACAAGCTGGAAGTAGAGTCCTAAGCGTTGTTGTTCACTAGTTTACACCAATTAGGGGAGGGGTGGTGGGGTTGGAAAGTAATAAAGGAAAATATATTTTTAAAAGGATTTGTATACACTACCGGTCAAAAGTTTTAAAACACCTACTCATTCAAGGGTTTTTCTTTATTTTTACTATTTTCTACATTGTACAATAATAGTGAAGACATCAAAACTAGGAAATAACTCATATGGAATCATGTAGTTAACAAAAAAAAGTGTTAAACAAATCAAAATATATTTTATATTTGAGATTCTTCAAATAGCCACCCTTTGCCTTGATGACTCCCGAGTGGCGCAGTGGTCTAAGGCACCTGGTTCGAATCCAGGCTCTGTCGTAGCCGGCCGCGAACGGGAGACCCATAGGGCGGCGCACAATTGGCCCAGCGTCGTCCAGGGTAGGGGAGGGAATGGCCGGCAGGGATGTAGCTCAATTGGTAGAGCATGGCGTTTGCAACGCCAGGGTTGTGGGTTCGATTCCCACGGGGGGCCAGTATGAAAAAATAATAATGTATGCACTCACTAACTGTAAGTCGCTCTGGATAAGAGCGTCTGCTAAATGACTAAAAATGTAAATGTAAATGACAGCTTTGCACACTCTTGGCATTCTCTCAACCAGCTTCATGAGATAGTCATCTGGAATGCATTTCAATTAACAGGTGTGCCTTCGTAAAAGTCAATTTGTGGAATTTCTTTCCTTTTTAATGTGTTTGAGCCAGTCAGTTCTGTTGTGACAAGGTAGGGGTGGTATACAGAAGATAGCCCTATTTGCTAAAAGACCAAGTCCATATTATGGCAAGAACAGCTTAAATAAGAAAAGAGAAACGGCAGTCCATCATTACTTTAAGACATGAAGGTCAGTCAATCCGGAAAATCTCAAGAAATGTGAAAGTTTCTTCAAGTGCAGTCACAAAAACCATCAAGCGCTATGATGAAACTGCCTCTCATGAGGACTGCCACAGGAAGGAAGACCCAGAGTTACCTCTGCTGCAGAGGATAAATTCATTAGAGATAACAGCCTCAGAAATTGCAGCCCAAATAAATGCTTCAGATTTCAAGTAACAGACACATCTCAACATCAACTGTTCAGAGGAGACTGTGTGAATCAGGCCTTCATGGTCGAATTGCTGCAAAGAAACCACTACTAAAGGACACCAATAAGAAGAAGAGACTTGTTTGGGCCAAGAAACACATGCAATGGACATTAGACCAGTGGAAATTTGTCCTTTGGTCTGGAGTCCAAATTTCAGATTTTGGGTTCCAACCGCCGTGTCTTTGTGAGACGCGGTGTCGGTGAAGGGATGATCTCTGCATGTGTATTTCCCACCGCAAAGCATGGGGGAGGTGGTGTTATGGTGTGGGGGTGCTTTGCTGGTGACACTGTCTGTGATTTGTTTAGAATTCAAGGCACACTTAACCAGCATGGCTACCACAGCATTCTGCAGCGATACGCCATCCCATCTGGTTTGGGCTTAGTGGGACTATCATTTATTTTTCAACAGGACAACGACCCAACTCACCTCCAGGCTGTGTAAGGGCTATTTTACCAAGAAGGAGAGTGATGGAGTGCTGCATCAGATGACTTGGCCACCACAATCACCCGACCTCAACCCAATTGAGAAAGTTTGGGATGAGTCAGACCGCAGAGTGAAGGAAAAGCAGCAAACAAGTGCTCAGCATATGTGGGAACTCCTTCAAGACTGTTGGAAAAGCATTCAAGGTGAAGCTGGTTGAGAGAATGCCTAGAATGTGCAAAGCTGTCATCAAATAAAAAATATATTTGGATTTGTTTAACACTTTTTTGGTTACTACATGACTCCATATGTGTTATTTCATAGTTTTGATGTCTTTACTATTATTCTACAATGTAGAAAATAGTAAAAATAAAGAAAAACCCATGAATGAGTAGGTGTTCTAAAACTTTTGACCTGTAGTGTATATGTATTTATATGTATATGTATATACAGTTGAAGTCGGAAGTTTACATACACTTAGGTTGGAGACATTAAAACTCGTTTTTCAACCACTCCACAAATTTCTTGTTAACAAACGATAGTATTGGCAAGTCGGTTAGGACATCTACTTTGTGCATGACGAGTGCAAGTTTACATACACCCTTAGCTAAATACATTTAAACTCAGTTTTTCACAATTCCTGACATTTAATCTTAGTAAACATTCCCTGTCTTAGGTCAGTTAGGATCTTTATTTTAAGAATGTGAAATGTCAGAATAATAGTAGAGAGACTTATTTATTTCAGCTTTTATTTCTTTCATCACATTCCCAGTGGGTCAGAAGTTTACATACACTCAATTAGTATTTGGTAGCATTGCCTTTAAATTGTTTAACTTGGGTCAAACGTTTTGGGTAGCCTTCCACAAGCTTCCCACAATAAGTTGGATGAATTTTGGCCCATTCCACCTGACAGAGCTGGTGTAATTGAGTCAGGTTTGTAGGCCTCCTTGCTCGCACAAGCTTTTTCAGTTCTGCCCACACATTTTCTATATGATTGAGGTCAGGGCATTGTGATGGCTACTCCAATACCTTGACTTTGTTGTCCTTAAGCCATTTTTCCACAACTTTGGAAGTGTGCTTGGGGTCGTTGTCCATTTGGAAGAACCATTTGCGACCAAGCTTTACTTCCTGACTGATGTCTTGAGATGTTGCTTCAATATATCCACATAATTTTCCTTCCTCATGATGCCATTTATTTTGTGAAGTGCACCCGTTCCTCCTGCAGCAAAGCACCCCCACAGCATGATGCTGCCACCCCCGTGCTTCATGGTTGGGATGGTGTTATTCTGCGTGCAAGCTACCCCCTTTTTCCTCCAAACATAACGTTGGTCATTATGGCCAAACAGTTCAATTTTTGTTTAATCATTTCTCAAAAAGTACACTCTATGTCTCCATGTGCAGTTGCAAACCGTAGTCTGGCTTTTTTAATGGCGGTTTTGGAGCAGTGGCTTCTTCCTTGCTGAGCGGCCTTTCAGGTTGTCGATATAGGACTAATTTTACTGTGGATATAGATACTTTTGTACCTGTTTCCTCCAGCATCTTCATAAGGTCCTTTGCTGTTGTTCTGGGATTGATTTGCACTTTTCGCACCAAAGTACGTTCATCTCTAGGAGACAGAATGCGTCTCCTTACTGAGCGGTATGACGGCTGCGTGGTCCCATGGTGTTTATACTTGCGTACTATTGTTTGTACAGATGAAAGTGGTACCTTCAGGCGTTTGGAAATTGCTCCCAAGGATGAACCAGACTTGTGGAGGTCTACAATTTATTTTCTGAGGGCTTGACTGATTTCTTTTGATTTTCCCATGATGTCAAGCAAAGAGGCACTGAGTTTGAAGGTAGGCCTTGAAATACATCCACAGGTACACCTCCAATTGACTCAAATGATGTCAATTAGCCTATCAGAAGCTTCTAAAATCATGACATCATTTTCTGGAATTTTCCAAGCTGTTTAAAGGCACAGTCAACTTAGTGTACGTAAACTTCTGACCCACTGGAATTGTGATACAATGAATTATAAGTGAAATAATCTGTCTGTAAACAATTGTTGGAAAAATTACTTGTGTCATGCACAAAGTAGATGTCCTAACCTACTACCCAAAACTATAGTATGTTAACAAGAAATTTGTGGAGTGGTTGAAAAACAAGTTATAATGACTCCAACCTAAGTGTATGTAAACTTCCGACTTCAACTGTACATATCGCAATATTCTTTTGGACGATATACTTTGACTCCAAGTATCCATATTTATTTTATTTTTGCTAGGTAGTTAACGTTAGCTAGCGCTAGTTGGCTGTACTTGCGCCAAAACGCTGGTAATTTTCATCCTATAACTTGTTCTCCATCTTTTTAAATAGTGAGCCAACATGTTTTCAGCACTTTTATTTCCATGAATGATCAAAACTCATTTTTCTCATGGCTCTGTCTTGTCTCTCTGCAGCAGACATATGGTGAGCAATATGTTTGGAACATCAAACCGCAAAACATTTTGCAGTATCGTATCGCAGTACATACATATCGTATCTGCACCTAAATATGGCGATAGTATAGTGATAGTATTGTATGGGGATAGTATCGTATTCCTCTTTAAGGAATACCTGGGATAGGATAAAGTAATCCTTCTACCCCCCCCCCCCCCCCCCCCCCCCAAAAAAAAAAAAAAAAAAAAAAAAACATTAAAAAAAATTGTAAAGTGGTTATCCCACTGGCTATAGGGTGAATGCACCAATTTGCAAGTCAATTTGCAATGACGTAAATGTAAATGTAAAATAGTACCATATGGTGATAATACCGTATGGTGATAGTATCGTATGGGGATAGTATCGTATGGGGATCGTATCGTATGGTGATAATACCGTATTGCAATAGTTGCATATCGCGATAGTATAGTATGGCGATAGTATCGTATGGCGATAGTATCATATGGTGATAGTATTGTATGGTATGGTGATAGCATCATATGGTGATCGCATAGAATGGTGATCGTATCGTTTGGTGATCGTATCGTATGTGATAGTATTGTATGGTATGGTGATAGTATCGTATGGGGATAGTATCGTATGGTGATCGTATGGTATGGTGATAGTATCGTATGGTGATAGCATCGTATGGTGATCGCATAGAATGGTGATCGTATCGTATGGTGATCGTATCGTATGGTGATAGTATTGTATGGTATGGTGATAGTATCGTATGGCGATAGTATCGTATGGCGATAGTATCATATGGTGATAGTATTGTATGGTATGGTGATAGTATCGTATGGGGATAGTATCGTATGGGGATCGTATGGGGATCGTATGGTATGGTGAACTTATCGTATAGTATGGTGATAGTATCGTATAGTATGGTGATCGTATCGTATCGTATGGTGATCGTATCGTATGGTATGGTGATCGTATCGTATGGCGATCGTATCGTATGGTATGGTGATCGTATCGTATGGTGACGGTATCGTATGGTGATAGCATAGTATGGTGATAGCATAGTATGGTGATAGCATAGTATGGTGATAGCATAGTATGGTGAGGTCCCTAAGTATGGTGAAAGTATCGTATGGCGTATCCACCATCATGCTCCACCATCATACTCCACCATCATGCTAACGTAGCTTTTAACTCTGCTGGTCCCTGCTGTGCTCTGCTATTACATATGCCACTGTAGTACGTAAGCCCTGCTATGAACAGCAATGCTACCATCTACCATACATCATCTATCTGGAACAGATGCTGAACTGTAGATACCAGGCAGTTAAGTGACTCTATGATGACAGATACTGAACTGTAGGAACCAGGCAGTAAAGTGACACTATGATGACAGATACTGAACTGTAGGAACCAGGCAGTAAAGCGACACTACGATGACAGATACTGAACTGTAGGAACCAGGCAGTAAAGTGACACTATGATGACAGATACTGAACTGTAGGAACCAGGCAGTAAAGTGACACTATGATGACAGATACTGAACTGTAGGAACCAGGCAGTAAAGTGACACTATGATGACAGATACTGAACTGTAGGAACCAGGCAGTAAAGTGACACTATGATGACAGATACTGAACTGTAGGAACCAGGCAGTAAAGCGACACTATGATGACAGATAGTGAAATGTAGGAAACAGGCAGTAATGCGACACTATGATGACTAGGCTATATAATGTATGACAAGCATGCAGAGAGAAGTATGTTATTTAGATTTGTCACATTTTGGCATTTAAAAACGCAAGAAGTAGAATGTGTGTGAGAAAACAGTTTTGATGGTCTCCATTAAAAAGAGGAGGATCCCATCAGCTTTCTATAGGCTAGGCCTACTAGATTTTTCCCCCCCTAATATTAAGCACATTGTTTCGCTTTACAACAGGAGTATAGCCTACCTGGCTGGCATGAAAATGAACCACGGGAAAAGCGTCCTCCATTCGCTATTTAAGTGCATAGATGACAAGTATTTTTTCCCATGCCCCTGTTCCGAGACAGGTGCATGATAATGTTCCATTCTAAATCAAAAATCATTTCACACATAAATGATATTATTTTGTTTATGTAAAGACTACATTAAATTATGAATAGTCTGATGGGTGACAATATTAGCCTATCACTTGTGAATTATATATTATCACTTGTGAATGATGCCCAGCGTGTGCAGTAAGGCAAGAAACAGTGCATGCCTTTTTTTGCGACTTGTTCAAATCATAGTCGCACACCTCATGTAGCCTAGCCCATAGGTTTTGATTTGTAGGTTTGTATCACAACTAAAGACGCCTAATAATTTTAAGAAGTTAAGTACATTAATCCGCTTTACAACCGGTGTAGAGTCTAACTGAAGATAATTTTCACCATAAAAATGCACCTTTATAATAAAGCATTACATGCATAATCGCATTTGCGGTCACTTTTGGTTTTCCTGCTAATTGATTGAAATTTGGAACATTCACGCTTATATCCTACTGCCGTGTGCATTGCTGCGTTTCTAATGTAAGAAATTGTCTAATAGTGTGTCAACATTTTAAGATAAACGTTCTGATCTGTTGCGTCAGCCTCATTGCTTTTAAAAATTGTTTTAATGCTAGTGGTTGTATTCATTTTGGATCTATCACATCCCACAACTGTCCCAGACTATGTTTGGAATATTTATTTATTGCACAGAAGGACAAGTTGACCAATAGAATAGGTAAACTTCTGTACTATGGGGGATAGTAGATTGACATAGACTAGTGTTTTTGCTGTTCGTTAGGCCTACTCCTCTTGTTGGCTGATGAAAAGTAGGCTAAATCTAACATCTTCAATATGCGCCTCGGAATTCACTCAGTTGCGTCCCCTTGGTCTTCACTTGTAGCCTACTTCTTAGCTGAGATGCCTGTGAGAAGGCCCCGATCACGTGACGGGCATTGGATAATAAGAATTGAGATATCTGAGAGAGCCATGTGAGTGAGACGTGTTTCGGAGAAAGGCAGCTGGGAATTATAATTATTATATTCAGCCCAAGGGCACAACGGCCACGTTGGCAGCAAAACGCATGGATTTTTTAGGGGGCATTGCAGCCACACAAGGTGGATGCCACCGGGAAATTCAAGGCCTGGTGAGAATATTATCAAGTGCTTGTCAAATTGTGAATGAGAGACTGATGAAGTGTGTGCAGCCTGCACAAGAAACAAAGCAGAGCTCATGCCTTTCATGCAACTTTTTTCAAATGATCATTATAGTCGCATCATGCAGCCTTAGAATGTATTAAAAATCAAAACATATAGCCCAACGTTTGTATCACAAATAAAGTTGCATAAATAACTAAATTGAGCATATAGGAGGACCTGTTTCTTTGTTAACCACTCAACACAGAATAGCCGCACTTCCTTGGAAATCGTTTGGAGAAAATATCCTTTCTATTTTATTCAGCTATGTTCAATTATATTTTTCATACTATAAAATAATATAAAATAATGCCACGGAATTCTAAGCAAATCTTGTCTGCTAAATGAACTAGTGTAGCCCACAGCCATTTGGCATAGCCAGATCAGGGCCTAACATAGGAACAACTCAGAGTATGCTATTCTGTTCTTCTCAAATAGACTACATTTTCTTGATATCATGCTTCTTTAGACCTGTCTAAAATAAATAATGGATTCATTGTGATGGTGTAGGTTATATTAAATTGATTTACACTTTTTTAAATGTAGATGTTCCAAAAGGTCTGCACCAGTGGCTTGTAGGCTATGCATGGAAGCCAGGAGATGCTAAACGTGTTTACTGTATGTTAATTAACGGTCAATTACCGTGCGACCGGCAGTTATTTGCTTGACAATCACCGGCTGACAAAATGTCATGACTGCCACAGCCCTAGGTGTGGTTAGTGTGTGTTAGTACCCTACCCATGGACAACTGAAAAGGTCTTTCATTTACCGACTGACAGCAATGGAGTGATTTACAAAGGTCATTTCCAAATGCTGACAAGCTACAAGATGGTGATGGCGCAAACTACTGAAAGAAAGATGTCAACCATTTAGGCTTATTCAAACTTCAACAGCCATACATAGTGACCCAACAGCATTAGAGAAACAGCCTACCTCAGACAAGTTAACATTTTCTCATTTAGCTAAACCGTTCACTGTGTACATCTCATGAGCCATGCAGTCAGCCTTGGCCTTGAGACAGTCATGAACATGATGAACCACAACAGCTAGACCTAACTACCACAGCTAACAACAGATGCAAAACAAAACAAGAAAACTTGCTTCACACATCACCTGAATTGAGTTGAGGAGGGTTCAACGTACTGAAAGTTGCAGATATACCATGAATAGAGCTGACACAATGTCAAATATGCATGTTCTGTTCTATCTTAATGTTCATGAATGTGGCCTTGTGAATGTGGCCTTAGACTTGAACTTTTCTACTTTGCCCAGAATGCTAAATATAGCTTAGCTAACCAGCAAACTCAAACTCAGTGTAAAAAAACATTCAGCTTTATTTAACCCTCATTAATGACTCCTCTGGCATGGGCAGGTGAAAGGATCAGCGCAAGCTTAACTTAATCAAGGAATCAATTAGAAAAAGAAAATTACTTAAGGCTTTCCTTCTGCCAAAACCAACCCGCTGCCTCTGATGGCTAAATTATTCAGTGCAATTAATCATGGCTAAAATGTTGACATTCGGCGGAGAACGTCTTTTACTTCTCTCCTGTTCTCTTTTTTTTGTTTTTGCTAAATCAGTCTGACGAGTCTTTGGTTCTGTGAGTAATCTGCAGCACACGCTGGGCGGGCTCAGGAAAAATGAATAAAACTTCCTCCGAAATCAGACGTCCTTCTAAGTCACCCGAGAAAAATTGGGTATTTTCTTGCAAATGTTAGCCAACAAGAGAACTCCCTCCATATGTTAGCCAACAAGAGACCTCCCTCCATATGTTAGCCAACAAGAGATCTCCCTCCATATGTTAGCCAACAAGAGATCTCCCTCCATATGTTAGCCAACAAGAGATCTCCCTCCATATGTTAGCCAACAAGAGATCTCCCCTGCTGATTGCTCAGCAAGCCTTTGACTCATCACCAACAGTTTGAAGATTATTAGCCAAATCTCTTGCAGCAGGAAGCCTTGGTTTGATTATGACCACATATCACATGTTCTTCTGGCCACCACAAATGACCATCGGCTCATTCATACCCACAAGCCTCAGTGATAGTCATCTGGAAACTTGGCAGTCCAATGGGGGATGGTGGTGTATAATTGGACAGCTTTCTTTGAGGAACATGAGGGAGTGATATCACTAATATTATCACAGCTCCACACACTGTAGCATATAGATAATAGATGAACTGTCAATGCCAATGGCTCTGCCAAACATCCATCTTCTGTAAGACACCATGCTGGCTTAAGCTGCAATATGTAACTTTTTGGGCGACCCGATCAAATTCACATAGAAACGTGAGTTATAGATCTGTCATTCTCATTGAAGGCAAGTCTAAGAAGTGGTAGATCTGTTCTATGTGCACTATTTCTATGCTTCCCGTTCTTAGGTTTCGTTTTTGCGTCTTTTACTTTTGTACACCAGCTTCAAACAGCTGAAACTTCAATAATTGTAGTTATGGAAAATATATTTCACAGCGGTTTAGATAGTACAATGATTCTCTACACTATGACTATACAGACGTGCTACCTTGTCCCGGACATTTTTTGTCATTTAGCAGACGCTTTTATCCAGAGTGACATCCGGGAGCAATTAGGGTTAAGTGTTTTGCTCAAGGGCACAGACAGATTCTTTACCTAGTCGACTCAGGGATTCGAACAAGCGATCTTTCGGCTACTGGCCCAATGATCTTAACCGCTAGGCTACCTGCCATCTTTTGGCTGTCTTTCCAAGTGATGGAATGGAGGGGAGAGAGAGAGAAGAAACTATCAGCTTTCTGCCCAGGGCCCTGGTGCTGAGAAAGGGCTTCATAAATACCACCTGTCCCAGACATTGAACACTGAGCCACTGAAGAGCCCAGACATGGCTGCCTTACTCCTGCCCAGACACAGAGCCTCTAATCAGGTCCAGAACAACTGCATTACTGTAATGGCCACAGTCAGTAGATCAGGCCAAGGCATCCTCTGTCTCCTCCGCATGGTGACATGCCGCCTCAAAGCTCTCATTTCCCAACTCGCTCCGGCTGAAAGCCACTTACGCCCTGTGTTGAGCCGCCAGAGTCCGGCCTGGGAATGTCAGCCGGGATGACACCGGTGGCGGCTGTGACCCGAAGATACAGTACTAATTAAAAAGGAATGCTGGCACCTGTCAAGTGAGATTCGTACCCTCGATGGATGCAAATAGGATGCACATTTTTGCTATTCTAATTATGAGAATAACAAACACACTAATTTCCAAATTGTGAAGATTCACTTGATCAAGTTTGCAAATGCAACACCATGATAAGAGTAGATGTTTTGTTCCCACTTTTGTAAAATATTTGCATCTTTTGTAATTAAACAAATCTGAAGCCATTATATTCCATTGTGTTTCTTAAGGCTCTGTTGGGAGCAGATTGGTGTGTCAGCTGGTGTAATTACTCTCTGAGTTCGTATTAACGTGGGTGATAACGGTCTGTGGTAGGAGTCTGCTTCACTCTCGGAGTTCGTATTAATATGGGTGATAACAGTGTGTCAGGAGTCTGCTTCCCTGTCAGTTTGGATCTGTGCATCACCGCCGACTCGCTGTTCATGGGTTAAATATGGAGTTGTCCATTAGCAGGCTGTCACTAATGCACAGGGGGAGGAGGGCGACTTTTCCCTTGAGAGAAATCGATACCATCACTTTTAAACATAAAAATCAGAAAACAACAGAGGAACTTCTGGGACTAGCAGGATTCAGGAGGAGAGGAGCCTCCGGGACTAGTAGGATTCAGGAGAAGAGGAGCCTCCGGGACTAGTAGGATTCAGGAGAAGAGGAGCCTCCGGGACTAGCAGGATTCAGGAGGAGAGGAGCCTCCGGGACTATCAGGATTCAGGAGGAGAGGAGCCTCCGGGACTATCAGGATTCAGGAGGAGAGGAGCCTCCGGGACTATCAGGATTCAGGAGGAGAGGAGCCTCCAGGACTAGCAGGATTCAGGAAGAGAGGAGCCTCCGGGACTAGCAGGATTCAGGAGGAGAGGAGCCTCCGGGACTAGTAGGATTCAGGAAGAGAGGAGCCTCTGGGACTATCAGGATTCAGGAGGAATGGAGCCTCTGGGACTAGCAGAATTCGGTGGCAGACCTCATTAAGTCCTAGCTCGGTGGCAGACCTCATTAAGTCCTAGCTCGGTGGCAGACAGAGACAAAATGAATAAGCCACTAATCTTCTGGGAGATTAACGCCTCGCATCCAGTCTGTTCCATTTACATTTTAAGAGCCAACCTGGAATACACACACACACACACCATCCGTATCCTCCAGAGACTTTGTCCAGAAGAAACACACACTTCACCACTCATGGTCAAAGCCATACAGTACAGAAAGTGTGAACATGAAGCTGCCATACAGTTATATCACCGGGAGACAGGACATCAAATCAGTCATGGTTCTTGAGAGCTGTTATTAACCCGTAGGGTTCTACAGCCCCTAGTCTATAATCTTGACCTCTGGAATGATCCATTCTGATGTGACGGCCCACTGAGTCAGCTCACCTTGACCTCTGGAATCACAGTGATTCCTATATATCAACACAAGGGTCCCCCTACCTTGAGCTCAGCATGATGTGGCCTCACATCTGGAATGCAACAGAGACTTAACATCCCACAGGACCTGGTATACACACTGATTACGCCATGAAACATGAAACTGCGGGATTGCTGATGGGGATTTTATTGCTCGTTGTAACCAGACGTAATTGCATTTGATAGCTAGCTTACTGACTGGCGACTCTGCTCATGCAATTAGATCTTAACAGGGCCAAGTATAGGGTGTGTTTCTTGAACGCTGCTTACGACAACGTCAACTACAGTGAGGGAAAAAAGTATTTGATCCCCTGCTGATTTTGTACGTTTGCCCACTGACAAAGACATGATCAGTCTATAATTTTAATGGTAGGTTTATTTGAACAGTGAGAGACAGAATAACAACAAAAAAATCCATAAAAATGCATGTCAAAAATGTTATAAATTGATTTGCATTTTAATGAGGAAAATAAGTATTTGACCCCCTCTCAATCAGAAATGTTTCTGGCTCCCAGGTGTCTTTTATACAGGTAACGAGCTAAGATTAGGAGTACTCTTAAAGGGAGTGCTCCTAATCTCAGCTTGTTACCTGTATAAAAGACACCTGTCCACAGAAGCAAATCAATCAATCAGATTCCAAACTCTCCACCATGGCCAAGACCAAAGAGCTCTCCAAGGATGTCAGGGACAAGATTGTAGACCTACACAAGGCTGGAATGGGCTACAAGACCATCGCCAAGCAGCTTGGTGAGAAGGTAACAACAGTTGGTGCGATTATTCGCAAATGGAAGAAACACAAAATACCTGTCAATCTCCCTCAGCCTGGGGCTCCATGCAAGATCTCACCTCGTGGAGTTGCAATGATCATGAGAACGGTGAGGAATCAGCCCAGAACTACACAGGAGGATCTTGTCAATGATCTCAAGGCAGCTGGGACCATAGACACCAAGAAAACAACTGGTAACACACTACGCCGTGAAGGACTGAAATCCTGCAGCGCCCGCAAGGTCCCCCTGCTCAAGAAAGCACATATACAGGCCCGTCTGAAGTTTGCCAATGAACATCTGAATGATTCAGAGGAGAACTGGGTGAAAGTGTTGTGGTCAGATGAGACCAAAATCGGGCTCTTTGGCATCAACTCAACTTGCCGTGATTTGAGGAGGAGGAATGCTGCCTATGACCCCAAGAACACCATCCCCACCGTCAAACATGGAGGTGGAAACATTATGCTTTGGGGGTGTTTTTCTGCTAAGGGGACAGGACAACTTCACCGCATCAAAGGGATGATGGACGGGGCCATGTACCGTCAAATCTTGGGTGAGAACCTCTTTCCCTCAGCCAGGGCATTGAAAATGGGTTGTGGATGGGTATTCCAGCATGACAATGACCCAAAACACACGGCCAAGGCAACAAAGGAGTGGCTCAAGAAGAAGCACATTAAGGTCCTGGAGGGGCCTAGCCAGTCTCCAGACCTTAAATCCCATAGAAAATCTGTGGAGGGAGCTGAAGGTTTGAGTTGCCAAACGTCAGCCTTGAAACCTTAATGACTTGGAGAAGATCTGCAAAGAGGAGTGGGACAAAATCCCTCCTGAGATGTGTGCAAACCTGGTGGCCAACTACAAGAAACGTCTGACCTCTGTGCCAACAAGGGTTTTGCCACCAAGTACTAAGTCATGTTTTGCAGAGGGGTCAAATACTTTTTTCCCTCATTAAAATGCAAATCAATTTATAACATTTTTGACATGCGTTTTTCTGGATTTTTTCGTTGTTATTCTGTCTCTCACTGTTCAAATAAACCTACCATTAAAATTATAGACTGATCATTTCTTTGTCAGTGGGCAAACATACAAAATCAGCAGGGGATCAAATACTTTTTCCCTTCACTGTAACAGTGTGCTAGTATAGGCACATGGTTATTCTTTTTTCACAGAAATGCAACTGAAAGCATCATGAGTTCAACCTCAGTTGAGGGGATGAACATCATTTTTATCAGTTCAGGCTGCATGTACAGTCACATAGGCAGATTCTGACCCTCAAATGAACCTACATGTGGCAGAAAAGTGAGTGCAGCAAATACGCTGTGGACAAACAAGAGTCTTTGTTACTCAGATTATACATTTAGCACAAGATACTTTTCTATTGTGAGGAGATAAACAAGGCTTTAGTCTCTGAAACATAGATGTTATCATAGAGCCCAACAAAATCCCAAGGCAATGAATCATTTTGAAAGATACTGTAATGAAGTATAAAACAAGTAAAAAATGAGTTAAATTAACTAGCCAATTAAACTTCTAACTTGCCATTTAGTACCAAGAATGTAGTAATTTGATCAGGACCTTGACATAAGAAGATGCAAGAAAGTGGCGCTGTGCAGAAGCTAAAGCAAATCATTTTGGAAAGAGTTCTGCACTACAACTCATTTCTGGGAAGCATTTGCAGTGGGCTCTTCCATGGCTTCAGACCCAGAAAAGGGTTTGACGTGTCATATTGGCCATCAACACCTTAAACAAACCTGGAGACAAAAGTTACCCATGTAATTCAAAACAAAGGCCATCACAAGATATTTCTGATGCGTTTTATCTTTTTTCCAGCGTGAAAAACAAAGAATTATGCGTTAGGGAGACCCCTAAGTTTAACTTGCTAGTTATCTCAGAAAGCGGCTGAATTAATAAGGTGACGGGGCATCATATTGTGTGAGCTTTCTGCCGTGTTTGAGAAGTCGAAGCCCTGTGGATGAGTTCTGTTCAGATGCTACTACAGCTTGATTCCCTTGAGTTTTTTCTCCTCTCTGTTCTAGGCCAGTCTGCTCCTCCCCCATATTATCTGAGCAGAGCAGGCAGGCCCCGTTGCCCTAGTGACTCCGAGACTCCACACAGACAAAGTGTGTACACAGTACTGTTCTTCCTTCAGACAAGCATGCTTCAAAACTTTGTTCATATGCACAATGCCTCTCGTTCCCATTTGCTTGTAAACGTCCAAACTCAGCAAAAATGACGGTAGCTCCTACCTATACATGTATAACTTTATGACCTGGATTGCCTTGTCTTTGCAATTCCTTTATTTTCGTTTGCGCTCGTTAGTATATTTAGCTAGCAGCCTCCATGGAAATGTGCTATATTACTTGTGCTCATTTTGTTAGCATTCTGGTAATAGACTCCCAATGGGCTTTTTTGCCTTTTTTTGGGCGCCCCCTTGTGTACTAAGCCGGTAATACCGTAAATCACAATGTGAGAGAAGCACGGTATGACGATATGAAACTCTGGATACCGCCCAACCCTATTTAAGCACATTGTTTTTAGCTGATGAGTAACTGAGTTTTATTTAAAATCACAGATTGGAGGAGGGGCATTGGGGGAGTGACCAGGTGGCCACCACACCCTTCATTCACATGACTATTACACATTCTTTAGGCTATCCTTTAATAGAAGCTCTGTCAAAGCACTACTGTTGCCTGAATTGACAGTCAGTCACCCACCCACCAACATGACACATTACTGCTGGAGGGCAAGCGGCTGACTGACAGTGTGTTAGAACAGCACCACTTTTATGAAGGAGATTTGGTAGTTGTCTTTTGAAGCACTATGTTTATGGAAGAATATCACCAACTACCGTAACCTAATCCTGTTGAATGGTTTTTAGCCTTTTAGAAGTATTTTAATAATCCCCAAAATGATCAGTTATTTAATCCACTTTTAAATTTTAATATAAAAAAAGGATAACAACCGCTCAACAGGATAGTGCTGAAAAAGTACTTTAAAAACTAATAAGGCTATCACTTTTCATTTTCATTCCATCTCCTCCGATTCTTTCATGTCCTTTCAAGTCAGTGAGATTACTGAAGCGTAATTCCTCAGTGAATTGCTGTTAAAAACCACAGCAGAAAATGACCTGTCACCCCTCTATAATACTAGCAGTAAAGACACGTCACAGAAACCAAGAATGGATTAACCTGTAAGTACCTGTTAAAACTGAGGATTCTTCCCTGGATGCTACAGAAAAAAAAGAACACTAGCCAAAATGGTGATCAGGGTTATGGCATCAGCCTACGATAGTCATATAGCCAACCCCTGACATGCTTAGTTTCATAATACATAGGTATGACAAAGCATTTATACATACCAGGAATCTGATGCAATTAATCATTTTGTAATTATAACATCCAGTGAAAATATTCAGAACATACTTTTTTTTACCATATCAAACTCTTCATCTCTAAGTGCAATAGGAACAGATGAGGGGGAACGGGAGCGTGAAATGAAGATCTCAATAGTAACCTAATCATTGGTCTTGCATATTTTGCATGTAAAGCCATAATCTGAGATGTAGTGCATGTTTCGTGTTTTCCCACCTTAGGGCACAGGTGTCAAACTCATTCCACAGCAGGCCGAGTGTCTGCGGATTTTCGCTCCTCCCTTGTCCTTGATTGATGAATTAAGGTAACTAGTTAGTAAGGAACTCCCCTCACCTGGTTGTCTCTGGCTTAATTGAAAGGAAAAACCAAACACCTGCAGACACTAGGACCTCCATGGAGATAGTTTGACACCCCTGCCTTAGGGTCTACACAAAGCTCACTGAGAAGTCTTGTAACTATGGTTACCACCACGCGCTCATGTTTTGACAATTAACCTAGCATTTTCATAGAGGTGCAAATTAGGATGCCTTCCTGCCTTCCAGTAAAGCTACATCTGAAGGAATGACTGTTACACTGTATGCCCGTCTCTCTGAGCCCTTTCCAAGTCTGTGGTCTCACACACACACACACTGCAGTACCCACCTGTTCAAAGTTCTGCCCAGTAATGCTGCTTTCGAGCTTACAGCAGCTTTCCAGGGAAATCTCCCTCTTCCTTTCCCTCACAGGACATAGGAGAACTCCAACCCCAGTCCCCCACGCCACTCACCTTGACCCCCACGCCACTCACCTTGACCCCCACGCCACTCACCTTGACCCGCACGCCACTCACCTTGACCCCCACTCCACTCCACTCACCTTGACCCCCACTCCAATCACCAGTCTAGTGATAATGACGGGGTCTTGTTCAAACTTGTATGGCTGCTATATAATGGACTACTCAGTTCTTAAGAATGGCTACAAAGACTAGTTTTGAATTAAATACCCCTGCCAACTAATATCAACACATATTTAGTTTGAGAAATTGTTTACCTTCTGTAAGTTTAAGAAATATTGCCTTGTGCCTTGTAATTCCGTTTCCAAAAACCCACATATCTTTAAGATACACTACATGACCAAAAGTATGTGTACACCTGCTCGTCAAACATCTCATTCCAAAATCATAGGCATTAATATGGAGTTGCTCCCCCCTTTGCTGCCATAACAGCCTCTACTCTTCTGGGAAGGCTTTCCTCTAGATGTTGGAACATTGCTGCAGGGACTTGCTTCCATTCAGCCACGAGCATTAGTGAGGTCGGGCACTGATGTTGGCGATTAGTCCTGATGTTGGAACACAATCAGCGTTCCAATTCATCCAAAAGGTGTTAGATGGAGTTCAGGTCAGGGCTCTGTGCAGGCCAGTCAAGTTCTTCCACACCGATATCGACAAACAATTTCTGTATGGACCTTGCTTTGTGCACAGGGGCATTGCCATGCTGAAACAGGAAAGGGCCTTCCCCCAAACTGTTGCCACAAAGTTGGAAGCACAGAATCATCTAGAATGTAATTGTATAATGTAGCGTTAAGATTTCCCTTCACTGGAACTAAGGGGCCTAGCCCGAACCATGAAAAACAGCCCCAGACCATTATTCCTCCTCCACCAAACTTTACAGTTGGCACTATGCATTGGGGCAGGTAGTGTTCTCCTGGCATCCGCCAAACCCAGATTTGTCCATCGGACTGCCAGATGGTGAAGCGTAATTCATCAATCCAGAGAACACATTTCCCCTGATCCAGAGTCCAATGGAGGCGAGCTTTACACCACTCCAGCCGACACTTGGTTTTGCGCATAGTGATCTTAGGCTTGTGTGCGGCTGCTCGGCCATGGAAACCCAACAGTTCTTGTTCTGACGTTGCTTCCAGAGGCAGTTTGGAACTTGGTAGTGAGTGTTGCAACCGAGGACAGATGATTTTTACGTGCTACAGCACTCTGCAGTCCCGTTCTGTGAGCTTGTGTGGCCTACCACTTCGCGGTTGAGACGTTGTTGCTCCTAGACGTTTCCACTTACCAGCACTTACAGTTGACCGGGGCAGCTCTAGCAGGGCACACATTTTACGAACTGACTTGTTGGAAAGGTGGCATCCTATGACGGTGCCACGTTGAAAGTCACTGAACTCATCAGTAAGGCCATTCTACTGCCAATGTTTGTCTATGGTGATTGCATGGCTGTGTGATCGATTTTATACACCTGTCAGCAACGGGTGTGGCTGAAATAGCAGAATCCACTAATTTGAAGGGGTGTCCACACTGTATATACAGTGCCTTCAGAAAGTATTCAGATCCACTTTTTCCACATTTTGCTATGTTATAGCCTTATTCTAAAATGGATTAAATAAATAAAAAATCATCCGAAATCTACACACAAAACCCCATAATGACAAACCCGAAAACAAGTTGAGAATATCTTGAAAATAATAAATAATAATAATAAATAATTGACATAATTATTCAGACCCTTTGATATGAGACTTGAAATTGAGCTCAGGTGCATCCTGTTTCCATTGATCATCCTTGAGATGTTTCTACAACTTGATTGGAGTCCACCTGTGGTAAATTCAATTGATTGGACATGATTTGGAATAATAGTGAAGACATAAAAACTATGAAATAACACATATTTAATCATGTAGTTACCAAAAAAGTGTTACCAAATCAAAATATATTTTATATTTGAGATTCCTCAAAGTAGCCACCCTTTGCCTTGATGACAGCTGTGCACACTCTTGGCATTCTCTCAACCAGCTTCAGGAGGTAGTCACCTGGAATGCATTTCAATTAACAGGTGTGCCTTGTTAAAAGTTAATTTGTGGAATTTCATTCCTTCTTAATGCGTTTGAGCCAATCAGTTGTGTTGTGACAAGGTAGGGGGGTACACAGAAGATAGCCCTACTTGGTAAAAGACCAAGTCCATATTATGGCAAAAACAGCTCAAATAAGCAAAGAGAAACGACAGTCAATCATTACTTTAAGACATGAAGGTCAGTCAATACGGAACATTTCAAGAACTTTGAAAGTTTCTTAAAGTGCAGTCGCAAAAACCATCAAGCTCCATGATGAAACTGGCTCTTATGAGGACCGCCACAGGAAAGGAAGACCCAGTGTTACCTCTGCTGCAGAGGAAAAATTCATCAGAGTTAACTGCACCTCAGATTACAGGCCAAATAAATGCTTCACAGAGTTCAAGTAACAGACACATCAACATCAACTGTTCAGAGGAGGCTTTGTGAATCAGGCCTTCATGGTCAAATTGCTACAAAGAAACCACTACTAAAGGACACCAATAAGAAGAAGAGACTTGCTTGGGCCAAGAAACATGAGCAATGGACATTAGACCGGTGGAAATGTGTCCTTTCGTCTGGAGTCCAAATTTGAGATTTTTGGTTCCAACCGCCGTGTCTTTGTGAGACGCGATGTGGGTGAATGGATGATCTCCGCATGTGTATTTCCCACCGTAAAGCATGGAGGAGGTGGTGTTATGGTGTGGGGGTGCTTTGCTGGTGACAATGTCTGTGATTTATATAGAATTCAAGGCACACAGCATTCTGCAGCGATACGCCATCCCATCTGGTTTGGGCTTAGTGGGACTATCATTTGTTTATAAACAGGACAATGACCCAACACACCTCCAGGCTGTGTAAGGGCTATTTGACCAAGAAGGAGAGTGATGGAGTGCTGCATCAGATGACCTGGCCTCCACAGTACATATTTGTATATTCAGTGCTCTAGCTTGGCTTCCTGAACTCGTTAGGAACTCGCCTTTCATCTCATATTAATATTGTCCATCAAACAAAGTGTTTGTTTCTAATCTATGAATTATTTTAGATTACAGGCTATAAAACAATTTCGGAATGTGCTACAGCGACGAAACCACTCTCTCCTGCTGCGTTATGATTTACATTTACATTTTAGTCATTTAGCAGAGGCTCTTATCCAGAGCGACTTACAGTTAGTGAGTGCATACATTATATTTTTTCATACTGGCCCCCCGTGGGAATCGAACCCACAACCCTGGCGTTGCAAACGGCGTGCTCTACCAACATCCCTGCCGGCCATTCCCTCCGCTACCCTGGACGACGCTGGGCCAATTGTGCGCCGCCCCATGGGTCTCCCGGTCGCGGCCGGCTACGACAGAGCCTGGATTCGAACCAGGATGGCACAGCTAGTGGCACAGCTAGCACTGCGATGCACAGTGCCTTAGACCACTGCGCCACTCGGGAGGCCACATGATGTAAGTATTCCAGGCATATGTTGTTAGTGGCTGTGACGTAGGAGTTGATGGACAGTCGGAAGAGCGAATGAAATGGTAGGAGGGACATCCCAGCTTCAAGTGGTGTCAGATTTCACATCCTGCTTCACCAGGCAGAGGAGACATAATCCTGTGTCCATGAGAATCAGGGCTACCGCTCAATGCAGTAGCCCCTATGTTGTCCACTTATCGATTCACAAGCAAAAATGTCAGTCGGAACCAGTACCGGAACCACGCAGGTCCCCAAAACAGGGGACTTTACATCTAAGAGTCAAAGTGTCATTACGTTACTGTAGAATTGCCCAACTGTTCTGCTCAGACAAGCATCATGCAGGTCTCCTGGTCTTGTCTGGGGGCGAAGGGAAAGCTGTAATTGAACTGGCCCACAATAATACTTTATGCTGCATCTCTAAATAACTGACTGACTGGCAGGCAGGCTTACCAAGAGACCTGGTGATACTGAAGCACAGAGTGGCAGGTTTATACACATCAGGTGTGAAGGCAGATCAAAGTTTAAAATTCTATGTTGAGTTAGCTACATATTGAGTGTGTGACAGACGGTCCAATTTGAAACAAAAGTATAGTCCCCACTTATCTCAAAAGCCTGTCTTTTTCTGCAGGTCTAATGAAAAGCAATTCTGCCACTGCCCTCCTGGTTATTTCAGGTGTGCAGGAGGCATACTGCTACAGCTCAGTGAGTGGCAGTTCAAAACCAAAGGCCTGGCATTTGAAGTTAAAAGGTCTTGCCTCGCTGACTGAAATGATCAATGGAGCAGGAAGTTTTACTTGTGCATTTTCCAGCCTTGTCGGTTTATAGCCTTTGATTAGCTTAACCAATACTTTATGAATTAAAGCCTTTGTCAGGTTTGTTCAAAGGATTAGTGGAAAGAAAACACACAGAACATACCAGATGCTTGTATTTAACTCATGGTTTTAACATTGCAGCAGCGTAGGGGCTCCACTAAGGCTCCATCACTGTTTTTATCATATCATACAGGTGAAGAGGCTGCCGCACTTATGAAAATGTGTCTCAAGAGTGACATCTTAAAAGACAAACTAATCGCAGTGCTTTGGACTGTCATGCTGTCAACCGCCAGCCAAACGGCAGGCATCAAGCTAAATGTAAATCTGTAATTGTCCCCTGTAGCTCAGTTGGTAGAGCATGGCGCTTGCAACGCCAGGGTTGTGGGTTCGTTTCCCTCGGGGGGCCAGTATGAAAATATATGCACTCACTAACGGTAAGTCGCTCTGGATAAGAGCGTCTGCTAAACACACTAACACACGACTAGATGCTATTAAGTTTAATGGCCGCATTAATGGATGAGGTACATCCTTCACACCCTTTAGGAGTAAAAACAGCCCATACAAAGCTGATTTATAGAAAAGGGGAGGACCAATTCTACCACAATTCACTGGACCAGCCCTTGAAATTGGCATTTTCTAATCAAATCAAAGTTTATTGGTCGCGTACACAGTTTGGCAGATGCTATAGCAGATGCAGCTAAATGATTGTGTTACTAGCTCCTAACACTGCAGTAAAAATGTCAAACAAGTAGGTATTTTGGGACCGCATGTTAGGCTATATTGAGTCAGCTCAGCCGCATACATTTAATCTGATAAGAGGAAGCTATTCCCCACTCAATAAAACCCCTGCATTACATCTACCACGAAGCTCAGAAATATTTTCAGATCACAACAGTGTTCTCGCTTGGCTCACAGTGATATTGCAAACCGAATGCCGAATGTTGGTCTTCTATCATAACTGAAGCTTTACCATTGGTGAAGAAGTAACCAATCATCTCATTGCAAATCAAGTCCAATTAAGCCTATACTAATACACCTTTATCACATCCTGAAGAAGTCAAGAATTCAAACAAACACCTTGTTGTACGATCACTCAGAGAATTGTAAATACTTAGGACACAAAATAGCTCCAATATGTTGTTCAGTTGGGCATTAAATTGATCAAGAGAGATCTCAGCAGCACAGCAAGTTGGATACTCACTAAAGAGATGAACTGAGAGCAGCGGTGGCAGCAACCTGGGCTATTTGAGAAGAATCCCTGCTATGGAAGACTATTACAGCTCAACCCTCAGGTCGGGGCACCGACACACACTGCCTGAACAAACCCCAGACCCAGCCAGGCAGGGATTTCAAATGATCTGAAGGAGGGGCTTTTTTCTGTGCGTTTCAAATTGCTTCACTTCAAAGTAAAATAAACCATGGAGGGTGATAAACTAGGGGAGCCCTGACCACGCAGTGGCTGGCCTTCCTACTACCAAGGTGTAGCAGAGCTGGGAGCCCACAGCGCGCAGTAGACCTCCATAACGCCCTGTTGAAACTCAAGACTCTGCAGAGCAAACTTAGAGAAGGCTAAGAAGGATGCAACTCAATGGGGAAATTGTGTGTGCTGGCCCACCACCCAGACCCCCATCTGCGTGAGGAAACCAGACCGCAGAGTCCGGGGAGTCCAAGTGGAACCAGAGCGCAGAGTCCGGGGAGTCCAAGTGGAACCAGACCGCAGAGACCGGGGAGTCCAAGTGGTCCCAAAACTAAGGCAACCAAAAGCAGCAGCCTCTAATGTGCTAGTGATGGCTATTTAACAGTCTGATGGCCTTGAATTAGAAGCTGTTTTTCATTCTCTCCGTCCCAGCTTTGATGCACCTGTACTGACCTCGCCTTCTAGATGATAGCGGGGTGAACAGGCAGTGGCTCGGGTGGTTGATGTCCTTGATGATCTTTTTGGCCTTCCTGTGACATTGGGTGCTGTAGGTGTCCTGGAGGGCGGGTAGTTTGGTAATGCGTTGGTCAGACCGCACCACCCTCTGGAGAGCCCTGTGGTTGAGGGCGGTGCAGTTGCTGTACCAGGCGGTGATACAGCCCGACAGGATGCTCTCAATTGTGCATCTGTAAAAGTTTGTGGTGGTTTTAGGTGTCAAGCCACATTTCTTCAGCCTCCAAATTTCTTCAGCCTTCTTCACCACACTGTCTGCGTGGGTGGACCATTTCATGTCAGTGTACACTGCTGTCCCGTCGATGTAGATAGGGGGGTGCACCCTCTGCTGTTTCCTGAAGTCCACGAACATCTCCTTTGTTTTGTTGATGTTCAGTGAGAGGTTATTTTCCTGGCACCACACTCCCAAAGCACTCACCTGCTCCCTGTAGGCTGTCTCGTCACTGTTGGTAATCAAGCCTACTACTGTTGTGTCGTCTGCAAACTTGATGACTGAGTTGGAGGCGTGCTTGGCCACGCAGTCATGGGTGAACAGGGAGTACAGGGGGGGGCTGAGCAGTGTAGAGGATCAGCGAAGTGGAGATGTTGTTTCCTACCTTCACCAACTGGGGGCGGCCCATCAGGAAGTCCAAGACCCAGTTGCACAGGGCGGGGTTCAGACCCAGGGCCTCGTGCTTAATGATGAGCTTGGAGGGTACTATGGTGTTGAACGCTGAGCTATAGTCAATGAACAGCATTCTTACATAGGTATTCCTCTTGTCCAGATGGGATAGGGCAGTGTGCAGTGCGATGGCGATTGCATCGTCTGTGGATCTATTGGGGCTGTAAGCAAATTGAAGTGGGTCTAGGGTGACAGGTAAGGTAGAGGTGATATGATCCTTGACTAGTCTCTCAAAGCACTTCATGATGACAGAAGTGAGTGCTACGGGCGATAGACATTTAGTTCAGTTACCTTTGCTTTCTTGGGTACAGGAACAATGGTGGCCATCTTGAAGCATGTGGGAACAGCAGACTTGGAAAGGGAGAGATTGAATATGTCCGTAAACACTCCAGCCAACTGGTCTGCGCATGCTCTGAGGACGTGGCTAGGGATGCCGTCTGGGCCGGCAGCCTTGGGGGGGTTAACATGCTTAAATGTCTTACTCACGTCGGCCACGGAGAAGGAGAGCCCACAGTCCTTGGTAGCGGGCTGTGTTGGTGGCACTGTGTTAACCTCAAACCGGGCGAAGAAGGTTTTTAGCTTGTCTGGAAGCGAGACGTCGGCGATGTGGCTGGTTTTCCATTTGTAGTCTGTGATTGTCTGTAGACCCTGCCACATACGTCTCGTGTCTGAGCCGTTGAATTGCGACTCCACTGTCTCTATACTGATGTTTTGCCTGTTTAATTGCCTTGCGGAGTGAGTAGCTACCCTGTTTGTATTCTGCCATATTCCCAGTCACCTTGCCATGGTTAAATGTGGTGGTTTGCGCTTTCAGTTTTGCTCGAATGCTGCCATCTATCCACAGTTTCTGGTTAGGGTAGGTTTTAATAGTCATAGTGGGCACAACATCACCTATACACTTCCTGATGTAATGATACAAAACACTTTATGAGCTAATAATGTACAAAATAATACATAAAAAAACAAAATACCGCAAAGTTTCCTAAGAGCTAGTCGCGAGGCCGCCATTCTCGTCGTCGCCGCCAAGTCAGTGGCCCCGGCTGTGTCTCCTCTCAGTCAGTGTCCCCGGCTGTGTGGTAGTCACTCAGACACATGAGCAGTGGAGCGTTACACCCACAGTTCAGCCCATGAGGGCCACCTCCTCTGGGGAAGGCAGTCCCTAAAGGTCAGTGAGCAAACCTGCTCCAGCTGGGCCCAGGCAAGGTAGCAGGGTAGGTGGATGGAAGTATGCCAGAGCACTTGCCTCAAAGTCAAAGTCTGAAGCCAACTTTTCTTTGGCTCACAGGTTAGGGGAGGAGTAAACTGGAAATGAAGTATGGTTGAAGAATGACCCTGTCAACTGATGTCCTGTCAGGCGCGGTAGGATGAGCCAAGCTGTTATTATTTGCTTAAATACAATAACACGTTTTTAATGAATGAGAGTTACACCTTTCTGTATTAACCCATAATTTTTCATTCAGTTTAGACTAACCCAAGCTGTTGTTATCAATAACTCACACTCACAGCCAGACTGTTATGATAAAGCGTTCCAAGTTCTCGTTTGACTCCGCGGATAGCAGACACCAGCCTGCAGTTCCAGCCTCAGGAGTCACCATCTTGACTAATCCAACATTTTACATTTACATTTACTCTTATCCAGAGCGACTTACAGTTAGTAAGTGCACACATTATTTTTTTTATTTTTTCATACTGGCCCACGTGGAAATCGAACCCACAACCCTGGCGTTGCAAACGCCATGCTCTACCAACTGAGCTACATCCCTGCCGGACATTCCCTCCCCTACCCTGGACGACGCTGGGCCATAGAGCATTACATTTGCTTATGAAAGGGTTTATGAAGGCTCCATGAAGCCTTAAAATTGTTTGTTGAAATAGGGACCAGAAATGGACAAACTACAGAGAGGGTATTCAATGCTGAGTGCAGATGGACATTTGGGTTCAGAAATAAAGTCAAAATCATGCCAGTGATGATGTAACACATGGTTAAAAAAAAACTGAAAAAAAAAAACTTTCAAGGTAGAAAACACAAAAGAACTGGCATCCGACTTGGGGACTCTTTTTCCTATTCTCTTCCAAATTTAGGCTAAAATAACATTCAGAGGTCTGGCACACCAAGTTCAGCAGCTTTCACAGAGCACAGGTCCATATGGCAACAGTGTAACTAAAGCTTTTATTACATCAATTCTCAATTAAATATGGCCTGACTCAGAGCATTGTAACCTTTTACAATGAATGCCCTGCAACAGAAACACTGTGCCAGACTAACCGTTTACCTCCCCTCATGCTGATCATACATCTGGCATCAAGCATAAAGTTCAACACTGAAGAATTAGCTATATGGTTACGTTGAATGATCACATGGTGGAACTGATCAGCATGATAACATGTGACCCAACAAAGGCTCCTGATAGGAGATGGAGATGATCGTGGACTTCAGGAAACAGCAGAGGGTGCACCCCCCTATCCACATCGACGGGAGCGCAGTGTAGAAGTTCCTTGGCGTACACATCACCGACAAACTGAAATGGTCCACCCACGCAGACAGTGTGGTGAACAAGGCGCAACAGAGCCTCTTTAAACCTCATGAGGCTGAAAACATTTGGCTTGGCACCTAAAACCCTCACAAACTTTTACAGATGCACAATTGAGAGCATCCTGTCGGGCTGTATCACCACCTGGTATGGCAATGGCACCGGCCGCAACCGCAGGTCTCTCCAAAGGGTGGTGCGGTGCGCCGAACGCATTAAACTACCCGCCCTCCAAGACACATACAGCACCCGATGTCACAGGAAGGCCAAAAATATCATTTAGGACATCAACCACCCGAGCCACTGCCTGTTCACCCCGCTATCATCCAGAAGGTGAGGTCAGTACAGGTGCATCAAAGCTGGGACCGAGAGAATGAAAAACAGCTTCTATCTCAAGGCCATCAGACTGTTAAATAGCCATCACTAGCATATTAGAGGATGCTGCTGCCTATTGAAATCACTGGCCACTTTAAGAAATGGAACACTAGTCACTTTAATAATGTTTACAGTCACTTGAATAATGTTTACATATCTTGCACTACTCATCTCATATGTATATACTGCATTCTATTCTATAATATTCTACTGTATCTTAGTCCATGCCGCTCTGTCATTGCTTGTCCATATATGAATATTTTCTTAAATTCCATTCCTTACTAGTTGTGTGTGTATTAGGTACAGTGGGGAGAACAAGTATTTGATACACTGCCGATTTTGCAGGTTTTCCTACTTACAAAGCATGTAGAGGTCTGTACTTTTTATCATAGGTACACTTCAACTGTGAGAGACGGAATCTAATCACATTGTATGATTTTTAAGTAATTAATTTGCATTTTATTACATGACATAAGTATTTGATCACCTACCAACCAGTAAGAATTCCGGCTCTCACAGACCTGTTAGTTTTTCTTTAAGAAGCCCTCCTGTTCTCCACTCATTACCTGTATTAACTGCACCTGTTTGAACTCGTTACCTGTATAAAAGACACCTGTCCACACACTCAATCAAACAGACTCCAACCTCTCCACAATGGCCAAGACCAGAGAGCTGTGTAAGGACATCAGGGATAAAATTGTAGACCTGCACAAGGCTGGGATGGGCTACAGGACAATAGGCAAGCAGCTTGGTGAGAAGGCAACAACTGTTGGCGCAATTATTAGAAAATGGAAGAAGTTCAAGATGACGGTCAATCACCCTCGGTCTGGGGCTCCATGCAAGATCAGCCCAGAACTACACGGCAGGACCTGGTCAATGACCTGAAGAGAGCTGGGACCACAGTCTCAAAGAAAACCATTAGTAACACACTACGCCGTCATGGATTAAAATCCTGCAGCGCACGCAAGGTCCCCCTGCTCAAGCCAGCGCATTTCCAGGCCCGTCTGAAGTTTGCCAATGACCATCTGGATGATCCAGAGGAGGAATGGGAGAAGGTCATGTGGTCAGATGAGACAAAAATAGAGCTTTTTGGTCTAAACTCCACTCGCCGTGTTTGGAGGAAGAAGAAGGATGAGTACAACCCCAAGAACACCATCCCAACCGTGAAGCATGGAGGTGGAAACATCATTCTTTGGGGATGCTTTTCTGCAAAGGGGACAGGACGACTGCACCGTATTGAGGGGAGGATGGATGGGGCCATGTATCGTGAGATCTTGGCCAACAACCTCCTTCCCTCAGTAAGAGCATTGAAGATGGGTTGTGGCTGGGTCTTCCAGCATGACAACGACCCGAAACACACAGCCAGGGCAACTAAGGAGTGGCTCCGTAAGAAGCATCTCAAGGTCCTGGAGTGGCCTAGCCAGTCTCCAGACCTGAACCCAATAGAAAATCTTTGGAGGGAGCTGAAAGCCTGTATTTCCCAGCGACAGCCCCGAAACCTGAAGGATCTGGAGAAGGTCTGTATGGAGGAGTGGGCCAAAATCCCTGCTGCAGTGTGTGCAAACCTGGTCAAGACCTACAGGAAACGTATGATCTCTGTAATTGCAAACAAAGGTTTCTGTACCAAATATTAAGTTCTGCTTTTCTGATGTATCAAATACTTATGTCATGCAATAAAATGCAAATTAATTACTTAAAAATCATACAATGTGATTTTCTGGATTTTTGTTTTAGATTCCATCTCTCACAGTTTAAGTGTACCTATGATTAAAATTACAGACCTCTACATGCTTTGTAAGTAGGAAAACCTGCAAAACCGGCAGTGTATCAAATCCTTGTTCTCCCCACTGTATATGTTGTGAAATTGTTAGATATTACTTGTTAGATATTACTGCACTGTCGGAGCTAGAAGCACAAGCATTTCGCTACACCCGCTATAATATCTGCTAAACACGTGTATGTGACAAATAAAATGTGATTTGATAATCTGGAGACATGGTGGAAGTGATCAGCATGATAACATGTGACCCAACAAAGGCTCCTGATAACCTGGAGACATGGTGGAAGTGATCAGCATGATAACATGTGACCCAACAAAGGCTCCTGATAACCTGGAGACATGGTGGAAGTGATCAGCATGATAACATGTGACCCAACAAAGGCTCCTGATAACCTGGAGACATGGTGGAAGTGATCAGCATGATAACATGTGACCCAACAAAGGCTCCTGATAATCTGGAGACATGGCTGCATCTGGCTTGACTATTCAGTAAGTAACATTGAAAATGTGTTTGTATTCTATATTATTGATGATATTTGAACACATTATTGATAACAATATGCTGCTATGAAATCAATACAAGCCATCTACTGACAGGATGGATTTAAAACTGGATAATCTACATTAGCCAGTGTTCTTCCCCTAGGACTAAAACAATTAGCTGTTTTTTTTTTTTTTTTTGGGGGGGGGGGACTCCTATCCTCTTCACAGTCACAGAACATTTGATTATAAATACTGAAAATATGAATATTCAAGACAGGACAGTCAGATATTTCATATTCTTAGAAAATAAACACTTCTGGGACCCTTAGCTGCTCATCGGGAGGCCTTCAGCCTCTTCAAAAGAACGCTGTTTTTACACAGTGTGAGGTGGAAAGGAGGAACATTGTGGTTTTGATCACTCACTACTGTACTTGAAGTGGAAACACAATGGGAGAAATGGATGGTTCAGACACCATTTCAGAACTATTTCTCGGTGGCACCTGCCTTCGGAGAAAACGCTATGTATGGTGCAACAATGATTGAGGAAACTATGTATAGTATTTCCTTTTTGAAAGCAGGGCTCTTTTTGTGCAAACTAAGACACCTTTAGAAATGAAATCTTCATTCCCATTATGTAGGCAAGTCTTTCCTTCTTTGCCTATCAGTAAGGTTTTCATTAGTTAAAAGTACAGTAGGCTGTACTCCCTTTTCCTGTTATTATGAAACTCTACAACTCTCTGACAGCACCCTAAACCATATTCAACCAAATCTAGGCAATGTCCTACTAAACCACCACATTGCATGTCTGATGTTCTAAACCACTACCGTGCTGTTCAAATTCACAAAGGAAAGCTAAGATGGGATGACAGTGACACAGTTGACGTAAGAGGAAACAACCGTCAGAGCCTTGGCTCTGGTTGGCACGGAACGGGGCAAGGTTAAACGCTGATCAAGTACTTTTCATTTAGCTAGTGATGACTGCAGAGATACAGCCAACTGCTTCGTCACAGCACAGCCAGCCGCACACAGTCAGTAAACTTCTGACTTGCACTTGGGAGCAACTGCTCCGCTTTTGAGCTCATTGTCTCTCGTAAACCGGAATGATTTAAATGCCCTGTTAAAGCCAGGGCCTGTGGAGTATGAAAGACATTCTTCCAATCCTACAGTTGGAGTAATTATTCATCAACAGCCACTACCAAATCAGAATGAAATGAAACAAGCTAAACATACTGAGGTATTATGCCAAACTGAATCAGACTCCTTGTCAGCAACGCGGATATGAAGGGGACGATTGGTTCTGAAGGGAAAGAGAAGCAGGTGGGAGGGTGAATATATATTGGGTGCGAGGCGTTTATTTTGTTCATGGAGACTAGTGAAAATTGGAGGCCTTCCTCCTCAGTGTGTCAGTCAGGCCTCTTTCTCACTCTCTCTGATCCAATGGTGTTGTCCTTCACCCATCGAACAGAAACCCAAATAATCTCCTGCACTCGGGTGTGTAGCTGTGGATTACTCAGGGAATATGAAATGTGGTGGCGAGGGGAAGACGACCTGAATTGCAAAGTGTTAATACTAATTGTAATTATTTTGCACTATGGCCTATTTATTGCCTTACCTCCATAACTTACTAATATGACATTTAGCAGACGCTTTTATCCAAAGCGACTTACAGTCATGCGTGCATACATTTTTGCGTATGGGTGGTCCCGGGGATCGAACCCACTACCTTGGCATTACAAGCGCCGTGCTCTACCAGCTGAGCTACAGAGGACATACATTTGCACACACTGTATATAGATTTTCTATTGTGTTATTGATAGATTAATTTGTATTTTAAGAATAATGACTAAAGGAGCCTGCTTCATACACACAAGGTCTTTCTAACCAGACCGTTAAACTGAAACGGTTAAACTGATAGGAGTCCCCCCCAAAAATTGTAAAGTGGTTATCCCACTGGCTATAGGGTGAATGCACCAATTTGTGAGTCGCTCTGGATAAGAGCGTCTGCTAAATGACGTAAATGTGCCCTTGAGCAAGGCACTTAACCCTAATTGCTCCTGTAAGTCGCTCTGGATAAGAGCGTCTGCTAAATGACTAAAATGTAAATGTAAATGTTAAATATTCTGGAGATGGAGAGGAACAAAGGCTCCAACTGTGATTCCTAGAAATAAGTATTTGCAAACGGCAAGGTTGACATGTTGAGAGGCATTTGGTTTCAGGCATAAACTCAATAAAGGTTGTAACTTGTACTGTACTCCAGTCCTTGATTGCCTCTGAAATGAAACAAATTTCATATACGTCTAGCAAGCTGATGGTGACACCAACTAAGAAAATCTCATTATTTGGGGAGATTCATAAAGTGGACTTTGAGGAAAATAGTTTCTCCGTTTTCATAATTAGACCCTGTAGGGCATCCACCTTTGTGATACAATGCCTTCTGGGATTCCAATCATTTATTCAATCCAATGAAATAGGTTGAGATTGGCCAATTTCTCCTTTAAACTCCAGCCATGGGCAATGGGCATGAAGCAGAGCTCACTTGTGGAATGCAAGTACCTAGATTGACCAAGACCAACTCTCATTATCCGAAATGGCACTGAATAAAAGGCCCTACTTTTCCACCAAGATCACAAAAGGAGATGATCAGGGATAACATCCAATAAATATCCACATCGTTCTGGTAGAATCAGCAGTGCAATAAATCCACAAGGGGACTGATTGAGAATCATGAGCCATCAAGTAGGCAGATAGTTTTAAATATTTTATTTAAAAGGCAGTATTTCATAATCATGACTGAATAATTCATGGAAGTTTGTTCACCATGTCAAGGTAACGGCATGTTGTTGATTATTTCTTAACAGCTTGTGTAGATTGGTGAGGAGCAGGCAGCTCTGTCCTGGCAGCCAAGGCTGCCGAGCTGTGTGGGGTCTGTGGAATGGGGGGAGGCGGCAATCACGCACTGGGTGACAAAGTGAAACGTTTGGGGAGCAAGGGGCTGTCAGGTGATGATGCATGGGCAGCACTGAGGAAGTTGCAGGCTCCAGCTCTTGTTCCCGGGAAGTATCTGCTGCAAGCATCAGATATTTAGTCAGTCTTTACATTCCTGTAAATACAGTAGCCAGTCCCCATCAGATAGTCCTGTAAATACAGTAGCCAGTCCCCATCAGATAGTCCTGTAAATACAGTAGCCAGTCCCCATCAGATAGTCCTGTAAATACAGTAGCCAGTCCCCATCAGATAGTCCTGTAAATACAGTAGCCAGTCCCCATCAGATAGTCCTGTAAATACAGTGGCCAGTCCCCATCAGATAGTCCTGTAAATACAGTAGCCAGTCCCCATCAGATAGTCCTGTAAATACAGTAGCCAGTCCCCATCAGATAGTCCTGTAAATACAGTAGCCAGTCCCCATCAGATAGTCCTGTAAATACAGTAGCCAGTCCCCCATGAGATAGTCCTGTAAATACAGTAGCCAGTCCCCCATGAGATAGTCCTGTAAATAGTAGCTAGTTTGATGAGGACTGTGGATGGTAAGGTCACCACTTAGGGGCAGATCAATTGATAACATTAAACAGAGATTATAAACTCCAGTCTGTATACATGTAAATCCATAAAATGATACGGACTAGACACGTTACGAGCATCATATGATGACTAACAAATTGGATTCAATGAAACCTAATCAAATCTATTTTGGATGAACAATAGAATATGAATTTGTTTTGATCACTTGCTTAGTATTCATTCCATGAGATACAAACAAAATCTTAATTCATCCCCATACATAAAACACAGCCAAGTTACACTAAGTTTCACTCTAAATAGATGCCAATGAAAATCTTTCAGATTTCTCAAGTAATCCTGGTCCTTTTCCATGGTACTGAGTCTCAACTGAAACCCCTAAGCTGCAGTCTCCAGAGGGGCAGGAAAGTTGCCCACAGTACAGTCAACGAGAGTCAGCATAGCAACTGTTGCTCATGTCTCCACTGAGTGGCCATGATGTGCATAATTTACTTGACAGAGGTTAAAAAGTTTGACAAAGTAATGTGGTCTGCCCAATTTCGCTGTTTCATACGATTTGGGGGCATCAATAAAATTGTTGACAGGTAGAAAAAAAGCAATGAGAGTTTAGCTACAGTCATTGATGGCTTGAAGTTCAGCCGACCTCCATGTCACCACAAACCACTGTGAGTGTAATGAATTGAACATTTCCCCAGCAGTAGTCTTAATTACTTTGGCATCCTCAAAATATATATTTTTAATTGGTATGCAGCCATTTCGGATGGGCTGAGTGGAGTAGAGGAGTGGGAGTGCTCAGAATCGTGACCGATACAGGGAGCAGCAAACATTCTCTCATTAGACCCTGGGTCTCACAGACAGGCAGATGGCTCCCTCAACTGTCAATCCATCAGGATCCATGGAAACAAACCCACTATTTTCCTTCTCTCTTCATTTGCCAAGCCCTCCCTCTTTACTCCAAGAACATTGTCATTGGCCCACCGTGCTGGTCCACCCTTCCTGCCAGCTGTGAGGGATATTCTCTGCATGCCATCATTCACACTCTCACGTTGCCAGTTTCAAGTCATTCTGGAAACGGTGCGTATAACAATTCATGCTGCCAGCTCAATTCACAACAAACAATTAAAACAGCGTTAATTCTATTTCAATTCCAGTTTTGGGGAAATGTAAAAAAAAAAAAAGTGAAAGCTGACCTGAATCTGATATACATTTCTAATACCCCTAGGAGAAAGATAGTAATCTTATTGATCTGATAATATGCACCATCTTTAATGAATTCAGTGATGCACCACTGGGAGAAAAATCAAGCCAAATCCGAAAGACAACAAAATACGAGTGTCCTTTTCCCTCCGATCGCTCGGAGACACACAGGGAGCCGACAACACCGCATTCCAGTGATATGAGCACAGGGCAATCACCACTGTATCCCAATAGACTGAGGCCCATATATATCCATTCCATGTTGCTGTAGGAGAGAGAGTTCAGTCAGGATTAAAGTAATCTATAGAATAAGATGGGAATCAGGGCCTCATTATGGTTCCATCATTTCTATACACAAGTTATGTAAAGCATAGACAGGCTGTTGGATGGTAGAACCGGGCAAGAACTTATGCGTCATTTTGCTGTTGCAGACTGGAGAAATAAAGCTTCTCAATAAAGCCAAATGCAACAACAACAAAAACACTTTCTATTGGGTTTTCTTTTGAGGAAGGAAAGGACTCATTGAAGATGTGATATTAATTAACACAGCTGAGCTCTTCATTGCTCAGTCTAATCATGGCCTCTAGAACACTGGTTAGGCTATAGAACACTGGTTAGGCTATAGAACACTGGTTAGGCTATAGAACACTGGTTAGGCTATAGAACACTGGTTAGGCTAAACATCATCTTCATTTGGACAGTGCTACTCAGAGTGACAAGATCAGGTTAGTTGGAAACTGAATTTAAGATCCAATTAGATTGAATAAATAATTTTTTCATATCTTTCTTGCCTCCAATATGCTCAACATCAAAATGTGATCTCAAAATATGACCTTGTGATACAAATGTAACAGGGTTGGTTATGTTTCCACTTGACACTGAAGAAATATGTATTCGATGTTCAGGTACTCCTATTGGTTGGTTGAATTTACATATCAATAAGGTGTTATGCCATTGGTCATGCTTGCAGATAGGAGAAAATAGCAAATGTAAATTCTTCCCAGTCTGATATTGACATGCAAGCGGTTGGTCACGTTCTGAAATACTGTATTCTATTTAAATATTTACGAGTTCACTATGTCCATGGCCTGTGTGTGTGTGTACTGTAGGTGTCAGGTACCTGTTAGATATTGGGGGCATCCTGGGATGTGCTTCTGTATGTTTTGCTGTAAGCAGGCTTTAATTGTAATGATCACATTAGCCCATGCTAATTCACAGTTATTTCCATGCTAACAGACGAATCACAAATCTACAGTCACCAACATACTGTTGTCCTGCACATCGAATGTGCTTCCTTGTGTCTATCGTCAGAATAAACACCAATCAACTGGGATCACTGGCTGGACAATGCTTTCTTTAAAAACGCAACGCAAGAGAGTTACGAAGTACGATCACATCGATTATACAAACATGGACGTCTCTGACAGGTGGGTCCATCTACTTTACAGATTAGTCTGGTTAAAAAATTGCATCATGCCACCCATGGAATTTACATCTTAGCCCCTAATATAATGACTTCTCTGAAGAAACACAGCTTCAGAGAACAGTCACTGATAACTAGCTATTTTTTTATTGTCATTTAGGGACCCTAAAATACAGTTTTGTGCAGTGTGGATTTACTGTGAAATGTATGACTTGTGTGAGCAAAAGGAAAAGGCTTGGAAATTGACATTTATCTAATGACACAGAAGAGAGGGTAAATGAAATATTCAATGTTTTGGTGCGTTTGTCAATGTCCTTTGATGTCTTCAATTCCTGCCTCCGAGTAGGCAAGCGTCTTGCTTTCACAATAGGAAAGACATGTTCAATTGCCTACAACACAACAGAGGAGGGATTATTTGTCATTGCTGATGAAGAAGTTTTAAAGTTTTCAGTCCTATTCAAAGAAGAAGGAAACAGATCACTGGCAGGGAAAGTGCGATTTCAGTTGCTCAACTTCCCGTAGGAATATGGTTTCCACACAGGGGGTTTAATTTACTGAAAATACTAGGGCTACTCTCTATTTCCCGGTGTTGGTCAGTGTTTTTAGCCTTTGGACTCAAAGCTCATGACAAATACCTGCAAAACTACCAACTCTGTTGGCTCTGTTGGCTCACTTGGCTGCCCTGTTTTTTCCCAACAAACAGCCTACAGCTATTATCCAGTAAATCATTCCACACATACAGTCATATATTATCCATGTGCCCTGCTCTCATTGGTTGATCACTTAAACTGATAAAATGGTAGCCTGCACAGAGAATTGACATATACAAGTCAACTTTCTGACAGTCCTTTTTCCTAATGCTCTCATTTGCCAATATTTTAAAGTTAATATTTCAAATATTTTAAAGTTAATATTTTCTAAGTTAAGTTTAAAGAGTAAAATCAGGTAAAACAGGTATGTACAGTACTAGCTACAGAGCCTTCAGAAAGTATTCACACCCCTTGACTTTTTCCACATTTTGTTGGGTTACAGCCTGAATTTAAAATAGATTACTTTGAAATGTTGTGTCACTGGCCTTCACATAATACCCCATAATGTCAAAGTGTAATTATGTTTTTTGGAATTTTGCAAATTAATACAAAATCAAAAGCTGAAATGTCTTGAGTTAATAAGTATTCAACTCATTTGTTATGGCAAGCCTAAATAGGTTCAGGAGTAAAAACGTGCTTAACAAGTCACATAATAAGTTGCATGGACTTACTCTGTGTTCAATAATAGTGTTTAACGTGATTTTTGAATGACTACCTCATCTCTGTACCCCACACATACAGATAAGGTCCCTCAATCGAGCAGTAATTTCAAACACAGATTCAACCACAAACACCAGGGAGATTTTACAATACCTCGCAAAGAAGGGCACCTATTGGTAGATGGATAAATATAAAAAAAGCAGACATTGAATATCCCTTTGAGCATGGTGAAGTTATTAGTTACACTTTGGATGATATCAATACACCCAGTCACTACAAAGATACAGGCGTCCTTCCTAACTCAGTTGCCAGAGAGGCAGGAAACCGCTCAGGGATTTTACCATGAGGCCAATGGTGACTTTAAAACAGTTACAGAGTTTAATGGTTGTGATATGAGAAAACTGAGGATGGATCAACAACATTGTAGTTACTCCACAATACTAACCTAAATGACAGAGTGAAAAGAAGGAAGCCTGTACAGAATAAACATTTTCCGAAACTTGCATCCTGTTTGCAACAAGGCACTAAAGTAATAGAGCAAAATAATTGGCAACGCAAATCACTTTTTGTCCTGAATACAGTGTTATGTTTGGGACAAAATTTAATAGAGCACATTACTGAATACCACTCTCCATATTTTCAAGCATAGAGTGGCTGCATCATGTTATGGGTATGCTTGTAATCGTTATGGACTGGGGAGTTGGTCAGGATAAAAAAGAAACGGAATGGAGCCAAGCACAGGCAAAGTCCTATAGAGGAAACATTGTTCAGTCTGCTTTCCACCAGACATTGTGAGATGAATTCACCTTTCAGCAGGATAATAACCTAAAACACAAGGCCAAGATGACAGTGAATGTTCCTGAGTGGCTGAGTTACATTTTTGAATTAAATCTGCTTCAAAATCTATGGCAAGACCTGAAAATTGTTGTCTAGCAACAATCAACAACCAATTTGACAGAGCTTGAAGAATTTTGCAAAGAATAATGGGCAAATGTTGTACAATCCAGGTGTCAAAAGATCTTAGAGAGTTACCCAGAAAGACTCAGAGCTGTAATCACTGCCAAAGGTGATTCTAACATGTACTGACTCAGGGGTATGAATACTTCTCATTTACATTCCTGATTTTATTTTCAATACATTTGCAAATGTTTCTAAAAACATGTTTTCACCTTGTCATTATAGGGTATTGTGTGTAGATGGGTGAGAATCTGGAATAAGTCAAGGGGTATGAATACATTCTGAAGGCACTGTAATTAAAAGGAGGATGCCATCAGCACAACAAGTAGTTATCTGGCCACGGTATGACTTAAGTCTTAAACAGGTTTTACCCAAATGACAAAGACCAAAGCGGCAACAGATACAACAGCTCTTGAAATTAGTTTTATAGTCTTCTGAACAACTCCACCAAACTATCAAACAGTAGCCTTAACCCTCATTCAATAGTGAATTCCCACAGATGACAATAAACACACCACAGTTACGGTGGCTTTGTTTTCACGTTTGTTCCTTTTTTGCATGGCCTTAGTTGTTCTAGATTTCCACAGTGGTACGCTAAGACAAGTGTTACGAACCCCGTGGCTCTAAACATCTAGGGTGGATGGACATGAGACCCGTAACATAAATTCATGTAAATTATAAGTGTGGCAGGGAACAGTGAGAACCAAAAATGACACAACAACCATGAACTACCGTCAAACACAAAGTGTTTATTTCTGAACACACGGTAATGGTTTGGGAAAAAGGGCTGAGCAGGACCCAAGAAATGAAACAATAGTGTAAAACCCCCTAAACTGATCTTGCCTGCCTCAAGAACCGCTAGGCTACTGCTACCATACAAAAATACAGTGGGTGGTCCGCTCAGGTCTCACTAGTGTTTATAGACAGATTTCTTCCTACGGGTAATGTACGCCCAAGGGCAACTAGCTTAAACTCCCCTTTTCCCAGAAACACACAAAACTACAAAACAGGGTAATCAGCAATTATATAAGTACACACCACACAGGATACAACAGTATCCACACTCAGGTAAAGAAATAGATTCTAATAAAGTTACCAATAGGGTAACCAACAACTTAGTGAGTACACAGGACACCACCGTGTCCATACTCACATATGAAAAAAATCTCTCTCTTTTGCAACAAACACAAGTCTGGTTTTTATAAAATGGGATGTGTGATTGAACAAACGAGTAACAGGTGGTGCAATTCACAGGAATGTTCACTGATTGGTCCAATCAGCAGACACCTCAACGACCACCAATCAGGAACATACAGGACACCTGTGATTAGGGCAGAAGGAGAGAAACACACAAAAACACAGAATACCTGTATCCGTAACACTCCCACCCTTAAAAGAGCAAACCAAAATGGTTTGCGACACACGTACTATCACAACACCCAAAATTCAATAATCATCCTGCCAGGATAACAAAAAAAAAACCTAGATCATCAAACACGAGACAAAGCATCTGCCATCACATTATCTAACCCCTTTTTGTGGCGGATCTCCAAATTATAATTTTGCACGACAAGTGCCCAACGCATAAGGCGTTGGTTCTGGTTGTACATCCGGTGGAGAAAAACTAAGGGGTTATGGTCAGTATACACTACCACTGGTAATGCACTGGAACCAACATAAACTTCAAAGTACTGCAGAGCTAACAACAATCTTCAGACCATACAAATTTTCTCGCCGGACTGAGCAAATCCGTTAATGGAGCAACTACCGCAGAGAAATTTTTACAGAAACTACGGTAGTAGCCAACCATCCCTAAAAAACGGCGTAGCTCTCTTCTGGTGGTAGGTGCGGGAAATGCGTTTATAGCTGAGACCTTGGCATCTAGAGGGCGCACCTGACCATGGCCGACCTGTTTACCAAGATAAGTAACAGTGGCCTTCCCAAACTCGCACTTTGCTAAGTTCAGGGTTAGAGAAGCGGTTGCTAGACGTTCACACACTACCCTTAGAGTGTTAACATGATCAGACCACTCAGTTGAATAAATTACCAGATCATCAAGGTAAGCACTACAATTAGGAACTCCAGCCAATACTGTGTTAACCAGGCGTTGGAAAGTGGCTGGTGCGTTCCGCATCCCAAATGCCATGACAGCATATTGTAGGAAGTGATCTGGGGTCACAAATGCAGAGATGTCGGAGGCACGTGGGGTTAACGGCACCTGCCAGTAACCTTTTAGAAGATCTAATTTGGTTACATAAGTAGCAGCACCAACAGTATCAATACAGTCATCCAGTCTGGGTAACGGGAACGAGTCGGGCACTGTGACCGCATTGACTTTCCGATAGTCCGTACATAATCTGGATGTCCCATCAGGTTTAGGAACCAGAATGCACGGAGAACTCCAAGGACTTGAACTTGGCATAGCCAGGTTATTCTCCAGCAAATAACCGACCTCACCCCTCATTATCTTTCTCTTAGCGACGTTGACACGATAAGGATGTTGCTTGATAGGTGCAGCGTTTCCAACATTAATGTCATGTTCTAACACATTTGTACATGTAGGAACATCATTAAAAAGACATGGAAAGCTGTGTAATAGTCTCACAATATCATCTGACTGTCTGTCCGTTAAATGAATCAGGCTTGACGGGAGAGACAGCAGCATCTCTGAATTGGGCAATCTAGCACACTGCTGCTGAGTATTGCGCAACTCCAAACCATCTCCGTCCACATCATTAACATGACCTCCCACTACAGCCGTAGCAGCAACAGAGACAGCCGACTCGGCCAGTTTCTCTGGACTGTCTACCTGAGTGACGGGTCTGGTGTGGTATAGGAGTGGGCGATATACCGGTTTGATAGTAAAAACCGGTATTGTGCCGCGCCATGATATGGATTTAGCAATATCATGGATACCGCGATTTATTCAGAATTCATAAATTCGAATTTTGCATCAATATTTTTTTGTTCCAAATTTCAACTGAGTGATAGTACTAAGTAGCTACATCTTTTTTTTTTTTTTTTTATCCAACCTTTCTTGGTTCTTACGAATAAAAGAATGTATGTTAATATGTTGACCTATTTTTATGAGCGCACGTCGCATGCACTTGTTGCACGCATGTAGTGCTAGCAACAAAGAAGTGTGCAGGCAGCTGCAGTTAGGAGGCAGGTTAACTATTGGGGGAAAACTTTACAATCCAGGATGAGCGAAAACACAGAAATTGATGTTGCTCAAGAGCAGGAGGATAAATTGGTTAAGAAGAAAGGGGGCACCTCTGTTGTTTGGAACTGGTTTGGCTTTAAAATCTCCGACCCCGACCAAAACACTACCCTATGCAAGTTGTGTCGTCGTGTTGTCTTAGCAAAAGGTGGAAACACGACCAACCTGTTCAATCACTTAAAAAACATACATGTCCGTGAGTATGAACAATGCACCAGAATGCGTGAGACAGTAAGCCCAGGAGCTCGCCCGAAGACAAGCCAGACTCGCACTCAACAATCAATTATATCATCATTTGCTGCCGGTACTTGCTATGAGAAGACGAGCAAAAAATGGATAGACATCACAGCTGCGATTACAAATCACATAGCGAAGGACATGGTACCGATTCAAACTGTGGAGAAAGAGGGGTTCAGAAAGTTGATTCAAACTCTGGACCCAAGATATGAGATCCCGAGCCGCAAATATTTTAGCCAAAAATGCCTGCCACAGCTTTACACAGAATGCTGGGACAGAGTTTACAGTGAGATAAATAACATTCCATTCTTCTCCACTACTGCCGATCTATGGTCAAGTCGTACCACAGAACCTTATATAAGCCTCACAATCCATTACATAGACGGTGACTGGAAACTGAAAAGTAAGTGCCTACAGACGTCTTATTTCCCAGACGACCACACCGGGGAAATAATTGCAGGTGGGCTGAGGGACATACTGTCGTCCTGGGGATTAAAAGAGTCGCGTCAAGTTTGTATGACGACCGACAGCGGATCGAACATGATCAAGGCATTGCAGCTGAACAAGTGGGCAAACCTTGGATGTTTCGGACACAGGCTGCACAATGCTATTGGTAAGTTTCAGGACTGTAGCCTAGGCCTACCCTGTATGATGCTTATTATTAAGAAAAAATACAGCTCACATCAGCCATGTACCGTAGGCTAAATCTAAGCACATCAGATTTGTAAAATGTGTAACAGTTGAATGTAAATGCCGTAAATCCTCAAACAAAGATTAAAAGTTATATTGTATTGTGATTTCTATATAAAAATGCATTATTATTAATTATTATTGTATTGTGATTCGATTATTTTTCACCCTATTATTTTGATTTCTTATTCCCAATTTCCAGAGAGGAGTGTCCAAAACGCTCCCGGGCCACAGGGGTGTGCGATTTCCCGGGCCACAGGGGTTTGCAAAAAGGTGGTTAGCACGTTCTCATACAGCTGGAAAAAGCAGAAGGCCCTGATGACAGCACAGAATGAACTAAGCCTGCCCCTGCACAAGCTCATCACAGAATCTCCGACAAGGTGGGGATCTCGTCTGAAAATGATGGAAAGAGTCCTGGAGCAGGAAAAGGCCATTACACAGGTCCTGGCAGGGGACAAAAAGACACGGCACCTTGTACCTACCTGGCAAGACATCCAGGTCTTGGAATCAGTCACAGCAGCACTGAAGCCACTCCAGGACTTTACAGATGCCCTGTCAGGAGAAGCGTATGTGAGCGTGTCCTATTTGAAGCCTGTCATCAATCTGTTAAATGCAGAGGTTCTAAATCTGAGCAAGGACGATACAGAACTGACCAAAGAGATCAAGATCAAGGTTCTTGATTACTTGAATAACAAGTACACTGACCCTGCAACAGATGAGCTGCTCTCCATGGCTACCTTTCTAGATCCAAGGTTCAAGACCAGGTACATGTCCGCTGAGAAACTGGAGGACATTAAGGTATTTATTCATTTGTTCTTGTTTTATTGCTTCAAATGTAAAGCACTTTGGGCTGCATTTTATGTATGAAAGGTGCTATACAAATAAAGTTTAATTATTTTCATTTTTTAAGGTGAGAGCTGCCTCAGAGACCGAAGCCCTCCTGGTGGAGAACACAGCCCTGGGAAAATCGTCTCTTGCAGAGGATCACACTGACAGGGAGAAAGAAGCTTCCACTGCTCAACAATCAGGCAAGAAGCCCAAGAAGAGCCTTGGGAGCTTCTTTAAGCAGACCAGCAGTGCACCTGCCTCATGTTCAGAGAGGCAGATCATTGAGCAAGAGCTGAATAGCTACATTCTGGCAACGGCAGCAGACAGCGAGTCTGATCCTTTGGAGTGGTGGCGATTTCACGGATCTAATTTTCCACGTGTGAGTTGTCTGGCAAAGAAATACTTATGCATCCCTGCCACAAGTGCCCCCTCTGAGAGGGCATTCAGCACTGGGGGCAATGTGGTGACATGTCACAGGGCAGCACTAAAGCCAGAAACAGTCAACATGCTGGTATTCCTGGCACGGAACTTGTGAAGAAAGTTCTAGTGAAGATTTGTTGATATTGTTGATAATTGATGGTTGAGGCTTGAAAGGTTTAGTTTCAAACGGTTAGTTTTTTACATATCTACGGACCGTAGCCAAAACAAACACACGTATTTGAATTTGTAATTACCTTATTTTCTTTATCTCCTGTTATTTTTTATTTAATTTTACTTAATATCTAATTTATATATATATATATATATATATATATATATATATATATATATATAGGCCTACCTACCTCATGTTTACGGAATGCATGTTTGCACAATACAAATAAAAACTTTTCAGGTCCATACGGTCCAATGCCTCACTCTTTCTGGTTATATAAGGTTCAAATACATATTTTTCCTTAACTAATATAATTTAACCAAGAAGGGATATTAAAATGTGATTCATATTTTTTTACGTCATATATCGTGATATCATATCGATATCGTCTGGACAGTGGAAAATATCGTGATATGAATTTTAGCTCATATCGCCCACCCCTAGTGTGGTATGTCTTCAACATGTTAACGTGGCACACACGAGATTGGCGTTTTCTATCAGGAGTCTGTATCACATAGTCAGTTTCACTTAGTTTCTTTTCAATGACATAAGGACCAGAGAAACGTGCTGACAATGACGCTCCTGGCACAGGCAACAATACAAGAACTCGGTCACCTGGCTGCAGTGAACGAGAAACAGCCTGTGTGTCATAGTGTCGTTTCATCCGTTTCTGTGAGGAAGACAGTGCTTCCTTTGCTAGAGCACAGGCAGCATGTAGGCGCTCACGAAAGCGACTAACGTAGTCCAACACATTTTCTTTCACACACAACTCTTGTGACAAAAACTGATCCTTAAGGACTTTCATAGGTCCTCTCATGGTGTGTCCAAACACCAGTTCAGCTGGGCTGAACCCTAGGGATTCCTGTACTGTCTCACGGACAGCAAACAACACTAGAGGAACTCCCTCATCCCAATCTTTCTCAGATTCCAAGCAATATTTACGGAGCATAGACTTCAGGGTCTGATGCCAACGTTCAAGCGCACCCTGAGACTCTGGGTGATATGCGCTTGACACACGGTGTATAACTGACAAGGATTTTAACACTTGTTTGAAAAGTTTAGAAAGGAAATTCGTACCCTGATCAGTTTGTATCACCTTAGGTAATCCAAAAGTTGAGAAGAATTTGATCAACGCTTTACTCACCACCGGAGCAGTAATCCTTCGCAGAGGAATGGCCTCTGGGTACCTGGTGGCCACACACATAATTGTCAACATAAACTGGTTACCAGATTTTGTTTTTGGTAATGGTCCAACACAATCAACCATCACATGTTCGAATGGTTCACCTATGGCCGGTATGGGACAAAGAGGCGCGGGGGAAATAACCTGGTTCGGTTTCCCAACTACTTGACAGGTGTGGCAAGTCCGACAGAACTGAGCCACATCTTGTTTTAAGCCAGGCCAAAAGAAATGTCGCAAAACACGATCATAAGTCTTGGTGACTCCCAGATGTCCGGACCACTGGTGATCATGAGCGAGGGATAAAACATTTTGTCGAAAGGCTGTAGGAATCACTATTTGGTAAACAGCATTCCAATCTCCGCCAGCGTCAACATGGGATGTCCATTTACGCATGAGGAGATTACCATCAATGAAGTAGGCCATGTTTTTCTTCTTTAGCTCGTCCTCCGAGACAACACTAGAAAAACATTTAGCCAGGCTAATGTCAACCTGTTGGTTAGCGATCAGCTGCTCACGAGTAACTGGTAACTGTATTGCCTCAGCAACAAGTTCCACATCCTTCTTCCTTTCTCTGGGCTGTTGGTCAGACTGCACCAGCTTACCAGAGGTAGCACCCGAACTATCCTCTGGGTCACACTCTCTGAATAGAATCGTGTTCGACAAATCTATCACTTCACCCACTTGTCGTGCTTGAGCACGTGTGACAGCACAAGCGGGGAACACATCTGGATAACCTTGTGCCAGCTCCTCGGAGAGAGACTGGTCACTTTTATCCAATACCTCCAATATGGGTATTACCTTTCCTCCGGCAATATCGTTGCCCATTATAAATGTCACACCTTTTACTGGCAACATAGGACGTACGCCAACTCTGAACAATCCACTGACTAACTCAGAGTGTACGTTCACAAAGTGCAATGGCACTGGGACGAAACCCATTTAAATTCCTTGTACTAACACACTGGAACCACAATATGTATTACTGGACAAGGGCAACACATCAGCGAGTATGAACGACTGCGCCGCACCAGTATCTCTGAGGATTCTAACTGGACGCTGAGACGCTTCGTCATCTGATATAGAAACAAACCCCTCAAAAATGAACGGTTCATAACTGTGATCTGGGACAGGGACTTTCAAACCACATTCACTATGAGGCTTCTGTCTTGATTCTGGCCTTACAACCGTACGAATCAGCCCAACACCCGTTGGCGGCCTGGCGTGCTGAGGCATCCCCGGTTTGCGTTTTAGCAGAAAGCAATCATTAACTATATGTCCCACCTTATGACAATAGAAACAGTGACGCACATCTTTTGGGCGTGCTGGATGTACTGCTGGTCGACTAGGACTAGAAGTTAGCAACTCCGCAGCCCTGCTCTCCGTACGAGCCGAAAACACGCTCTTATGCGTCAACACAAACTCGTCTGCCAATACAGACGCTTCCGACAGTGAGGATACTTTCTGTTCGTTCAGATAAACTACAATGCGTTCGGGTAAGCAATTTTTAAACTCTTCTAACAAGATTAACTCCCGTAGAGAGTTAAAATCAGTTACCTTACTAGCACTGTGCCATTTGTCAAACAGATTTCCTTTGTCTCTAGCAAACTCCACATAAGTCTGAGTAGGAGACTTTTTATGAGACCTAAATCTTTGTCGATATGCCTCAGGAACAAGCTCATAGGCACGAAGAACAGTAGCTTTGACCACTTCATAATTCAAACTGTCTTCAAGAGGTAGCGCTGCCAGAACCTCTTGGGCTTTACCTGTTAGTTTACACTGAAGTAATAGGCACCATACCTCGTCGGGCCATTTCAATGCTACCGCTATACGTTCAAACACACTGAAATAGGAATCAACCTCTGACTCCCTGAACACAGGTACCAAGGTGATCTGCCTACTAATATCAAACGTAGCAGATGACACAGCTGATGAGGATGGCTCACTAGCAGGCATAGTATTAGCAGAGACTAACCTCGCTGTTTCTGCCTCTAGTTCCATTTTACGCACCTCCAGTTCCATCTTACGCATCTCCATTTCCATCTTACGCGTCTCCAGTTCTGCCTCTAGCTTACGCGTCTCCTGTTCTGCCTCTAGCTTACGCGTCTCCTGTTCTGCCTCTAGCTTACGCGTCTCCTGTTCTGCCTCTAGCTTACGCATCTCCAGCTTGTCTTGCCTGATTTGTGCCCGCTCTTCCGCCTCCATTTGGAGCCGTGTCGAGCGGACATCGATCCTGGCATCACTGTCAGTCAGTGGGGAGAGTGGGTCATAACGGGGCAATGTGGCTGGAGCCTTAGCCTCGTCCTCAGACACTGATGGGCTTACAGGATCAGCAACCACATCCCCTACAGGAGCAGCAGACTCAGGCGGCGGTAACTCAAGCACTCGCTCGTTTAACAATATCGCTAGCACTACTTCCCTAACTTCTGCTTTCACTAAACCCCTCGGTATGGGTACAGAAAAGTGGTCAGCCAAAGCCTGTAGATCCACTCTACGGCAATTATCAAAAACCTCCCACGTAGGGTTTTCCAAAAATGCCTCCAACTCAAAAGTAGCCATCCTACTAGCAACACGAGCCGTCGACTACTGAACACACAAAAAAAACAGGTAGTTACAGCTGCCAAGCTCAACACTGAACCAGACACTGACTAATTTACATGAGTAGCATGGGATAGATAGGATCCCAGACGAGCACCCACTTTATGTTACGAACCCCGTGGCTCTAAACATCTAGGGTGGATGGACATGAGACCCGTAACATAAATTCATGTAAATTATAAGTGTGGCAGGGAACAGTGAGAACCAAAAATGACACAACAACCATGAACTACCGTCAAACACAAAGTGTTTATTTCTGAACACACGGTAATGGTTTGGGAAAAAGGGCTGAGCAGGACCCAAGAAATGAAACAATAGTGTAAAACCCCCTAAACTGATCTTGCCTGCCTCAAGAACCGCTAGGCTACTGCTACCATACAAAAATACAGTGGGTGGTCCGCTCAGGTCTCACTAGTGTTTATAGACAGATTTCTTCCTACGGGTAATGTACGCCCAAGGGCAACTAGCTTAAACTCCCCTTTTCCCAGAAACACACAAAACTACAAAACAGGGTAATCAGCAATTATATAAGTACACACCACACAGGATACAACAGTATCCACACTCAGGTAAAGAAATAGATTCTAATAAAGTTACCAATAGGGTAACCAACAACTTAGTGAGTACACAACACACAGGACACCACCGTGTCCATACTCACATATGAAAAAAATCTCTCTCTTTTGCAACAAACACAAGTCTGGTTTTTATAAAATGGGATGTGTGATTGAACAAACGAGTAACAGGTGGTGCAATTCACAGGAATGTTCACTGATTGGTCCAATCAGCAGACACCTCAACGACCACCAATCAGGAACATACAGGACACCTGTGATTAGGGCAGAAGGAGAGAAACACACAAAAACACAGAATACCTGTATCCGTAACAACAAGCCAGCACTGTTATGGCTCTGTCTGCAAACCTCTACATTTTCAATAAGACCTGGAACATGCCATCATCTTCTTCAAACAGTGCTTTTGTTGTGTCTAAGGCAACCAGCATATTTATGAGTGCCATCAGAAACTTTGATCTGGGCAAGGCACTGGAGTGGTAAAACAATAATTTAATGTTATAAAGGAAAGGAAACCCAACTCCACTTTTTACAAAGTTAAGAAACTGTCTCTAAACCTCACCCATACAATAACTGCACACATTTTAAATTGTCTTAGATACTATAGATTTACAGATTGTAATAAGTAACTCAAGCTAAATAAAAATAGACTTTTGTCCTCATAGATCTTCAGCATCTGGTAGGTAGGCTAGGTTGATCCAGTTCCCCCATATCTACAGTGCAAGAGGGCATCAAAACGTGTATATTGGCAAGAGCAGCAAACCGCGAGCGCTATAATGTAATGGGTGCATTCTGTTCAAATCACATTGAGAGGAAACATCCACACGCAGCAAATGGAAATCTGAATATAAATTATGCAAAAGAAGAGCTGGGGAGTATTTGTAAAAAATTTAACAAAAAAATAATAATCCAGAAAACCAGTAACGCTGATATTCTGCTGGCAAATCCATTGTTCATCCTTCCAATAAAACAAAGCACATTGTTGAAGAAGGGTAGGAATGGGATCTTCCCTCTTCCATAAAACATGATTAGCCCAAGGAAAATCCATTGAAACAGGGTCTTAGGACAAAACTGAGGCAGCAGCACTGTCATTAAAAGCACAAAGAGGCTCTACTACAGTTAACGCTGCTAGTGCTCAGATCACCACTACTGGCCGGTGGACTTCACACAATCCCAAACTCTACTGGGAAGTGCAGTCTCTCAAACACATGAGATTTTAACAAACTAATTCTCAGCTTTAACAAAACAAAGAGTCACACTTGACAGAGGGGCCAGAAATACAAACAGAAAGTGAGAGACTTTTCAGGGAAGTGGCCCTCCCTCTACACATAAACAGTTAAAGCCCAGCAGGAAAAACATGTCTAGTCAGCGGAGTAGTGAGGATGGCCTATGTGTTAGAAGTCCTCATGCCAAAGTACACATTCCTGCTGGTGCCATCCCTGGCCAGTCCCTTCAGAGTCATATTACTGTTTTACAGGCTGTACAGTGGCTTGAGCACATCTGCCCCTTGTTAGACGTAATACTGTCAGGAAGACAATCTCCTCATTTATCCAAGTATTACAACCATTTGGGATTCACCAGTGTCCAAGTCAAGCTGTTTTACTGCCCCCTGTTATACAGAGAGACTGAGCATTGGAAAGCTTTATGTTAATACCTCATAACTTATGAGGTAACATTTCTCAGAACAGGAAATGCAGTTGAAGTCGGAAGTATATATACACACCTTAGCCAAATACATTTGAACTCAGTTTTTCACAATTCCTGACATTTAATCCTGTCTTAGGTCAGTTAGGATCACCACTTTATTTTAAGAATGTAAAATGTCAGAATAATAGTAGAGAGAATGATTTACTTCAGCTTTTATTTATTTCATCACATTCCCAGTGGGTCAGAAGTTTACATACACTCAATTAGTATTTGGTAGCATTGCCTTTAAATTCTTTAACTTGGGTCAAACATTGTGGGTAGCCTTCCACAAGCTTCCCACAATAAGTTGGGTGAATTTTGGCCCATTCCTCCTGACAGAGCTGGTGTAACAGAGTCAGGTTTGTAGGCCTCCTTGCTCGCACACGCCTTTTCAGTTCAGCCCACACATTTTCTATAGGTTTGAGGTCAGGGCTTTGTGATGGCCACTCCAATACCTTGACTTTGTTGTCCTTAAGCCATTTTGCCACAACTTTGGAAGTATGCTTGGGGTCATTGTCCATTTGGAAGACCCATTTGCGACCAAGCTTTAACTTCCTGACTGATGTCTTAAGATGTTGCTTCAATATATCCACATAATTTTCCTTCCTCATGATGCCATCTATTTTGTGAAGTGCACCAGTCCCTGCTGCAGCAAAGCACCCACACAGCATGATGCTGCCACACCCGTGCTTCATGGTTGGGATGGTGTTCTTCAGCTTGCAAGCTTCCCCCTTTTTCCTCCAAACATAACGATGGTCAATTATGGCCAAACAGTTCTATTTTTGTTTCATCAGACCAGAGGACATTTCTCAAAAAAGTAAGATCTTTGTCCCCATGTGCAGTTGCAAACCATAGTCTGGCTTTTTTATGGCGGTTTTGGAGCAGTGGCTTCTTCCTTGCTGAGCGGCCTTTCAGGTTATGTCGATATAGGACTTGTTTTACTGTTGATATAGATACTTTTGTACCTGTTTCCTCCAGCATCTTCACAAGGTCCTTTGCTGTTGTTCTGGGATTGATTTGCACTTTTCGCACCAAAGTACGTTCATCTCTAGGAGACAGAACGCGTCTCCTTCCTGAGCGGTATGACGGCTGCATGGTCCCATGGTGGTTATACTTGCGTACTATTGTTTGTACAGATGAACGTGGTACCTTCAGGCGTTTGGAAATTGCTCCCAAGGATGAACCAGACTTGTGGAGGTCTACAATCTTTTTCTGAGGTATTTTGATTTTCCCATTATGTCAAGCAAAGAGGCACTGAGTTTGAAGGTAGGCCTTGAAATACATCCACAGGTACACCTCCAATTGACTCAAATGATGTCAATTAGCCTATCAGAAGCTTCTAAAGCCATGACATTTTCTGGAATTTTCCAAGCTGTTTAAAGGCACAGTCAACTTAGTGTATGTAAACTTCTGACACACTGGAATTGTGATACAGTGAATTATAAGTGAAATAATCTGTCTGTAAACAATTGTTGGAAAAATTACTTGTGTCATGCACAAAGTAGATGTCCTAATCGACTTGCCAAAACTATAGTTTGTTAACAAGAAATGTGTGGAGTGGTTGAAAAACTAGTTTTAAATGACTCCAACCTAAGTGTATGTAAACTTCTGACTTCAACTGTAAGTCCGAAAGATTAAAGCAGAATAAAAAAGTAATCATTTAAAAGCTCACAGTGGGATATCAAAGAACAAATTATTTCAGAGTAGGATACTTTTCCTCATCATGGCACTGAGTATTACCACTGCTGGAGATTAATGACGAGCTCCAAGCACCTGAATCACCCTATTGAACAAAACAATAATGGAAGAACACTGACAGTTTTGCACATCAGTAGAGCTCCTCAAGCATTGCAAGAGGCCAGATCAGCTGTCTGCAGAACAGAGAGAGTGTGCTCCAAACCAGGTCCATTTGTATGGCTTAGCCAGGAAGCAGATAAGAGCAACACACACCGGATAAAGACAAGTAGACAACAACCCACAAAAACAGTGTTTCCTGCTGATCAGGATCAGAGCACGGGAGAGATTTAACTTGGGTTTTCCCACTTTGTGATCAGCGGGCCCATCCAGCCCCTCTTTATTCAGCCTAGTCAGTATTAGATCAGGGATTGCTCTGCTGGATCAATAGGGCAGAAGCTGGGAGGGCCTGGAATGCTCTCTAAACACTTTTTATGGCTCCATGTAAAACCATGTATGAGGCAAAGGTCAGGATAGAGCAGGGGCATCAAAAGCAATGTGCTCTCCACATGGCAACACATTTCCCCTCACTGGGAGGCAACACGTTTCCCCTCACAGGGAGGCAACACATTTCCCCTCACAGGGAGGCAACACATTTCCCCTCACAGGCAGGCAACACATTTCCCTTCACAGGCAGGCAACACAAATCCACAAAATAATTGTTGGATTTCAAAAATGGTTTTGTTACGCTGAGTTATTCCGTAAACAATGGGAGATTGCAACTTGCCACATCATAATAAGTTGCCTGAGGAGAATAAAACAGGACTAGATGTTAGATCTGACAGAGGGAATAGTAATCCAGGAGGACTAGGTGTTAGATCTGACAGAGGGAATAGTAATCCAGGAGGACTAGGTGTTAGATCTGACAGAGGGAATAGTAATCCAGGAGGACTAGGTGTTAGATCTGACAGAGGGAATAGTAATCCAGGAGGACTAGGTGTTAGATCTGACAGAGGGAATAGTAATCCAGGAGGACTAGGAACACTCAAATATTAGAATACATTTGTGAATGAATACCATTATTATTACAAACATTATTCCAGCAAATTAATCAAACATCCAGTGGGCTGTTCAAAACTGAAAAAAAATTAACCTGAGGATTATCAGTTATGACATCAGCAAAGACTGAAGAAATTCTCCCTCTGCATTAAACACACTTGACCTTTTTAATGTACACTTTCTAATACTTGCAAATTAATGAATTATTATTCCAAAGAGAGCTTTGATTTAACAAGCTGAGAAAGCACAGCATGGCCATTCACACTCACAGGCACTACAATGTTGTCCGCTGAGCCAGAGCAGAACAACCAGCTTGTCAATAATTGTGTTACAGATTGGAGATCAGATCAAACACATTGGAGCCAGAGATAAAAGCTGCCAATCTGGTTACCATACACGTCCAGTGAGTGCATTCTCGCCAAGCCGCAGCCGCTCCCAATACAATATTGTGACAGGTTGGGGAGAGCATCCATCATCCGACCTGGCTGCTTACACGGAGGACCTCCAACCTGCATGACTTCATAGAGGCCTAATTTAAGGCCTTTCAGTATATTGTTTACTCACAGTTCAAGGCAGCAATTCACTCCATGTTAAGTTTATGTGGCGTGTTCAAAGTGAAAGTGTAGGGTTGAAACTGTAAATGTCTGGGTGACGGTTTGGGTAAAATGTATGTCTGTGAAAAATAAATTGCTCGGTGGAGAGCAATAAATTAGATCATATTTAAAATGGTTAGAGGCCTTCTGAGCTGTGAGTACAGACAGAAGCCTGAACATCTGCTGTACATTCCATCACACCATTCAAACTAAGATGCAAAAAAGAGGCAGGTAGCCTAGCGGTTAAGAGCATTTTGCAAGTAACGGAAAGGTCGCTGGTTCGAATCCCCAAGCAGACTAGGTGAAAAATCTGCCGATGTGCCCTTGAGCAAGGTACTTAACCCTAATTGCTCCTGTAAGTGCTCTTGATAAGAGCCTCTGATAAATGACTACAATTTTTTATGTAAGGACTTCGATAAAATTGAAATATATATATATATATATATATACACACACACACACACACACACACGTGTGATAAGAATAAAAATACACTCTACCTAAATTGCAGTGAAGAGCACTGTCAATAGTCCGAAACAGCAGAGGGTTCCAGTCCTGCAGTAGCAGGAGGAAGCATAAAGCTGTTGGGCTCTCAGCCACTGTGGTCTCCTTTTACTGTTGCTCTCCTGCAACATTGCAAAGCAGCATCTTCCCAAATCCCAGACAGACAGCTCTGATAGGCCTACAGCTGATGGACTAATTGTAGATATAGCCTGTCTTACACATGGATAGAAATACAATGAAAATGCATTCTGTTGAGGGCTCATCTCCGTCCACAACAAAAGTCAGACATCAGATGCCCCCTTCCCACAGAGAGGACACCAGCAGCACCGTTATCACCACTATTTGAGTCCAATGTGGGAGTTTAGCACAGCAGTGTCATTCCTGAGAGGTACCCTGTGATTTGGCCTTGAGGCATCCCACTGCCAGCTAAATGAGTAACTGCTCGCTGATAACTGGAGATTAGGCCTTTGTTAATCAAATCAGAATGCCCATGGGTCCTTATCTAGCTGCACCACCTATCAGCCTAATGTCAAATGAAAGGAGCAAAATGACAGATCACACATTGACAAGAGGAGAGCAAATAGCGGCCCAAGAAAAGGGGACAGGTGTTATCACAGGCGTTGGTTCCATGATAAAAACACTCATATTTTTGCTGAATGGACTTAACCATAAGTGACGTGTTTGACCTCGTCAGTCCTGTATATTAAGGTAACAGAGAAAGAATAATGAATAGCTTGGGAGAGAACTATAGTGCTTAGGCTATAAACTACAGGCATTAGCCTATTCCTCACTTGAAATTGTATGACCATAAATAAGCAGGGATTTTAACAATGGCAGACGACGCATAAGGTTTGCATATTTTGTTACAATGTAGCCTATATATTTCCTGCCAGTATAGCAAAGGGGGAGTATATTTCAACAATGAAGTATATTTGTAGCGATATACTTCACTGTTGAGGTCTTCCTAAATAGTTGAATAAGTAAGTGGTGTGTGCGTGAAACACAGCTCTTGATAAAGTGGTTACAACAGCCCAGCTATTCAATCACAGCAAACTTATACGATACCAGACAGCGCAACGTTCAAATCACACAATAGCTATTTCCATTTTTCAAGCAAATGAAGATAATCTACTTGATGATGGAAACTGATTTTGGAACGATATAATGTTCCATAATATAAAGCGCCTATCAAAATAGCCACTTGTTAAACATCTTCACAGCATGTTTCGCTTTAGTCTTGAAAGGATTCCACCGACTGAATTCTCCTGCAAGCGAGCTATGGGGTGTATTCATTACGGAAACGGTTTACCGTTTAAGAACCAAACGGAATCAAACAGAGAAAAACGAAAGTATGATGTTGGACAAATTCAGGAAGGTAGCTAATCGTTTCGTTCCGTTTAAGAAACGTTTTGCACCAGAATCGGCATAATGAATACATCCCTGATTAATTTTCAATAAGCGCAAAGTGTCGGGGAAACCTACCTTTCGACTGAACGTTGTTCCCGAATAGAAATAATATGCTATGCCAAGCACCCACAGGACCGCGAAGCATAGTAATATCCTCGATTTCCTTCGCATTGCTGTCTGTTTGAATGTGAAATAATTGTCCGATAGCCTATTGCTTTGATTAAAGCGTCCTGTATCCGAGCTGTGTGCCTGCTATTGCCGAGCAGAGTTCAGTGCAGCTTCGGCAGTCGAGCAGAGAAAGCAGGAAACAGCCAACATCACGGGGTTAGAGGGGAAAGGCCGTATCTAATCCAATCACACTCCGTGGAAGGAGGAGTAATGGGGGTTGGTACGTTTGGAGCTCTGCATGCATTCTTGTCTTTGACAGAATAAACATTGTTGCAATATTGTAGTGATTTATTAGTGGATTAATTATTTTAGCTTTTGAAACATTGTCGCAGTGGATTTTAAAACGATCCAGTTTGTGTAACAGATTAAGCGGAGACTACGGCCTGTGTAGATGGTAGCAATATTGTAGTCCATAATATAAAAGTAACAGAGAGGGTTATGGTGTTCATTTCCCCCCACGATGAAATCGGGGAGGGAAGTGTGAATCAGTCTCCGTCCTTACGTTCTTCGTTGGTTTGTTCGTTTATTCGTATGTTCATTCGTATGTCAGTCACACGCGATATCTCAGAGATGAGAGAGCACTGGCCCGGTTTTACGAAATTTGGGTGAATTGCCGCGTTCTGGTGCTAGTCGGAACTAGGAAACTATTGATTTTTTCCGACTTGCTGATTTTTTGAATGCGTCACGTGTATAAATACAACCGGTTAGCAAATCGGTAATTCCGAGTAACCTAGTTCCGACTAGCACGTGAACTGGGCAAATGATGAGTCTTGCCATAGCCGGCATTTACAAAATTACACTGATTGACCAGATGGTGGCGCTATAACAAGAGACTGAAAATGCAAACTTTTAAAGGTCACACCCAAAGTCCTAACTTTGTGTTGATTATAGGGTCAATGGGTTCTATGGCCCCCCGAAAATTTGGTCCAATTGTATTAGGTATATTAGTTATTTTTTTAGTTTTAGTTTAAAAAAATCTATTTCTCTGGCCAATTGTATTAGTATAAAATAATATAATTTGAGCATACAATATACACTACATGATCAAAAGTATGTGGACACCTGCTCGTCAAACATCTCATTCCAAAATCATGGGCATTAATATGGAGTTGGGAAGGCTTTCCACTAGATGTTCGAACATTGCTGTGGGACATGCTTCCTTTCAGCCACAAGAGCATTAGTGAGGTCGGGCACTAATGTTGGGCGATTACGCCTGGCTCGCAGTCGGCGTTCCAATTCATCCCAAAGGTGTTAGATGGGGTTGAGGTCAGGGCACTGTGCAGGCCGGTCAAGTTCTTCCACACCGATCTCGACAAACCATTTCTGTATGAACCTAGCTTTGTGCACGGGGGCATTGTCATGCTGAAACAGGAAAGGGCCTTCCACAAACTGTTGCCACAAAGTTGGAAGCACAGAATCGTCTAGAATGTCATTGTATGCTGTAGCGTTAAGATTTCCCTTCACTGGAACTAAGGGGCCTAGCCCAAACCATGAAAAACAGCCACAGACTATTATTCCTCCTCCACCAAACTTTACAGTTGGCACTCTCCATTGGGGCAGGTAGCGTTCTCTTGGCATCTGCCAAACCCAGATTCGTCCATCGGACTGATTCATCACTCCAGAGAATGCTTTCCACTGCTCAACAGTCCAATAGCAGCGAGCTTTACACCACTCCAGCCAACGCTTGGCATTGCGCATAGTGATCTTAGGCTTGTGTGCGGCTGCTTGACCATGGAAACCCATTTCATGAAGCTCCCGATGAACAATTATTGTGCTGATGTTGCTTCCAACTCAGTAGTGAGTGTTGCAACCGAGGACAGACGATTTTTCGCGCTTCAGCACTCGCAGTCCCGTTCTGTGAGCTTTGTGGCCTACCACTTCGCGGCTGAGCCGTTGTTGCTCCTAGACATTTCCACTTCACAATAACAGCACTTACAGTTGACCCGGACAGCTCTAGCAGGGCAGAACTTTGACGATCTGACTTGTTTAACACCTGTAGCCCAACTGATGCAGCATAATGGCTATAAATAAAAAGGCTGAAGCATGGGGTTGGTACATTTGTGCTAATCATTAGCTAGATCAGTGCTTCCCAAACTTTTTCATGCCCCCCCCCCCCACAGATCAGGGTTGGGTTATAAAAAAATATCCAAAACTTTGAACATCCCACGGAGCACCATTCAATCCATTATTAAAAAATGGAAAGAATATGGCACCACAACAAACCTGCTAAGAGGGGACCGCCCACCAAAACTCACGGACCAGGCAAGGAGGGCATTAATCAGAGAGGCAACAAAGAAACCAAAGATAACCCTGAAGGAGCTGCAAAGCTCCACAGCGGAGATTGGAGTATCTGTCTATAGGACCACTTTAAGCCGTACACTCCACAGAGCTGAGCTTTATGGAAGAGTGGCCAGAAAAAAGCCATTGCTTAAAGAAAAAAATAAGCAAGTACGTTTGGTGTTTGCCAAAAGCCATGTGGGAGACTCCCCAAACATACAGAAGAAGGTACTCTGGTCAGATGAGACTAAAATTGAGCTTTTTGACCATCAAGGAAAACGCTATGTCTGGCGCAAACCCAACACCTCTCATCACCCGGAGAACACCATCGGCAGGGACTGGGAAACTGGTCAGAATTGAAGGAATGATGGATGGCGCTAAATACAGGGAAATTCTTCAGGGAAACATGTTTCAGTCTTCCAGAGATTTGAGACTGGGACGGAGGTTCACCTTCCAGCAGGACAATGACCCTAAGCATACTGCTAAAGCAACACTTGAGTGGTTTATAGGAAAACATTTAAATGTCTTGGTATGACTTAAAGATTGCTGTACATCAGCAGAATCCATCCAACTTGAAGGAGCTGGAGCAGTTTTACCTTGAAGAATGGGCAAAAATCCCAGTGGCTAGATGTGCCAAGCTTATACAGTGAGGGAAAAAAGTATTTGATCCCCTGCTGACTTTGTACCTTTGCCCACTGACAAAGACATGACCAGTCTATAATTTTAATGGTAGGTTTATTTGAACAGTGGGGCGGCAGGTAGCTTAGTGGTTAAGAGCATTGTGCCAGTAACCGAAAGGTCACTGGTTCTAATCCCAGAGCCGACTAGGTGAAAAATCTGTCGATGTGCCCTTGAGCAAGGCACTTAACCCTAATTGCTCCTGTAAGTCGCTCTGGATAAGAGCGTCTGCTAAATGACCAAAAAAAAAAAAAAAAAATCTGATTCAATGAATGATGGAGCTGAGTTTGCCTTTTGTCCCAACATTTCATTTAAAGTGCTCCAAAGCTTTTTACTACCATTCTTTATGTCATTTATCTTTGTTTCATAGTGTTTCTTCTTCTTTTTATTCAGTTTAGTCACATGATTTCTAAATTTGCAATACGTTTGCCAATTGGTTGTGAAAGTGTTGTGGTTAGATGAGACCAAAATCGAGCTCTTTTGCATCAACTCAACTCGCCGTGTTTGGAGGAGGAGGAATGCTGCCTATGACCCCAAGAACACCATCCCCACCGTCAAACATGGAGGTGGAAACAATATGCTTTGTGGGTGTTTTTCTGCTAAGGGGACAGGACAACTTCACCGCATAAAAGGGACGATGGACGGCGCCATGTACCGTCAAATCTTGGGTGAGAACCTCCTTCCCTCAGCCAGGGCATTGAAAATGGGTCGTGGATGGGTATTCCAGCATGACAATGACCCAAAACACACAGCCAAGGCAACAAAGGAGTTGCTCAAGAAGAAGCACATTAAGGTCCTGGAGTGGCCTAGCCAGTCTCCAGACCTTAATCCCATAGAAAATCTGTGGAGGGAGCTGAAGGTTCGAGTTGCCAAACATCAGGCTCGAAATCTTATTGACTTGGAGAAGATCTGCAAAGAGGAGTGGGACAAAATCCCTCCTGAAATGTGTGCAAACATGGTGGCCAACTACAAGAACCGTCTGACCTCTGTGATTGCCAACAAGGGTTTTGCCACCAAGTACTAAGTCATGTTTTGCAGAGGGGTCAAATACTTATTTCCCTCATTACAATCTTGTCCCTGACATTCTTGGAGAGCTCTTTGGTCTTGGCCATGGTGGAGAGTTTGGAATCTGATTAATTGATTGCTTCTGTGGACAGGTGTCTTTTATACAGGTAACAAACTGAGATTAGGAGCACTCCCTTTAAGAGTGTGCTCCTAATCTCAGCTCGTTAACTGTATAAAAGACACCTGGGAGCCAGAAATCTTTCTGATTGAGAGGGGGTCAAATACTTATTTCCCTCATTAAACTGCAAATCAATTTATAACATTTTTGACATGCGTTTTTCTGGATTTTGTTGTTGGTATTCTGTCTCTCACTGTTCAAATAAACCTACCATTAAAATTATAGACTGATCATGTCTTTGTCAGTGGGCAAACGTACAAAATCAGCAGGGGATCAAATACTTTTTTCCCTCACTGTATATATTCTTAAATCCCATTCCTTACTTTTTTGTGTGTATTGGGTATATGTTGTGAAATTGTTAGATATTACTGCACTGTCGGAGCTAGAAGCACAAGCATTTCGCTACACCCGCTATAACATCTGCTAAACACGTGTATGTGACAAATAAAAATTTATTTGATTTGATTTCACTATGGAGCCTGACTGTATAAGGCCTGCTTCACTATGGAGCCAGAATGTATAAGGCCTGCTTCACTATGGAGCCTGGATGTATAAGGCCTGCTTCACAATGGAGCCTGGCTGCATAAGGCCTGCTTCACAATGGAGCCTTTAGCATCTCCATGGTTCTCCATCCGCACAATTTCCTCACAGCAGAAATGTTATGGCTACCAATTTCATACCCACACGTCACCTATGCTGCTTCGAAAAGCTTGCCAGTGAGATCAGAAGGTTGCCGTTGATAATGGCTTACCAGTGAGATCAGAAGGTTCCCATTGATAATGGCTTACCAGTGAGATCAGAAGGTTGCCATTGATAATGGCTTACCAGTGAGATCAGAGGGAAGCCATTGATAATGGCTTACCAGTGAGATCAGAGGGTTGCCATTGATAATGGCTTACCAGTGAGATCAGAAGGTTGCTGTTGATAATGGCTTACCAGTGAGATCAGAGGGTCACCATTGATAATGGCTTACCAGTGAGATCAGACGGTTGCCGTTGATAATGGCTTACCAGTGAGATCAGAAGGCTGCCTTTGATAATGGCTTGCCAGTGAGATAGGAAGGTTGCCATTGATAATTGCTTACCAGTGAGATCACAATGTTACCATTGATAATGGCTTACCAGTGAGATCAGAAGTTTACCGTTGAAAATGGCTTACCAGTGAGATCAGAAGGTTGCCGATGATAATGTCTTACCAGTCAGATCAGAGAGTCACCATTGATAATGGCTTACCACTGAGATCAGAGGATTGCCATTGATAATGGCTTACCAGTGAGATCAGAGGGTTGCCATTGATAATGGCTTACCAGTGAGATCAGAAGGATGCCGTTGATAATTGCTTACAAGTGAGATCAGAGGGTAGACGTTGATAATGGTGTACCAGTGAGATCAGAGGTTCGCCGTTGATAATGGCAGATTAATGAGATCAGAGTGTTGCCATTGATAATTGCTTATCAGTGAGATCAAATGAAATCAAATGAAATCAAATTGTATTTGTCACATACATGTGTTTAGCAGATGTTATAGCAGGTGTAGCGAAATGCTTGTGCGTCTAGCTCCGACAGTGCAGTAATATCTAACAAACAGTGCAGTAATATCTAACAAACAGTGCAGTCATATCTAACAAGCATTATAAACGGCGAGATCAGAGTGAGATCAGAGAGTCGCCGTTGATAATGTCTTACCAGTCAGATCAGAGAGTCACCATTGATAATGGCTTACCAGTTAGATCAGAGGATCGCCGTTGATAATGACTTACCAGAGAGATCAGAGGGTTGCAGTTGATAATGGCTTACCAGTGAGATACTAATCAGAGGGTTGCCGTTGATAATTGCTTACCAGTGAGATCAGAGGGTCGCCGTTGATAATGGTGTACCAGTGAGATCAGAGGGTTGCCGTTGATAATGGCGTATTAGTGAGATCAGAGTGTTGCCAATGATAATGGCTTACCAGTGAGATCAGAAGGTTGCCGTTGATAATGTCTTACCAGTAAGTTCAGAGAGTCGCCATTGATAATGGCTTACCCGTGAGATCAGAGGGTTGATGTTGATAATGGCTTACCTGTGAGATCAGAGGGTTGCCGTTGATAATGGCTTACCAGTGAGATCAGAGGGTCGCCGTTGACAGTGGCTTACCAGTGAGATAAGAGGGTCGCAGTTGATAATGGCTTACCAGTGAGATCAGAGGATCAGAGGGTCAACGTTTATAATGGCTTACCAGTGAGATAAGAGGGTCATCGTTGATAATGGCATATTAGTGAGATCAGAAGGTTGCCGTTGATAATGTCGTACCAGTAAGTTCAGAGGGTTGCCGTTGATAATGGTTTACCAGTGAGATCAGAGGGTTGCCGTCGATAATGGCTTACCAGTGAGATCAGAGGGTCGCCGTTGACAGTGGCTTACCAGTGAGATAAAAGGGTCGCAGTTGATAATGCTTACCAGTGAGATCAGAGGGTCGCCGTTGATAATATCTTGCCAGTGAGATCAGAGGATCAGAGGGTCAACGTTTATAATGGCTTACTAGTGAGATAAGAGGGTTACAGTTAATAATGGCTTACCAGTGAGATCAGAGGGTTGCCGTTGATAATCGCTTACCAGTGAGATCAGAGAGTCACCATTGATAATGGCTTACCAGTTAGATCAGAAGGTTGCCGTTGATAATGTCTTACCAGTAAGTTCAGAGAGTCGCCGTTGATAATGGCTTACCCGTGAGATCAGAGGGTTGATGTTGATAATGGCTTACCTGTGAGATCAGAGGGTTGCCATTGATAATGGCTTACCAGTGAGATCAGAGGGTCGCCGTTGACAGTGGCTTACCAGTGAGATAAGAGGGTCGCAGTTGATAATGGCTTACCAGTGAGATCAGAGGATCAGAGGGTCAACGTTTATAATGGCTTACCAGTGAGATAAGAGGGTCATCGTTGATAATGGCGTAATAGTGAGATCAGAGTGTTGCCAATGATAATGGCATACCAGTGAGATCCGAAGGTTGCCGTTGATAATGTCTTACCAGTAAGTTCAGAGGGTTGCCATTGATAATGGTTTACCAGTGAGATCAGAGGGTCGCCGTTGACAGTGGCTTACCAGTGAGATAAGAGGGTCGCAGTTGATAATGCTTACCAGTGAGATCAGAGGGTCGCCGTTGATAATAGCTTGCCAGTGAGATCAGAGGATCAGAGGGTCAACCTTTATAATGGCTTACCAGAGAGATCAGAGGGTTACAGTTAATAATGGCTTACCAGTGAGATCAGAGGGTTGCCGTTGATAATTGCTTACCAGTGAGATCAGAGGGTTGCCGTTGATAATGGCTTACCAGTGAGATCAGAAGGTTTCCGTTGATAATGTCTTACCAGTCAGATCAGAGAGTCGCCATTGATAATGGCTTACCAGTTAGATCAGAGGATCGCCGTTGATAATGGCTTACCTGTAAGATCAGAGGGTTGCTGTTGATAATGGCTTACCAGTGAGATCAGAGGGTCGGCGTTGACAGTGGCTTACCAGTGAGATAAGAGGGTCGCAGTTGATAATGGCTTACCAGTGAGATCAGAGGGTCGCCGTTGATGATAGCTTGCCAGTGAGATCAGAGGATCAGAGGATCAACGTTGATAATGGTGTACCAGTGAGATCAGAGGGTTGCCGTCGATAATGGCTTACCAGTGAGATCAGAGGGTCGCCGTTGATAATAGCTTGCCAGTGAGATCAGAGGATCAGACAGTCAACGTTTATAATGGCTTAACAGTGAGATAAGAGGGGCATCGTTGATACTGGCGTATTAGTGAGATCAGAGTGTTGCCAATGATAATGGCTTACCAGTGAGATCAGAAGGTTGTCGTTGATAATGTCTTACCAGTAAGTTCAGAGAGTCGCCGTTGATAATGGCTTACCCATGAGATCAGAGGGTTGATGTTGATAATGGCGTACTAGTGAGATCAGAGGGTCGGCGTTGACAGTGGCTTACCAGTGAGATCAGAGGGTCGCAGTTGATAATGGCTTACCAGTGAGATCAGAGGGTCGCCGTTGATAATAGCTTGCCAGTGAGATCAGATGATCAGAGGGTCAACGTTTATAATGGCTTACCAGTGAGATAAGAGGGTCATCGTTGATAATGGCGTACCAGAGAGATCAGAGGGTTGCAGTTATTAATGGCTTACCAGGGAGATCAGAGGGTTGCCGATGATAATGGCGTATTAATGAGGTCAGAGTTTTGCCAATGACAATGGCTTACCAGTGAGATCAGAAGGTTTCCGTTGACAATGTCTTACCAGTCAGATCAGAGAGTCGGCATTGATAATGGCTTACCAGTTAGATCAGATGATCGCCGTTGATAATGGCTTACCAGTTAGATCAGATGATCGCCGTTGATAATGGCTTACCTGTGAGATCAGAGGGTTGCAGTTGATAATGGCTTACCAGTGAGATCAGAGGGTTGCCGTTGATAATTGCTTACCAGTGTGATCAGAGGGTCGCCGTTGATAATGGTGTACCAGTGATATCAGAGGGTTGCCGTTGATAATGGCGTATTAGTGAGATTTGAGTGTTGCCAATGATAATGGCTTACCAGTGAGATCAGAAGATTGCCGTTGATAATGGCTTACCAGTGAGATCAGAGGGTCGCCGTTGATAATAGCTTGCCAGTGAGATCAGAGGATCAGAGGGTCAACGTTTATAATGGCTTACCAGTGAGATCAGAGGGTTGCCGATAATAATGGCGGATTAATAAGATCTTAATAAGATCTTACCAGTGAGATCAGAAGATTGCTGTTGATAATGTCTTACCAGTCAGATCAGAGGTTTGCAGTTGATAATGGCTTACCAGTGAGATCAGAGGGTTGCCGTTGACAATGCCTTACCAGTGAGATAAGAGGGTCGCAGTTGATAATGGCTTACCAGTGAGATCAGAGGGTCGCCATTGATAATGGTGTACCAGTGAGATCAGAAGGTTGCCATTGATAATGGCTTACCAGTGAGATCTGAGGATAAGAGGGTCGACATTGATAATGGCTTACCAGTGAGATCAGAGGGTCGCCGTTGATAATGGTGTACCAGTGAGATCAGAGGGTCGCCGTTGATAATGGTAGATTAGTGAGATTAGAGTATTGCCAATGATAATGGCTTTTTAAAATTTAGTTTTAATTGTACCTTTATTTAACTAGGCAAGTCAGTTAAGAACAAATTCTTATTTACAATGACGGCCTACACCGGCCAAACCCGGACGACGCTGGGCCAATTGTGCGCCTCCCTATGGGACTCCCAATCGTGGCCGGTTGTGATACAGCCTGGAATCAAACCAGGGGGTCTGTAGTGACGCCTCAAGCACTGAGATGCAGTGCCTTAGACCGCTGCGCCACAACGGTGACCCTATATTGGCTTACCAGTGAGATCAGAGAGTCGCCGTTGATAATGGCTTACCAGTGAGATCAGAGGGTCGCCGTTGATGATGGCTTGCCAGTGAGATCAGAGGGTCGCCGTTGATAATGGCTTACCAGTGAGATCAGAGGGTCACCGTTGATAATGGCTTACCAGTGAGATCAGATGTTCGCGTTGATATTGGCTTTTCAGTGAGATCATAGGGTCGGCATTGATAATGGCTTACCAGTGAGATTAGAGGGTCGCCAGTGATAATGGCTTACCAGTGAGATCAGAGGGTCCCGTTGATAATGGCAGACCCTGGCCGTGACCCCACTCTCCGTTTGTGTCTCAGGGAGATTTGGGATATGCAAAAAAAAACGTTGCCAATTCACACATGCGTAGGGGCGCCGTACTACTGTTGCTGGCCCTGTTAAACACATTTCACTGCACCTATCCAGTGTATGTGACAATAAAACATGTGTGAAATAGGACAATATAAGCACCCACCTATTCATATAAGGTGTATTCACCGACACAATTGGGCCCATAACTGGCACTCTGTTGACACCCAGCAACCCTGTTGACACCCAGCAACCCTGTTCATACCCAGCAACCCTGTGAGAACCAGCAGACAATTATTGTTCTAATTTCTTTGTGTTGTGAGGCAACGTCAGGGTTATGACTGTATGAGAACTGAGAATGGGAAAGCAGCCAGCAGAATGTTGAGGCAACGTCAGGGTTAACACTGTAGGAGAACTGAGAAAGGGAAAGCAGCCAGCAGAACGCTCATTTTAGCAAAGTCGGGAGGGAATGTGTGAGGGTGCCAGAAATGCCCTGCTTCATTATTTCAAGCAGAAGTCTTTCCACTTCGCCTGGATGTCACTGGCCAGCAAGTATTATATCGGCTTTTTAATCAGCCACCATCTGCCGAGGGCCTACCATCAGTGACTGCAGTGGCCATCACTCTAATGAAATGATCAGTTTAATTAAATAAATGAGGTTCTGCGAATATTATAGGAAACCTTGCCAGGCGAGTTGGTAGATTCAGGGATAGTCTAAGACAAAAACTATTAATTTTCATGTACTGACTTTATAAGGTAAATATGTGTTTAATGAAACATGGCTGCTCAACCTCTCAAGGTGTTGTGTTGGATTTGCCCCAAACATAATGCTTTGTATTCATAAAGTTCATTTCTTTGCCACATTTTTACATTTTGTACAGGCTTTTTCATTTCACTCTGTCAATTAGGTTAGTATTGTGGAGTAACTACAATGTTGTTGATCCATCATCAGTTCTCCCATCACTGCCATTAAACTCTGTAATTGTTTTCAAGTCACCATTGGCCTCACGGTGAAATCCCTGAGCGGTTTCCTTCCTCTCTGGCAACTGAGTTAGGATGGATGCCTGTATCTTTGTAGTGACTGAGTGTATTGATACACCATCCAAAGTGTAATTAATAACCTCACTGTCAAGGATTCTGCCGAGACTGCCCTTCCTTCTGGTTCGGGCAGGCTTCGGCGTTCGTCGTCACCGGAATACTAGCTGCTGCCGATCTATGTTTCATGTTTCTATGTTCATCTGGTTGTTGTCTAGTGTTGCACACCTGTTTCCCATTATGGTATTATGTCCTTCCCTATTTAACCTGTTCGCTCCCACTGTGTGTTGTGCGGGTTTGTTACTTGTTTCGAGTGTCGTTTGTGAGCGGGTTTGCTCCTCCCTGTGTTGGAGGCTTTGCTTGTTTCTTTACTATTCAGTAAAGTAGATTTTCATTTCATTCTGTGTCCTGCGCTTGACTCTGGCCTACCGCATTCCACAGACATTCATGACAGAAACCCGCACCTCTATGGAGTCAGCAGGAACAGCCAGATTAACCGAGACGATGGAGGAACGAGTCCAATGACAAGAGATGATGATTCAGACTCTCGGTGTCACCATGGAATGAGTGTTCCAGACGATGGAACGATGGGAGAGAGGTGGTATCCCGTCACCATCTCCAACCACTCAACCACCTACAACACTGGTCACCACTCCGCCACCTGGGTCCAGTGGGATTCGGCTCTCGCTCCTGAGGGCACCTGCCGGGTGCCAGGGATTTCTCCTCCAGGTAGAGCTCTACCTGGCCACCATTCACCCGGCGCCCTCGGGATACGAGAGCGTGTCCGCCCTCATCTCCTGTCTATCGGGGAAGGTGCTTGAATGGGCCAACGCCGAGTGGGGAGGAATAGACTCGAGAACTGTCCGTTACGAGGATTTCACCCGCCGCTTCCGGGTGGTATTCGATCATCCACCAGAGGGGAGAGCGGCGGGTGAACGTCTGTTCCACCTACGACAGGAGATTAGGAGTGCGCAGGAGTTTGCGCTGGAGTTTAGAACTTTAGCAGCCAGCGCGGGATGGAATGAGCGGGCCATGATTGACCATTATCGTTGCAGCTTAAGGGAGGACGTCCGTCGGGAACTGGCCTGCAGGGATACCGATCACAACCTGGACCAACTGGTGGACATGTCCATCAGGTTGGATAACCTGTTGGCAGCCCGCGGACGTTCTGATCGGGGGCTATCCATTCCATACCCCAGCACCTCCGAGCCTACCCCCATGGAGCTCGGAGGTGCTGCGGTTAGGGAGACGGGGAGAGGGACCGTCCCTTGCACCAACTGTGGCCGCAGAGGACACACTGCTGGTCGGTGCTGGGGAGGGTCCTCAGGAGGTCGAGGCAGCAGGCAGAGCACTGGTCGACCGTCTCAGGTGAGTAGGCACCCGACTCACCCAGAGCCCCCTGTTGCTAACCTGTGTATTGATATTGTTTTTCCAGAGTTTTCCCCCCATTCCCAGCATAAGGCGCTAGTAGATTCAGGCGTGGCTGGGAATTTTATTGATCGCCAGTATGCTCGTAGTTTAGGGATCCCTACTGTGTCTGTTGATAAACCTTTCCCTGTGCATGCATTAGATAGTCGCCTGTTAGGGTCAGGCATAATCAGGGAGGTCACCGCTCCACTTCTGATGAGGACGCAGGGGGGTCATGAGGAGAGGATTAGCCTCTATCTGATTGATTCTCCTGCGTATCCTGTGGTGTTGGGACTTCCCTGGTTAACCATTCATGACCCCACGATTTCATGGCAACAGAGGGCTCTCAAGGGATGGTCCGGTCACTGTTCAGGGAGGTGTGTAGGAGTTTCCTTGGGGGCAACTACGGTGGAAAGTCCAAACCAGGTTTCCACTATGCACATTCTTGCCGAGTATGCTGATTTGGCTATCGCCTTCAGTAAAAAGAGGGCGACTAAATTACCACCCCATCGTCCGGGGGATTGCGCGATAAATCTCCAGGTAGGAGCTGCACTTCCCAGGAGTCACGTGTATCCTTTGTCTCAGGAGGAGAGAGCGGCTATGGAGACATATGTCACCGAATCTCTGAGACAGGGATACATTCGGCCATCCACTTCACCTGTCTCCTCAAGTTTCTTTTTTGTGAAGAAGAAAGATGGTGGGTTATGCCCGTGCATTGATTACCGTGGCTTAAATCAGATTACCATCAAGTACAGCTAACCATTACCCCTGATAGCTAGTATGACGGAATCATTGCACGGGGCACGCTTCTTCACAAAATTGGATCTCAGGAGCGCATACAACCTAGTGCGTATCCGGGAGGGAGATGAGTGGAAGACGGCATTTAGTACCACCTCTGGACATTATGAGTATCTTGTCATGCCATACGGGTTAATGAATGCTCCATCAGTTTTCCAATCATTTGTGGATGAGATTTTCAGGGACCTGCACGGACACAGGGTAGTGGTGTATATTGATGACATCCTTATATACTCCACTACAAGGGCCGAGCATGTGTCCCTGGTGCGTAAAGTGCTTGGAAGACTGTTGGAGCATGACCTGTATGCTAAGGCAGAGAAATGCCTGTTCTTTCAGGAGTCCATCTCCTTCCTAGGGTACCACATGTCCGCGTCTGGGGTGAGGATGGAGAGTGACCGCATTTCGGCCGTGCGTAATTGGGCGACTCCAACCACGGTGAAGGAGGTGCAGCGATTCTTGGGGTTTGCCAACTACTACCGGAGGTTTATCCGGGGCTTTGGTCAGGTAGCGGCTCCCACTACCTCGTTGCAGAAGGGGGGACCGGTGTGTCTGCGGTGGTCAACTGAGGCGGACAGGGCTTTTAGTCACCTGAAGGACCTGTTTACCTCGGCTCCAGTGCTGGCTCATCCGGATCCCTCCTTGGCCTTCACGGTTGAGGTGGACGCGTCCGAGGCTGGGATAGGCGCTGTACTTTCTCAGCGCTCGGGCACGCCACCCAAGCTCCGCCCCTGTGCTTTCTTTTCGAAGAAGCTCAGCCCGGCGGAGCGCAACTATGATGTGGGGGACCGGGAGCTGTTGGCTGTGGTCAAAGCCCTGAAAGCGTGGAGACATTGGCTTGAGGGGGCTAAACACCCTTTTCTCATTTTGACTGACCACCGCAATCTGGAGTACATCCGAGCGGCGAAGAGGTTAAACCCTCGCCAGGCAACGTGGTCCATGTTTCTCACCCGTTTAGTTTTCACCCTTTCTTACAGGCTAGGCTCCCAGAACGCTAAGGCAGATGCTCTGTCCTGACTGTATGAGAGTTCCGTGGAGCCCACTCCCATACTTCCGGCGTCGTGTCTGGTGGCACCGGTGGTATGGGAGGTTGACGCGGACATCGAGCGGGCGTTGCGTAACGAACCTACTCCTCCCCAGTGTCCAGAGTGTCGTATGTACGTACCGCTGGAGGTCCGCGATCGTTTGATCTATTGGGGTCACACGTCACCCTCCTCTGGTCATCCTGACACCGGCCTCGGGGACGGCCAGGAGGAAACGGCGCGGGGCGAGTCGGATGATTTCGATGATATTCTCTCAACAAGGAGGGATCGTGGATATCCCTCCTAGGAACTCAGCACCGCTCCTCCGGACCGTAACCCTCCCACTCCACGAGATACTGCAGGCCCCCCCATCCGATGCCTCGAATCCAGGATGGAACGGACCGAGTACGCCGGTGCCCCCTCGATGTCTAGTGGGGGCGGAGGAAACATAATGATGGTCATTATGGCCAAACAGTTCTATTTTTTTTCATCAGACCAGAGGATATTTCTCAAAAAAGTACGATCTTTGTCCCCATGTGCAGTTGCAAACCGTAGTCTGGCTTTTTTATGGCGGTTTTGGAGCAGTGGCTTCTTCCTTGCTGAGCGGCCTTTCAGGTTATGTCAATATAGGACTCGTTTTACTGTGGATATAGATACTTTTGTACCTGTTTCCTCCAGCATCTTCACAAGGTCCTTTGCTGTTGTTCTGGGATTGATTTGCACTTTTCGCACCAAAGTACGTTCATCTCTAGGAGACAGAACGCGTCTCCTTCCTGAGCGGTATGACGGCTGCGTGGTCCCATGGTGTTTATACTTATGTACTATTGTTTGTACAGATGAACGTGGTACCATCAGGCATTTGGAAATTGCTCCCAAGGATGAACCAGACTTGTGGAGGTCTTATTTTGATTTATTTTGATGTCAAGCAAAGAGGCACTGAGTTTGAAGGTAGGCCTTGAAGTACATCCACAGGTACCCCTCCAATTGACTCAAATGAAGTCAATTAGCCTATCAGAAGCTTCTAAAGCCATGACATCATTTTCTGGAATTTTCCAAGCTGTTTAAAGGCAGTCAATTTAGAGTATGTAAACTTCTGACCCTCTGGAATTGTGATACAGTGAATTATCAGTGAAATAATTTGTCTGTAAACAATTGTTGGAAAAATTACTTGTGTCATGCACAAAGTAGATGTCCTAACCGACTTGCCAAAACTATAGTTTGTTAACAAGAAATGTGTGGAGTGGTTGAAAAACAAGTTTTAATGACTCCAACCTAAGTGTATGTGAACTTCCGACTTCAACTGTATGCAAACTTCCGACTTCAACAGTACATGTTTAAACCATTTCCAGAATGAGCTAGAAAGATTAGAAATCACTTCCACAATTTGCTTTTGGTATTGCAATAATCTACTCTTATCCTCAGCAGACCTACAAATTAGTTTATATTTTTCACCATATGACATAAAAAATACAATTTACATGTTTAAGCAGTTGTTTTAAGAAAAAAAACGTGGCTGCAATAAAGACAATCTTTCTGGAAAGGGAGACGGTAGAGGAGAGTGTCAGGAAGTGTATTTTTCCTCTCCTTGCCGTTGGGTTTTATGGTAATGAGTTTAACTACAGTAGAGCTTGTTGAACACCTCTGAGACCCATCTGGAGGATGGTATTCAGAAACCTTCTGCTCAACAGGTCCAGGATCCTGTAGACTCCCTCTGTCAGATGGCTCTTGATGTCTGGTTTCAGAGTCACCTTGAGGGTGTGGAGGAGAGTGGAAAGGAGAGGGAGGCGAGGCCAGGAAGAGGCAGTACCAACCAGGGCAGTGTTCAGTAGGAATGTTGCAGATAGAAATGTACAAACACAGCCCAGTGAAATTACTCTCAGGGGAGAGCTCATCTTCAAATATCTTTAAAAAAAGAAGACATTTTCTTCAAAAGGCAGGCCCCCAATAAACTGGTTTTGATTTGACTGAGAGTTTGAGGCTGGGGAAGGGGCATTAAAATTGACTCAGAAACGTCATAATGTTGGTGTGATGAATGAGATGACTGATCTGGTTTTGCCTCTTTCTTACACCTTTGTTTGTGAACGCAGCCGAGGCAGTTTTGATAGCCTGGCAGGAACATTATGTACTGCCAGCTGGAAACTGGTCAACAAAAGCACTTAGTCTACCTGGAAAGAACCATGGCAGTGTTCAACTATTGCTTAAAACAATCCTTTGTTTAATCCTTACTCAAAGAGTTTCCCATGGACTCCTACATTCCAAATCAGAAGTTTGAAATGAAATAAGTTTGGTAATATGGGTGATTGTTAAATGGGACAATTGATAGCTGTGACGAGTACTGAGGATACGAAGAGGCAGGAATTAACAAGGTCAAGGTTTACTCAAAGAGAATTAACAAAGATAGTACATGACACGAAGCAAAACATGACACAGAACAGTCCAGTGTTAAATAGGGGTGGTGATGAGATGTGCAGGTGCGCTGGAGGTGATTAGGGTGCATTGGATTTCCATTCCGGTGTTGCCGAGGTGGATGATGAACCCCTGTTTCAGGGTCTCCGCCACATACCTCAGTCTCCGCCATGGAAAGGGGGTAAATGCGACTCGTCGGGGGTGTTGTCCCTCCAGCAGGTCAATGGCGCAGTCCCAGGGCCTGTGAGGAGGGAGACACAGCCTTTACTGAAGAGAAGACATCGGCGAGATCTGCATACTCACGTGGAATGTTGGGCTGGAGTGCGGACTACGGACTCCCCACTGACGTGGAACAACAAACCACCGGCAGGCAGGTCTTCCGGCATGAGGTAGACCAGGCTGTGATACTCTTGGTGCTCCAATTGACGGTGGGGTTGTGTAGTCTGAGCCAGGGCAATCCCAAGACGATCTGGTGAAGGGGTGACGTGACGATGTGGAATGACAGCTCCTCGTGGTGCTCCGGCAGTGTAGGAATGGTGATGGTGATGGGGAGAGTGACGTGCATAATGGTGCCTGATCCAAGGGGTTTATTGTCCAGTGAGGTGACGTGTAGCGGAGATGGCAGTGGCACGGTGGGCAACCCCCATTCAGAGACCAGCTCCCCATCTATAAGGTTCCCTGCTGATCTGGAATCTATCATAGCAGTAGAAATGGAAGAGAAGGAACAACCAGACACCGTTATGGGAACTAAAAACAATAGTTTTGTGATAGGAGCTGACGTAACACTCACAGAGCGGTGACGGGAGTCATACTGCCTAGATAGGGAGCCGCCAGGAGATCTGTGGTCCGTGGTGGTGTAGGGGGTGCTGCCCACCTCCATGGGTGAGGACTCGGAAGCAGGGCGGCTTCCATAGCTCAGATGGGGTGAGCGTTGAGACTCTGGGAGGTGTTGGGAACGCTGTCTCTCTCAACATGTCGTCAAGACAGATGGTATCAAGGTCCATTTCGTCATCCCGACATGCGAGTTCCATCTTGATTTCCTCCCGTAAGCCTCTCCTGAAGGCCGTGCGCAGAGCACCCTCATTCCAGCCGGAAGACGCCGCCACCGTGCGAAAGCTCAGAGCATACTCAGACGCGGGCCCCTCTCTCTGTTGTAGATGGAGGAGACGCTCACCCCCGTCCTTTCCCTCCGTGGGATGATCAAACACCGCCCTGAACCGAACGAGGAAGGTGGGGTAGGGTAGTGCCACTGCCTCTTCTCCTTCATGAGACTGCCGTGGCCTAATCCAGCACCTTCCCCTTAAGAAGTGAAATCACCAGTGCTATCCTGGCTTGGTCAGATGGATATGCCTCAGGCTGACGCGCCAGATAAAGTGACACTTGTAACAGGAAGCCTCTACATTTAGTAGTTTTACCGTCAAAGCGCGCCGGTAGGGCGAGGGTTCCCGCAGAAGTGGGTGATAGCCCGGGGACAGGTGGATTGGAGGCACTCGCGCTCCCTGAGGTGGGACCGGAGCACTGGGCAGATTATGCAGAGTTTGGAGCACTTCCTGCATGGCGGCGTTCAACTGGGCTAGCTGCTGCTGGTGCTGGTCGAGGCACTGGGAAACTCCTGCTGCATCCATTTTCGTTTGGTGTGTGATTCTGTGACGAGTACTGAGGATACTAAGAGGCAGGACGCAGACACAGGAATTAACAAGGTCAAGGTTTACTCAAAGAGAATTAACAAAGATAGAGCACATGACACGAAGCAAAACAATCACACAAAACATTACACGGAACTGTCCAGGGTTAAATAGGGGTGGTGATGAGATGATGAGGTGCAGGTGCGCTGGAGGTGATTAGGGTGCGTTGGGTTTCCATTCCGGTGTTGCCGAGGTGGTGCGCTCAGACCGGCGAATCAGAGCGCCGGAGGGGAGCAACGGGAGGAGACGTGACAATAGCGACAGCATTTAAAGTAGTAGTAGTGGATTTAAGGGTAATATGAAAAAAATTACTGTAGTTAATGTTATAAACTTATCGTTAAATATATCGTTATCATGATAATTCAGTCAATTGAATGCATTTTTGTTCATATTGCCCAGCTCTACTAATCACCATCTTCCTTGATGATGAGAGAAATCCAGAGAGATCTTACCTTCTGTAACTTGCTGACGTACTGTGCTACCATGAAGGAGGAGAGGATAGTGAAGCCCCTGGTTATGGTGGCACACTTCAAAAGCACCTCCGCATCACTCTCAGGGGATGGGGAATAGAAGAGGAGAGCTTTTTAAGAACTAGACCACGCCAGACGCTGAGGGTTCAACTTTTATTTCAGACAGAACTTCAGAAGTGGGACAACTTCTACAAAATTGTGACTTTTGAGTGATGCAGCACAGTGGGTGTTCAGAGTGCACTCTGCTCCTGACCCAGACGTGGGCTGGATATTACTGATGACAGCACAGCATTTGAATCAAATCTCCAGGTTGCGGCTGAGAATGAATATATTGTAAATGCATTGTGACGGAGCAGAACAACAAGAACAAGGTTTTGTCTCATCTGAGACATGAATCATGATAGCTAAGAGCATAATATGGAGCAACAAAAGCTATTTAATCATTCTAATTGTGTATAAACTAATGTTTATGCTCACAGTCAGCATAAAACAAACAGTATAGCCCATTAAAGAACACAAAGGCCCGGCTGGAACAATTTCTCCATCCCTGCTTTCCTCTCTTGACTGATTAGATGTACAGCAAAGCACAGCTCACATGCTGAAAGCAAACAGAGGAGAAATATGGCCACCGTTGTCAGGGTGAGAGGTGTTGTTAAACAACCCAGTCTCCATGCAATTTGTCACCTGTGAGGGTTATTATATTTCACAGCCAGGAACTGATACATGATGCACTGAACCTGATATGCTAGTTCAAATCAACAAGCTGTACCTCTCAATTTCCTCTTGTTGACCCTTCCACCTCTGCGTGGAACAGGGGAGGTCTGATGTGTGCAGAGGTGACCCCCTTTGGATGAGGAAGACGAACACTAACAGTCTTCTCATTAAGAACGCAATATATTTGATATCTAAAAATAAACCCCACCTGAAGACAATGTTGAATAATTGAATACGTAATTATTTCCTTTTCGTCAACAACGTCAGGAAGGCTTTGATGTTGAGATTATGTTGCTCCTTTTAGAAACAGGAAAACATCATGTATCCCTGAATATGCTGATCAAATAGCTGAATATAGCTCCTCAACCCTGATTCAACTAATCAGAGATGCATCCAGCAGTACAGGACTTTAAAAGGTGTCCATCCACAAGCTTAACTGGGACTCCCGCTGTGCCCGCTTTTCATGTCTCCTACAACAGTTCTGTCATCCTCAGTAGGAATTTTTGATTTCCCTCACGTTGCTTTTGATCCAGTCCGCGGGGACCAGCAGGGCATACAACCAGCTACAGAAATATACCATTACTGAAGGAGAAACCATTCTTCTCCTTTCTTTCTTTCCACTGGGTGAGCTCTGCTGATTGAAATAGGCCCAGATTCATGTGTGAAATAGGCCCAGATTCATGTATGAAATAGGCCCAGTTTCATGTGTGAAATAGGCCCAGATTCATGTGTAAAATAGGTCCAGATTCATATGTGAAATAGAACCAGATTCATGTGTGAAATAGTCCCAGATTCATGTGTGAAATAGGCCCAGATTCATGTGTGAAATAGGCCCCGTTTCTTGTGTGAAATAGGCCCAGATTAATGTGTGAAATAGGCCCAGATTAATGTGGGAAATAGGCCCAGTTTCTTGGGAATATGGAGCAGGCACGACCACCTCTTATGAAACCCTGCATAATATAACATGATAAGACTCACCTATAATATACTCCTTTATCCTGAAATACTCCTGCCCTACTAACAGGACTGGTTAGCCTGCTGACAGCATGCTGGAGTCGTTTGACACTGACAGCACATCTATACAGAGGACTCCTTTGGGAGGAACCCAGGCTAAATATCATGTCAACTTCTAAAACAACAGGCTGTCTGTATCATACAGTATATTTGTCAAGGGGTGTGATGATTAAGGGTGCGCTTTATGCTGAAAAAGACATTTAGTACACATGAAGACATTTACTACACATGAAGACATTTAGTATACATGAAGACATTTAGTACACATGAAGACATTTAGTACACATGAAGACATTCAGTTCACATGACGATGGTTGGTCGCTGTTCTTCAATTGGAACCAGCAGGAAAATAGAAACTGCTGAATAATTTATAGGATGCACACAATTCCTGTAAATGCCAATGTCATTCCTATCAGTTGAGATTACAGTGAGGGAAAAAAGTATTTGATCCCCTGCTGATTTTGTACATTTGCCCACTGACAAAGAAATGATCAGTCTATAATTTTAATGGTAGGTTTATTTGAACAGTGAGAGACAGAATAATAACAACAAAAAAATCCAGAAAAACGCATGTCAAAAATGTTATAAATTGATTTGCAGTTTAATGAGGGAAATAAGTATTTGACCCCCTCTCAATCAGAAAGATTTCTGGCTCCCAGGTGTCTTTTATACAGCTAACGAGCTGAGATTAGGAGCACACTCTTAAAGGGAGTGCTCCTAATCTCAGCTTGTTACCTGTATAAAAGACACCTGTCCACAGAAGCAATCAATCAATCAGATTCCAAACTCTCCACCATGGCCAAGACCAAAGAGCTCTCCAAGAATGTCAGGGACAAGATTGTAGACCTACACAAGGCTGGAATGGGCTACAAGACCATCGCCAAGCAGCTTGGTGAGAAGGTGACAACAGTTGCGATTATTCGCAAATGGAAGAAACACAAAATAACTGTCAATCTCCCTCGGCCTGGGGCTCCATGCAAGATCTCACCTCGTGGAGTTGCAATGATCATGAGAACGGTGAGGAATCATCCCAGAACTACACGGGAGGATCTTATCAATGATCTCAAGGCAGCTGGGACCATAGTCACCAAGAAAACAATTGGTAACACACTACGCCGTGAAGGACTGAAATCCTGCAGCGCCCGCAAGGTCCCCCTGCTCAAGAAAGCACATATACAGGCCCGTCTGAAGTTTGCCAATGAACATCTGAATGATTCAGAGGAGAACTGGGTGAAAGTGTTGTGGTCAGATGAGACCAAAATGGAGCTCTTTGGCATCAACTCAACTCGTCGTGTTTGGAGGAGGACGAATGCTGCCTATTTTGGTATTGGCTGAGGAGAGGAGGGTGCCATGTCAGATGGTTGTTAGACCCTGTTCTTGGAGGTGTGGCTGAGGAGAGGAGGGTGCCATGTCAGATGGTTGTTAGACCCTGTTCTTGGAGGTGTGGCTGAGGAGAGGAGGGTGCCATGTCAGATGGTTGTTAGACCCTGTTCTTGGAGGTGTGGCTGAGGAGAGGAAGGTGCCATGTGACATCAGTTTCCAAACGAGACAGAAAGACAAAAGGAAATGGCTTCAGTTCTCAGGCTCGGGAGCTGCCATGTTCCTATCAGTCAGCGAGGTAATCGTTTCCATGCATCCTCCAGTGTTCACGCCAAAGACGTGCCCTTCTCCAGAGCACATCTGCCTCCACTTAAGCACCCCTCTGGCACAGACCAACAGCCCTTTTCAGAAGTTGATTCTGAAGTTGTTCTGTTTCATTGCCTACAGTGGGAGGCAGTGGGATGTTTTCCTTGGTTACCACCCCCAAAATATGTTCAATGTCAGGTGGAAATGGGCTAACTTAGGTGCTGGCCTGGATCCAAGGTTGACTGAGCATAATAGTCAAGGCGAATGGGGAAGGGGTAAGCCAGTCACTCCCTTGGGTGCTTGTGTGATTGTAGCAGCAGCTGTAAAGGAAGATTCTGTATGAACATTTAGGCAAACCTGTGTGACAGGTGTGTAGACAGCCGTTATTTGTCCATGCAAGTATAAGGCCTCCCAAGGGAACACCTACATAGTGTCAAAAGCCTTCAGGAGACGCATCATCACAGGGAGAAGGGAATCCTTCAGGAGACGCATCATTACAGGGAGAAGGGAATCCTTCAGGAGACGCATCATTACAGGGAGAAGGGAAGCCTTCAGGAGACGCATCATCACAGGGAGAAGGGAAGCCTTCAGGAGACACATCATTACAGGGAGAAGGGAATCCTTCAGGAGACGCATCATTACAGGGAGAAGGGAAGCCTTCAGGAGACACATCATTACAGGGAGAAGGGAAGCCTTCAGGAGACGCATCATTACAGGAAGAAGGGGAATTAGTTTGAGGGGATTGAGAATGAAAAAACATGTAGCATAGAGTTGCTTGCTATTGTCAAAGTATTGTAAATCGAATAAAGTTAATGTGAATTTGGGGGTGAAAAGGTATGATTCAAATTCTGGTCCAGCGAGAACTGTTATGATGAATGAGACTAAATATTTCTACGGGTCAGTCCGCGCCGTGGATCAGTGGACACTGATGTTTGCACCAAATTAAATAGATTTCCTGGCTGCAAGGTAAAACACTAGGCAGCCAACTGTTTCACTTGCCAAAAGAGAAACTCTAATATTCCCTTTGCTGCAGTGCACAATGTCTGTGCTAGCACCTTAGCATGCAACTGCTGTTTCCATCTACCCATCTAAGCCTTGCATTCCATTGTTTATGACACAATAAAGGAAGTACTGTTTTTCCATCGTGAACAGCAAATGAAACACAAATCAGACACTCTGTGCATGGACATATTAAAGTGGTAAGGCTTTAGATTACCGAGAAGCATGGCTTGAGTTGTGGCACAGGTGAAGGAGGGAGGAGGAGGAATCCACAGCACTAACAATGATTCATCCTCACACCCTGAGGGTGTCTGGGTAAAAGGAAAATCAGAAGGCCCTACTTGTGAATATGAAACTAATCTCCGACCAGAGATTAGAAGAGCACAAAACAGGGCTCCTTGTGTTATACTTCAGAGAAGTGATGCAAACCCCAGGCAAAATGTGCTCTGCTGTAGTGTTATCAAACTCCAGGCAAAATGTGCTCTACTGTAGTGTTAAAACAAACCCAGGCATAATCACAATGACATCAACTAAAAACATCCCCTGAAAGAACCATCCTTATGCCCAAGGATTGGGTAAAAACATGGTCAGGTGTTCAAGGGGGACAAACTGCAGGGCCCCCAGTACCATGGTCATGTAATAATATAATATAATATGCCATTTAGCAGATGCTTTTATCCAAAGCGACTTACAGTCATGTGTGCATACATTTTTTTTTTAGGTATGGGTGGTCCCGGGGATCAAACCCACTACCCTGGCGTTACAAGCGCCATGCTCTACCAATTGAGCTACAGAGGACCACACGTGGTAGGGGTTGGAGAGCATCCCGTCGCCCTGACGGAGCAGGGCAGTCAGAGTGTCCAGCGCTGGAACGGTCAGAGCAGCGGTCAGGGTTGTCTCCTTGCCAGACTCAACTAGAAACTGAGAGAAGAGGGGAGCATGGGAGTTGAACCAGAGACGAAGCCAATGAGGAATATGGATTTAAGATTAAGGACAGGCAGAGAGAGAAGTACTACATCCTGTGTGGGTTCTCAATGTGCTAAGTGTAACCCAGAGAGAGAACAGAGAAAAACAGAAATACTGGAACACCAATTGGGGTGAGACAACATTCCTGTTTGTAAGTCTTGTGGACACAGTGAGGGATTGTAGTGAGGGATTGTAGTTGTGTGTTATAACACATAACGTTAGTTCTTCCTGCAGAGTTGCAGTGAGGTGAGAGGGGGCCATATTGATAAATGAAATCAGATTCAGCTTGATTAAATGGGACCCTGCTGCACACTGAGACTGAGACTGAGACAGGGAGGGAGACACTTACTGCTGCAGCCCAAAATTGGTTTTCCCCAGCTAAACCAATTCTTCCCCCAAATCACATCCAAGACACGGGAGACAGTGCAGAGCAGGAGAAGCGTGACATGCTTTGTAACGGACAACCAGACTGTGGTTCTTTCTACAATGCCCTAAGGGGGTTTCTACGCTAAATAGGAAACACATTTACCCTTCAAGTCCATGTTAAGTCCATGCCAAAGCCAATCTAATGCTTTGTTTTGTCCCTCTTGAAGCATGGAAGCAGGTTTGTAAGTGAGGAGACATTGTATCTTTACCATAACTAGATTTTGTGTGATTCTACCTCAAATAAGATTTTAATAGTCCTCAATAAAGCACAGCACATCAAATGTCATAGTGGATACTTACTACCAAGGCAGGCATCATCTGAGGTGCAATGAGTCAGAATGCCTTTAAGCAGGTTTCTGGAAGCAGGCAGCTGGCAAGCAACTTCGTTATCGTCACAGTTGAAAGGACTTACTGCAAAAAACACAGTGTGCTTTTAGTAATGTCAACAACGCCCACAGAACCCTTTTTAGGCAAATCACTGTTGAGGAGAGCTGAGAAGAGGGGAACTTGAGTGATTCCTGTCCTGAAGCCTTTATTAGGAAAAATATATATGGCTAGGTTTTTAAGGTGGAGTTAACTACAGTTTAGTAGCCCATATATGAAATGTTATCCAGACTTCAGTGTATAAGTATTCAGGACCCCAATTGCAGTAGCTTGTACTGCTATCAGCTACCGTTAGCGGTTTTTCACCATTGTCCGTGGCCTGCACCACCTACCAGCCAGCTCTAGCCTGGACTATTATTCGGCCAGTCTGCACTGTCTGCACAGCGCGTTATCGACCCAGAACATATCAGTTTTTCTGCCGGAATCACTGAATCACTGGACCTTTAACTCCGGATTCATCGCTACCAGCTAGCTGCAACAAAATGGACGTTGTGGTTTGGCTAATCATCCTGAGCTAGGCCCATCTCCCGGCTATCTACCTCTCTGTCAACCGGACGGGACCACCTAGTGTTGACACGGAGCCCCGCCGATCCTACACGACTGGTCTGCCGACGAAATCGTCTGATGTGGTTACAACAGGCTTCTGTTAAGTGAATTATTTAACAAACTATTTTAGTGTCTCTGTGCGTCTCCCAAAAGGTTGTAAGTATTTTGGGATTTAAGTAACGGCCAGAGTCCCGGTCTGCATAGTCAGAGATATTTATTCATTGAGAATTCTGCCATCACAATTTCAGAGTCCATCTTTTATACTCATACGTCATACAAAAATAAATCCCTTCCCTCTGTAGGCGGGCTGTAGTTTTCCACTCTAAAACTGCTCTACTGACCTTCAGTTCACACACACACACATATACACACATGCATACACACATACATACACACACACACACACATATCCTACTCCCTGCTTTACTCAGTTATTGCCGTTCTCACAATATTCTGCACCATGTTTTCATAACAGTTTCTCCCCTCCCTAAATTGGGAGGCCTCTTTATCTTAGTTTCTCAGTTGTCTTTGTTGTCTGGCCTAACTCTTACTCACATTGCTAAATAGTGGCTCAATGCCATAGCCTTTACTGGTCCTACACTCACACATTTCTAACACATTATACACAGTTTCAGGGTGTAATAATTAGTCATTATTAATTAATCTATCAATTCCACCCTTTGACTAAATATTACACACATACAAAATATATGTTGTTATAGAAATGAATCACACTCATTGAAGTATATAAGTTGGTTTGCATATTAAAACATTACAGGTTCATCAGGGTTACCCCATGATTAAAAGCATAACGTTACTTTTTAGCAATGGTAACTAGTACATCATACTTAAAATGAGACTTTAATACACAAAAGATCATTACAATATCTTTTAAACTAGAGATTTATAGTTCTAGGAAAACATCCAGTCTCAAATTATCTGGATCGTCGTCGTCCTCCACCAAGCCTGGTAGGTCATATCCTTCAGTCGGAGTCCGGGATTGGGCCGTATCTCACCATCTGTTGGGAAACCGCCTTGCTCACCAACCCTCAGACACAGGGAATAAGACAACATCCACAAAGAACAAGTATACCCATAGAAGCTATAACTTCACCCAGAATAGTTACAACAATAGTTTTCCATTTACCAAATATGTTAACAAACCAACCGTTTATGGAGCTACCAATACCAGAGTTCTCAGCCAGTTCGTTCGCCAGCATGGTGAGTCCCTGAAGCGCTTTGGTCACGGACCCGTCCGGTGCTGTATTGTTTGGGGATGAAAGTACAGCACATAGATCCAAACAGAACACAAACCCCGTCCCGCTCAGCCAAAAGCATATCTAAAGCTATTCTATTCTGCCATGCTATTAAGCTAGTTGCCGCTGTCTGCTCAACTAATCCCTTTATTGCATCACGAGTGTGGTTTATAAATCTTTGCTGGTTATAGTAAATATCATTCATCCAATCTACGTTTTTATTAATTGTTGACCACCAGAAAAGACTTGATTCAAACCCAGCTGCGATCTGATTCCTAGCTTTGAATTGTTCTGGAACCCCTCGAGGTACTCCTATCCCATCAATATATATATCCTTTCATCAAAGGATCCCGGGAGGAGGTTCTACTTTCTACGTGACAACTCACCAGTCTCTGACACGTTTGATTGTTTGCGTATGTAGGTGAGTTCACAATCAGTTATCACCACACAACCATCAGATGTCAGCACGGGCCTGGTTTTGGTTCCTAAAATCCTCTGGCTGCAACAAAGAGGAGAGATTAGTCATGGTCTCTTTTAGTTGTGATATTCTCTGTGTGGGAGCAGGAGCTAAGAGACCCTACCCTGTATCCTATCTTACTAGTCCTAGAAAAACAATTAGAATCCCCTGTGATTTCAAACTGAGGCAACCCAGGTCGGGATGACTTTGTTATCGGGGGAAACAGATAGTGCAAGTTACCATAAGACTCTTTCACCACATTCCCAGGTGGCTTGCATGGAGGATAAACCTGACACAGAGTTAAAGCCTGTCAAGGGGAACAGAGTAGTTGTTAACCTTGGTTTGGCTGTCCTACAGGCATAACAGTCCTCTTTAGACCGTATACTGAATCCATTCCAACCACAGGTTAAAATCTATTTACTCCGTCTCCATCTGTACTACTTCCTTCAGGTCTATAGTTTGCACTGTCTCACTACCTCCCTCAGAGAGGTTTACTCTATAGGGTGCCCCAGTTGAAGAAGCTATCTCACTTGTCAGGTCTGTAATCTGTTTTAGCATAATTCAGACTTTCAGACAGTACCTACCCTCATATGGGTCGCACTGCCATTTCTGATAATTCCCTACTTTCACAATACTACACCTGTCCCTAAACTGTGTATGGAGATTGACATATCCCCCCCCCGCTTGGTATAAGCAACTACATAGTCCCAGGATGTACATGGTGACATACATATGGTGATGTCCTTCCCTAAAGTCCGTAGTATTTCCCCTTTCCCTACGTCTAGCTGTCTCCTATGCCTTTTCAACTTGTGTTAGGTTAACTACCACTTCTGGCTGAAACAGGAGGGTCCGTGTGTGTTAGGAATATGGCCCCCACAATCAGACAGCTACCTACCGTCGGGAGACCTGTGAATCTCCACCCTCGCCCTGAGAATATGTCAGACGCCAGAGGCCAACCCATTGCTTTACCTTCTATCGAACTCACACAGGGATGATCAGACAGGGTAAGGGAATCTTCGTTAAGGAGCCAACCCCCGAGCCCTAGTGGTGATCGGATCTTTCTCCTAACTCTGTGTTTGTTCGTCAGGTGTAACTGGGTTTACCTTTTTGCAGTGAGTGACATGCACCAAGGTGGATCTTTCGGCGATTCTTACAGTGAAGGCTGTCACCAACAGGACCTGATATAGACCTTCCCAACGGGGCTGCTTCCAGTTTTTCTTCTTTAGGGACTGGATCCACACCCAGTCTCCTGGTTAGATAGAGTGGGTCACCTTCTCCTTTAGTTCACCTGTGGGGCACAAAACCTCTGACATACAGGTGTGGTTAATAAACTACCTTCTCAGGTGTTCTGCTAGGGTGCTCTCTAGTTCTATGTCTGCCTGTCTGGTCCTGCCAACTGTGGCATTCTGTAAGGTCTTCCAAACACTTTCTCAAAGGGGGATAACCCATCATTATCTGGGGTTACTCTAAATGTCTTCCCTTCACTCCGTGATAACTCTATAAAATCAATTTCCAATTGCTGGAAAGGGTACTTAGCCGGAGGATACTCACCCTGAGGTGCCCTTTGTCTGCCCTGGTGATTATTTTGAGCACAGATAACACATCTTGAACATTTTTTATTTTATATATATATATTTTTTTTATAATGAGTAATCCCATATGCCACAAAGTGTTGTCTAATCTGTTCTACCATCCATCCCTCCTTTTGACACATGTCACTGCCCATGTGTCAATATTATTACCTACCTAACAATCACTTAGGTAATATTGGTAATTTATCATCCAATTGCCATCCCTTATTTTTATTTATTGGTAAAATAAACAATCTTAAAGTCCTCCTCTCATGCCTTTAGAATTTACCAGTGTGGATGATTAATTAACACCAGAAAGTTAAAACAGAGTTCAGAGGCAATTGAAATTCCATCCCATAGTATACCAAACATTACCATTATTCTAAATATTTAATAAATGTTACTTATCCCAAGTGTTCATTAATCCTCATGACATTCATTCTCATAAGAAATCATATATACCCCAAACTCAGCCAAAACCTAAAAAACTCCATAAAATTCACTGTGTGCTCCTCTAAGACCTATCACCCTTGACCTGCTGAAAACCCCCCAAAATTGAAACAACAAGGCTTTATAAACATCATACTAGGTGTGTTGTTTTTTATTTGAAAACCCCAATTAAAAAACAACAACCAAACAGCCAGGTCATGAGGACTCCTGATTTCTCTCTTCCCCTTCTGCCTACAGTTTCTTAACTGGTGCCCTTTCCTTGCACAGTAACTACACGGTTCCTCACATTCTCTAGCAAAATGTCCAGTTTTGTCACAATTGTAACACTTCCACTCACTCCTGTCTCCACTATTACCATTTCCTTCTTGTCTGTCTTTGCTACCGTAACCTCTCTTCTCTCCTAGGTATTGACTAATAGTCTCACTGTCTCTAATTCAACACAAAACCCCATCATCAAATGTACTCCCAGCAGAACTGAAAAAAACAAAACAGACTGTGATTTCCAGGACACTGCACCTTTGTTTCTGGCCTCACTATCTCCCCGGGAATTGGCCCTCCCTCAAGGTCCCTCCCAATCTGCTCTTGGTTAAACTGCAAACCTTGTATTGCTTCTGGTTTCATAGGGTATTGCTTCTGATATGGCCTATGATTAGATTTGGGTATCACCTGTACTGGAATTACCCCTTTTATTAATCCTACGTCTGCTGGACCCCGGGACCACAAATGCTCTGGAACTTCTTTTAAGTCTGACTCCTGTTGTTCTGTCAACAGGTATTCCTCTCCTCAGCATCTGCTATTCTCATCTAAATGTACTATCTGTGGATGGGCTGTGTTGATCGCCACTCACAATATTGACCCAATCAGTGATCCTCTTGCCCTTGGATACCCACTGGCCCATGTCTTTCCAGTCCTCTGCTGGCTCCTTTGCTAGGGACACATGTGGGCTCCATATTTCCCTGAACAGTCTCTGACTTTGGGGCCCTATTTCCACCTCCACTACTGCGTGGGTGTTGTCATAGTGAAACCATTTCAAGGCTATAGTCCTTTCTGTGGTTTTGAATAATGCTTTCTCATAGATTGCATCTGGACCTGGGTGCTTGTTATACCAGAGAGTACAGTGTAGGTCATCGGGGGACATTTTAGTGGGGCCTGGTACTACATCATCAGCAAGTTCCATCAAGGTTCGGGGAATATCAGTTATTCCCCCCCTAAACAAATCTTGCCTATACCAATAACATGGCTCCCCTTCCCCACAGACCACCATATTGTCTCTGACTATGTGTACTTTCATTCCCCTCTCAGCGGAAATGACAGCCACATTCAATTTAGTCATTACATCACGTCCTAGTAAATTTACCCGACACAGCTTAGATATCAGGATGGGTATGGTTGCCTCTCATCCTGATTGGTCATGTTTTAGGGTTATTGGGGCTGATAACCTTTCAATAAATTGATGACCAGAGGCAGATCGCACTATGATTTTCTCCCCATCAATCCTGACTCCATCTGGCTTGTCTGTTGCACAGGTTGCTGTCCTGCAGGCTCCCGTATCACAAAGGAATTTAATTTTCATACCCATTACTGTCAATGTCAAATAAGGTTTATGTTCCTGTTGAAGTGCTAAGTCAATAGTAGCCAATTCAAACACCTCACAATTTGGATCAAAGGGTTCCTTAGTCTTCCCCCCACTAGAGTCTACTATTTCTCCCTCAAGGACTAGTCACGCCTTATCTTCCTCTTCCTCACGCTCAAAGCTGAGGGATGGACTTCTCTCTCTCTCTTCTCTCTTTTCTCTCCTGTCTGACTTTCTCTGCCCTTGTCCTGTACTCCTCTATCTCTGGCTCTTCCTCACCTTCATCTTCCCTTCCTCCTCCAGCCCCTTCTTCCTCATAGGGAGGTGGGGCCGGTGGGGCCGGTGGGGGGGGCAACATTATTCCCCTGCACTCTCCTTCTCCTCCCTACGTATTCATCATCTGGATTTTCTCTCCATGCCTGGTCTGCCAAGTTTGGATATAACCTTTCTGCCCTCTGCTCTGGGGGAGGCACGGAGACCTCAACCTTCACTTCTCTTTCCCTCTCACTCACTTCTCTTTTCTTCCTGCCTTCTTTCTTGGCTCTGTCCTGTCTGTTATTCTGCTCATGATGGATTGCATGTCTCTCTGAGGCTATTACACAATTCAGTTATTTTCCCAACATACTCTCCGTGATCGGCCCATGGCAAAAGTGTCCTCTGGGCATCCCCTGAAACCCACTGCCCTCTAACGGCAGCCCAAACCTTACTATTCCTGTTTTGGGGTGGGTCATTCCTTCTACCGCTCTGGCCACGTCCTCTGTGTTCATGGCCTGTCTGCTAAATGGCATATTATTATTATTACTGTATACATCTAAGGTTGCTGGGGCCCCTTTCATTCCCCGCCAATATATTAGGTAAGGCTATCAGTGGGTACTGGCCCCCTCCTACTCTCTCTCTCTCTCTCACTGCTTATTTCTCCTTTACACACCTTATGTATCTGTTTAAGCATGGATTCGAGTTTATCTGCGTCTAGACGTCCCTCAAAACCATACCTCTCCCTCCACCTGGTTACATAATGGAGATATCTTCTATCCCTGGATTCCATTTTAATTACATCAAGCATTTCTCGTCCCCAGTAAATTCTGGGACCTCTTGTGAGGATTTGCCCCCCCATGGTTGGTACTGTTAAAAATCCCTTAGCCACCTCTTCTATATAACAAGTCAATTTAACAAGTAATTCAAAATAGCTTCACACAACAACACCTTGAATCACCCCTTCCTGTATATGTAATCTTGACTAGTCCCCCAGAATTATCTCATACTTTTACAGAGGGATTGATCCCCACAATGTAATCTTGATAATTCCTGACAGTCTCATACAATAGGAATGGGTTATCCCTCCTCTATACAACCACCTCTCCCTGTATATGTAGTCTTGACTAGTCCCCCAGAATTATCTCATACTTTTACAGAGGGATTGATCCCCACAATGTAATCTTGATAATTCCTGACAGTCTCATACAACAGGAATGGGTTCTCCCTCCTCTATACAACCACCTGGAATTATTCATGTGACTTTTGAGCAAACATTAGGTCTCACACGTATACAACCTTACATGATTATTGGTGTTGTATCGGTAACCTGGAGTTTATAAGGCTCCAGAACGGATAGAGTTACAGCAAAATCTACAGTTGTTTGTGACTTTTGACTTTACTAATATTCTATTTCTCACACATGCTACTTTAATTCCTTCTGGTGTACTTTTTGTATTTGTTTAACCCGGATTATTTGTTGACTGTTCAATAATCTCTTACAGGTTACATCCCATAGGTGTACTTTTAATAGTTCCTTCTATTTCAACACCGGGTAGTTTCTTTTGGTAATGGCCTATTACCGTGAATCATTACGGACCCACCACCAGGTTGACTAGTCCCCCAGAATTATCTCATACTTTACGGAGGAGTCTATCCTCACAATGTAATCTTGATAATTCCTGACAGTCAACCCCACATTTCACTTAAAATGGCTACGCATTGATACATTTGCTACTTTTCAATATTTTAGCAAGTCCTCAAATCAATTTCACCAAGTTAATGAATAAAGACTACTGACCTTATCCTTGCAGCCGAGATTCAATGTAGGTTTGGATTCCGTCACCGTCTCTGTCATTAATCAGGTGTCCTCTGGCCTGTTTTAACCCTTAATGTCAAAGGGCAGGACTTTCTATTTACGAATGTATCATTCGCCCGTCGACGGTTTTCAGAGTTACCTGGAATGACAGAAACAGGGTATTGGAATCCAGCTCGAAGGACCAAGCTGTTAAGTGAATTATTTAACAAACTATTTTAGTGTCTCTGTGCGTCTCCCAAAAGGTTGTAAGTCTTTTGGGATTTAAGTAACGGCCAGAGTCCCGGTCTGCATAGTCAGAGATATTTATTCATTGAGAATTCTGCCATCACAATTTCAGAGTCCATCTTTTATACTCATACGTCATACAAAAATAAATCCCTTCCCTCTGTAGGCGGGCTGTAGTTTTCCACTCTAAAACTGCTCTACTGACCTTCAGTTCACACACACACACATATACACACATGCATACACACATACATACACACACACACACACATATCCTACTCCCTGCTTTACTCAGTTATTGCCGTTCTCACAATATTCTGCACCATGTTTTCATAACAGTTTCTCCCCTCCCTAAATTGGGAGGCCTCTTTATCTTAGTTTCTCAGTTGTCTTTGTTGTCTGGCCTAACTCTTACTCACATTGCTAAATAGTGGCTCAATGCCATAGCCTTTACTGGTCCTACACTCACACATTTCTAACACATTATACACAGTTTCAGGGTGTAATAATTAGTCATTAATAATTAATCTATCAGCTTCCCATTCCGACGTCGACCACGAAGATTCCATCTGCTAGCCCCGGCCCGCTAGCACACGTTAGCCGTGGCCTCTTGCTCGCTAGTGCTTTAGCAGCCCCCGAACTACCTCCGAACTATCCTATTGCTGTTCCCCGGACCTTATGATAACTCAGCTATACAGCTGATGCCTGCTGGACTGTTCCTTTTTACGGTACCGCATCCTGTTTATGTTTAGCCTCAGCCCAAACTGTGTCGTCATTACCAGCTGTTGTCTTAGCTCTCTCAAATTACACCTGTGATTGCTTTATGCCTCTCTCCCATGTCAATATGGTTAGCTTATTGTTGTTTCGGTTATTTCTAATTGTACTATTTCACTGTAGATCCCCCAGCCCAGCTAAACCTGCCTTAGATAGCTCCTTTGTCCCACCCCCCATACACGCGGAGACCGACTCAATTGGTGCCTCCAGTGATGCTATCTCTTTCATTGTTACCCAACGCTTAGGTTTACCTCCACTTTACTCATATCCTTCCATATCCTTGTCTGTACATAATGCCCTGAATCTTTTCTACAACGCCCGGAAATCTGCCCCCTTTATTCTATGTACCCAATGCACTAGAAGACCAGTTCTTAAAGCCTTTAGCCGTATCCTTATTCTAGTCCTCCTCTGTTCCTCTGGTGATGTAGAGGCTAACCCAGGCCCTGCAGCCCTCAGTATCACTCCTACTCCCCAGGCGCTATCATTTGTTGACTTCTGTAATCGCAAAAGCCTTGGTTTCTTGCATGTTAATATCAGAAGTCTACTTCCTAAGTTTGAGTTATTCACTGCGTTAGCACACTCCGCCAACCCTGATGTTCTAGCAGTGTCTGAATCCTGGCTTAGGAAGGCCACCAAAAATTCTGAAATTTCCATCCCCAACTATAACATTTTCCGTCTAAATAGAACTGCCAAAGGGGGTGGAGTTGCAATCTACTGTAGAGATAGCCTGCAGAGCTCTATCATACTGTCCAGGTCTGTGCCCAAACAGTTTGAGCTTCTACTTCTAAAAATCCACCTATCCAGAAATAAGTCTCTCACTGTTGCCGCTTGCTACAGACCCCCCTCAGCCCCCAGCTGTGCCCTGGACACCATATGTGAATTGATTGCCCCCCATTTATCCTCAGAGTTCGTACTGCTTGGTGACCTAAATTGGGATATGCTTAACACCCCGGCCATCCTACAATCCAAACTAGATGCCCTCAATCTCACACAAATTATCAACGAACCTACCAGGTACAACCCTAAATCCGTAAACATGGGTACCCTCATAGATATCATCCTGACTAACTTACCCTCTAAATACACCTCCGCTGTCTTCAACCAGGATCTCAGCGATCACTGCCTTATTGCCTGCGTCCGTAACGGGTCCGCGGTCAAACGACCACCCCTCATCACTGTCAAACGCTCCCTAAAACACTTTAGCGAGCAGGCCTTCCTAATTGACCTGGCCCAGGTATCCTGGATGGAAATAGATCTCATTCCGTCAGTAGAGGATGCCTGGTTGTTCTTTAAAAGTAATTTCCTCTCAATCTTAAATAAACATGCCCCATTCAAAAAATACAGAACTAAGAACAGATATAGCCCCTGGTTCTCCTCAGACTTGACTGCTCTTGACCAGCACAAAAACATCCTGTGGCGTACTGCATTAGCATCAAATAGCCCCCGCGATATGCAACTTTTCAGGGAAGTTAGGAACCAATATACACAAGCAGTCAGGAAAGCAAAGGCTAACTTTTTCAAACAGAAATTTGCATCCTGTAGCACTAACTCCAAAAAGTTTTGGGACACTGTAAAGTCCATGGAGAATAAGAGCACTTCCTCCCAGCTGCCCACTGCACTGAGGCTAGGAAACACTATCACCACCAATAAATCTACAATAATCGAGAATTTCAACAAGCATTTTGCTACGGCTGGCCATGCTTTCCACCTGGCTACCACTACCCCGGCCACCAACTCTGCACCCTCCGCTGCAACTTGCCCTTTCGACTCTGTCAACCACCGCATTCTTATTGGCAGACTAAATAGCCTTGGTTTCTCAAATGACTGCCTCGCCTGGTTCACCAAATACTTCTCAGATAGAGTTCAATGTGTCAAATCGGAGGGCCTGTTGTCTGGACCTATGGCAGTCTCTATGGGGGTGCCACAGGGTTCAATTCTTGGGCCGACTCTTTTCTCCGTGTATATCAATGATGTCGCTCTTGCTGCTGGTGACTCTCAGATCCACCTCCACGCAGACGACACCATTTTGTATACATCTGGCCTTTCATTGGACACTGTGAAAACAAACCTCCAAACGAGCTTCAATGCCATACAACACTCCTTCAGTAGCCTCCAACCGCTCTTAAACACTAGTAAAACTAAATGCATGCTCTTCAATCGAACGCTGCTGGCACCCGCCCACCCGACTAGAATCACTACTCTCGACGGGTCTGACCTAGAGTATGTGGACAACTACAAATACCTAGGTGTCTGGTTAGACTGTAAACTCTCCTTCCAGACTCACATTAAGAATCTCCAATCCAAAGTTAAATCTAGAATCGGCTTCCTATTTCGTAACAAAGCCTCCTTCACTCATGCTGCCAAACATGCCCTCGTAAAACTGACTATCCTACTGATCCTTGACTTCGGCGATGTCATTTAAAAAATAGCCTCCAACACTCTACTCAGCAAATTGGATGTAGTCTATCACAGTGCCATCCATTTTGTCACCAAAGCCCCATACACTACCCACCACTGTGACCTGTACGCTCTTGTTGGCTGGTCCTCACTACATGTTCGTCGTCAAACCCACTGGCTCCAGGCCATCTATAAATCACTGCTAGGCAAATCCCCGCCTTATCTTAGCTCATTGGTCACCATAGCAGCACCCACCAGTAGTCTGCGCTCCAGCAGGTATATCTCACTGGTCATCCCCAAAGCCAACACCTCCTTTGGCCGCCATTCCTTCCAGTTCTCTGCTGCCAATGACTGGAACGAATTGCAAAAATCTCTGAAGCTGGAGACTCTTATCTCCCTCACTAACTTTAAGCATCAGTTGTCAGAGCACCTTACTGATCACTGCACCTGTACACAGCCCATCTGAAATTAGCCCAGCCAACTACCTCATCCCTATATTGTTATTTATTTTTGCTCTTTTGCACCCCAGTATCTCTATTTGCACATAATCTCTTGCACATCTAGCATTCCAGTGTTAATACTAATTGTAATTATTTTGCACTATAGCCTATTTATTGCCTTGCCTCCATAACTTGCTACATTTGAACACACTGTATATATATTTTATGTTGTATTTTTTTCGACTTTATGTTTTTTTACCCCATATGTAACTCTATGTTGTTGTTTTTATCGCACTGCTTTGCTTTATCTTGGCCAGGTCGCAGTTGTAAATGAGAACTTGTTCTCAACTGGCTTACCTGGTTAAATAAAGTTGAAATAAAATAAAATAAAAAGTAGCTTGATATCATACTTTTACAGTAGCTAGTAATATCATAACTTGTACAGTAACACTTAAGTAAATATATATCTTACCCTATGGCAGCTGCTCCTGACCTTGGAGGTATCCAGTCCATCTCCGAGCAGCAGCAGGAGAAGGTAGAACTGTTCTGGGGTACTGCTGACCAGCAGCTGGTCCAGCAGCTCCTTTACTGGCTCATCCAGGGACCTCACCTCTGATACTGACAGCCATGGGGCTGACACAGAAGAGTTATCAAAACATTAAGAAGACCTTTCTAATATTGAGTTGCACCCCAAATAACTTGGACATCTACTGGAGGGTCAGTGATGGTATAGGAAGTTAACTTGGACATCTACTGGGGGGTCTGTCAGTCAAGGTACAGGAAGTTAACTTGGACATCTACTGGGGTCTGTCAGTGAAGGTACAGGAGGTTAACTTGAACATCTACTGGAGGGTCTGTCAGTGATGATACAGGAAGTTAACTTGGACATCTACTGGAGGGTCTGTCAGTGATGATACAGGAAGTTAACTTGGACATCTACTGGAGGGTCTGTCAGTGAAGGTACAGGAGGTTAACTTGAACATCTACTGGAGGGTCTGTCAGTGATGATACAGGAAGTTAACTTGGACATTTACTGGAGGGTCTGTCAGTGAAGGTACAGGAAGTTAACTTGGACATCTATTGGAGGGTCTGTCAGTAAAGGTACAGGAGGTTAACTTGAACATCTACTGGAGGGTCTGTCAGTGATGATACAGGAAGTTAACTTGGACATTTACTGGAGGGTCTGTCAGTGAAGGTACAGGAAGTTAACCTCGACATTTACTGGAGGGTATTTTACAACTATTATCAGCAGCAGGAAATCCCACAACGTACAGGTAGGTGAGCATCAATATTGATGTTACTCATATTGATGTTACACAGGAAACAGAAACCAGTTGGGACTTACTGTATGAATGTGCGGGTTGACAACATGCCTAGTAAAGTTTGCTTAACTATATATCTTTGTCTGTCGTGACTACAACGCAAAGCATATTGAAACATGGTGGCAGCGGTACTCAAAAGATCCTGGATCTCATCAATGTAAAGGAAGAATACATCCCAGGCGGCAGTTTGAAAAAGTGCAGCGCTTACAGGCTAGTCATCGCGCCGAACGTTAACGTTAGCTAGCTATCGTATCCAATAGCTAGCTGGACATTGGATACAAGCAGATTCGTGAGTAGCTAACGTTCCATTCTAAGAATAAATCGCCATGGAAAATGCACTGAAACCCAAGGGAAAAATATACTTTGATGATTGTAATTTAGCACTGACCTGGAAAAGATGGAAAGAGGAATTCAATTTGTACATGGCTCTTACAATGAGAGAAAAACCCGAGGATTACAAAGTGAAGCTACTGTATTATCTCATTGGGGAAAAAGGCAGAGAGATTTGCGAGACTCTATGTGTGGGCAGTACAAAAGACGATCTCTCTGTTGAGGAAGTAATTGCAGCCCTGGATGCATTTTGTGATCCCAAGAAAAATGAACAATTGAGAGATATAATTATTTCATGCGAAGTCAGGGCCAAGATGAGAGTTTAGACAAATATCTGTCGTAGTAAATATAAAATGTTATAGATTGGTCTGACTAAAATGTTGTGCAAGAGGTTGTGCAGGACCCATTCATGTTAGGAGTTTGTTTTCAATAAATGCTGTTCCTGTGCAAGAACAAAGGACAGAGGGCCATATCTTGTCACCAGATGGCCTAGTCTTGCAGGAATGCGATAACAGGACAACATCCCCACCTCCGGCCATAAAACACCAGTTACTCCCCACGAGTTTCCTTTGACACACACAGATATCTCACTGTGGACGCACACTCATTCTCAACTCCCCTTCTACTGGTCGGGTGCCAAGGGCAGAGGACTCTGCCGTGCACCAATGGGGCATCTGCTCTGGACAGAGCAGACCCGCCTCCTACGCCTCGGGAACCAATCAAGGGACTAGAAGAAGGACCCCTTCCTTTATGTTACATTGTATAAAGTAATGCTGTAAACTCTGTTTAATCATTCCTTCTCAACTGTCTCCATGAGAGGCAATTGATTTGGGTCCATGCATGTAGCTTGAGCAGGACAAGATCTCTCTGTTTTAATAAACTGCCTTTTTGCATTAAGCAAATTCCTCTCTGTCTAGCGTCGATGGTTTGTACTCCCTCTCCTTATTATGTGTTCACCAACATATCTCACTGAATTGAGGACTCTAGTGGCCACCTGCAACTTTGGAGTAATCACAGACTCTCTTATCAGGGACAGGATTGTGTGTGGCACATGTGACCCACACTTAAGAGAGCGCTTACTCAGAGAGACTGATCTCAGTTTAGAGAAATGCATACAGATTGGCAGAGCTGCAGAACTGTCCAGACAGAGAGCTAAAGTCATAAATGTGCAGGTCCCTGTAGCAGTGCATGCAGTCACACAGAAAGATAGACGAGAGGGAGAGGAGACCCTACAGAGGGACAGAGCATTATACAATGCAGATACTGTGGACGGACACATGAGAGGAAAAATGAAAAATGCCCTGCATATGGACAAAAATGTAAATCCTGTGGAAAAAACAATCACTTCTCTACGGTTTGCAAAAGTGCAGGGACCAGCAAGAGAAACAGAGTCCTGGCAATGGAAAATGCGTTAGCTGACTCAGAGAGCGGTGAGGATGTTCTCTGCATCACACTAGGGCCAAAGTCAGAGAGCATCAACGTGGTGCAGGAGATAACCACAGACCCCAATGCAGCTCTTTTTGCAACCATGCTGGTCAACAAAAAGTCAGTCAGATTTCAGCTAGATTGTGGTGCTAGTTGTAATGTTATCCCTGCAAACCTCATAAAAGCCAGTCACCTAGAGCCCTGCAGTCAGGTATTGGTGATGTATAACAAGAGTACTCTGACGCCACTGGGGAAGAGCACACTTAAAGTGATCAATCCACGCAATAAGAAAATCTACCGAGTTGAGTTCATCGTAGTCAACAAGAATGTGCACAGGCCCATTCTATGCAGTAAGGCTATCCAGGCAATGGAGTTGATTACTGTGCAGCATCACAACATCCTGGCCATCGAGAAAATAACAGGATCCTGGACTAAAGAGCAAAGTAAACAAGAGTACTCTGACGTATTCCAGGGAGATGGATGCTTATCCGGCAAACTGAAGCTGGAAGTGGATGAGCGAGTGGAGCCCGTCCAGCTGCCAAAGAGAAGAGTGCCAGTAGCACTATATAAACCACTCAGAGAGGAGCTCAGTGGTCTAGAGAAAAGAAGGATGATAAAAGCAGTTGAAAAAAGCACAGATTGGATTAGCAGCCTGATCGTAGTGAAGAAACCGTCTGGAAAACTAAAAGTGTGCATTGATCCGAAACCTCTCAACAAGGCGCTCAAGAGGAGCCATTACCCACTTCCCACTGTTGAAGACGTGCTGCCAGATCTGAACAGAGCACGTGTGTTCTCTGTTTGTGATGTAAAAAATTGATTTTGGCATGTGGAACTGGAGGAGGAATCCAACTATCTCACCACGTTCTCTACTCCAATGGGACGCTACAGGTGGCTGCGCATGCCAATGGGAATCAGTCCAGCCCCAGAGATCTTTCAGAGGAAGTTGAACCAGGCAATGGAAGGTCTTTCAGGAGTCAAAATCATTGCAGATGACATCCTGATTGTGGGAGAAGGAGACAACGATGAAGCGGCGACTCTGGACCACGACAAAAACCTAAAAATGCTCCTGGACAGATGCAGGAAGCTCAATATCAAGCTGAATCTGGAGAAGCTGCAGCTCAGGCTGAAGGAAGTGCCCTACATTGGCCACCTGCTAACATCAGAGGGGTTGAAAGTGGACCCAGGAAAAGTGACAGCCATTAAACAGATGCCTAGGCCTACAGATGTGCAGGGGGTGCAGCGCTTCCTGGGCATGGTAAATTACCTAGCCAAGTTCTGCAGCCATGCCACGGAGCTCTGCGAGCCACTGCGACAGCTAACACACAAGGACTCACTGTGGGAGTGGTCAGAGAGACATGAGCAGGCTTTCAATAAAATCAGGGATACCATTGCACAGACCCCTGTGCTGAAATACTACAACCCAACAGAGCAGCTTGTACTACAGTGTGATGCTTCGGAGAGTGGGTTAGGAGCAGCCTTGATGCAGGGAGGACAACCAATAGCATACGCCAGCAGAGCCCTGACAGAGACTGAAAAAGGGTATGCACAGATATAGAAGGAGCAGCTTGCAGTGGTGTTTGGCATGGAGAGGTTCCACCAATTCACATATGGACGAACTGTGGAAGTGCAGTCAGATCACAAGCGTCTAGAGAGCATCATGACAAAGCCTCTCAGCGCACCAAAAAGACTACAACGCATGCTCATGAGACTCCAAAACTATGAGGTCAGTCTCCGATACGTTCCGGGAAAACATGTGGTTCTGGCCGACACCCTGAACAGGGCGAACCTCACAGAACAAGACAACAGAGGCCCTGTGGAGGTCGAAGTGGAATCAATCAATATGATACGCTACCTCCCTGGGTCAAGTCGAGAGACTAAAGCACATCCAGAGAGCCACTGAGCTGGACCGAGAGCTCCAGACACTGAAAAATATGATCCTGCAGGGGTGGCCTGAAGTGAAAGGTATGTACCCTTGGAAGTAGCCATGTATTTTCACAACAGAGATGAGCTGAGTGTGCAAAATGGAGTTATCTTCAGAGGTGAGCGAGCCGTTGTGCCTACTGCCCTCAGGTCAGAGATAATGCAGAGAATCCATTCCTCACACATAGGAACAGAGGGATGTCTGAGAAGAGCTCGCGAGTGTGTCTACTGGCCAGGCATGAATGCACAGCTGAGAACATACATGGCACAATGTAGCACCTGCACGGCATGGGGTATGAAGCAGCAGAAAGAAACGTTGAGGCCCCACAAAGCACCAAAGCGTCCCTGGGAAAAAATAGGGACTGACCTGTTCCAGTTCAACGACAGAGACTACATGGTCACAGTTGATTATCTCTCCAACTGTGGACCATTTGGAGAACACACAGTCGAAAACGGTCATTCGAAAACTGAAGACACACTTTGCACGCTATGGGATACCTGACATCCTTTACTCAGACAATCGTCCCCAGTACTCTTCAGACGAGTTCCGAAGTTTCAGTAAGGCTTGGGACTTTACACACAAAACATCGTCTCCAGGATACCCGCAAAGTAATGGGAAAGTGGAATCGGCAGTGAAAACAGCCAAAAGACTGATGGCAAAAGCAAAGAGAGCAGGTGCTGACCCATACCTGGCCATGCTGGATCACAGAAATACCCAGTCACAGGGAACAGACAGCAGCCCTGCAATGGTGCTCATGGGAAGACGTACAAAGACACTACTTATAATGAGTGAAAATCTTCTGAGACAGGGGATGGCAAACTGTCAGCTGGAGAAGTTCGAAGAAAGACAGCAGAAACAGGCAAAGTACTACGACACCTCTGCTAAGGATCTCACAGAGCTGCAACGAGATGACAGGGTGAGAGTTCAGCCACTCACAGGACAGAAACACTGGTGGCAGAGGGCCACAGTAGTCAGACCAGTGGAGCAAAGGTCCTATGAGGTGAAGACAGAACAGGGACAAGTCTTCAGGAGGAACAGGCGACACCTGAGGAAGAGCAGAGAAATAGAGGAGGATTTCCCCACTGTTGAGGAGCCTGGCACATACAGTGGGGAAAAAAAGTATTTAGTCAGTAACAAAGCCTACCATCAGTAAAACACTACGCCGCCAGGGACTCAACTCCTGCAGTGCCAGACATGTCCCCCTGCTTAAGCCAGTACATGTCCAGGCCCGTCTGAAGTTTGCTAGAGTGCATTTGGATGATCCAGAAGAGGATTGGGAGAATGTCATATGGTCAGATGAAACCAAAATAGAACTTTTTGGTAAAAACTCAACTCGTCGTGTTTGGAGGACAAAGAATGCTGAGTTGTATCCAAAGAACACCATACCTACTGTGAAGCATGGGGTGGAAACATCATGCTTTGGGGCTGTTTTTCTGCAAAGGGACCAGGACGACTGATCCGTGTAAAGGAAAGAATGAATGGGGCCATGTATCGTGAGATTTTGAGTGAAAACCTCCTTCCATCAGCAAGGGCATTGAAGATGAAACGTGGCTGGGTCTTTCAGCATGACAATGATCCCAAACACACCGCCCGGGCAACGAAGGAGTGGCTTCGTAAGAAGCATTTCAAGGTCCTGGAGTGGCCTAGCCAGTCTCCAGATCTCAACCCCATAGAAAATCTTTGGAGGGAGTTGAAAGTCTGTGTTGCCCAGCGACAGCCCCAAAACATCACTGCTCTAGAGGAGATCTGCATGGAGGAATGGGCCAAAATACCAGCAACAGTGTGTGAAAACCTTGTGAAGACTTACAGAAAACGTTTGACCTGTGTCATTGCCAACAAAGGGTATATAACAAAGTATTGAGAAACTTTTGTTATTGACCAAATACTTATTTTCCACCATAAATTCATTACAAATCCTACAATGTGATTTTCTTGAATTTTTTTCCTCATTTTGTCTGTCATAGTTGACGTGTACCTATGATGAAAATTACAGGCCTCTCTCATCTTTTTAAGTGGGAGAACTTGCACAATTGGTGGCTGACTAAATACTTTTTTTCCCCCACTGTACTACCAAGTCTGATCTCTTTTTCTTTTACTAGCTCTGACATTGCTGATAGCTACAGTGCCTTGGAAAAGTATTCATCCCCCTTGCCGTTTTTCCTATTTTGTTGCATTACAACCTGTAATTTAAATAGATTTTTATTTGGATTCCATGTAATAGACATACACAAAATAGTCCAAATTGGTGAAGTCAAATGAAAAAAATAACTTGAATAAATAAATAATGGAAAAGTGGGGCCTGCATATGTATTCACCCCCTTCGCTATGAATCCCCTAAATAAGATCTGGTGCAACCAATTACCTTCAGAAGTCACATAACTAGTTAAATAAAGTCCACCTGTGTGCAATCTAAGTGTCACATGATCTGTCACATGATCTCAGTATATATACACCTGTTCTGAAAGGCCCCAGAGTCTGCAACACCACTAAGCAAGTGGCACCACCAAGCAAGCGGCACCATGAAGACCAAGGAGCTCTCCAAACAGGTCAGGGACAAAGTTGTGGAGAAGTACAGATCAGGGTTGGGTTATAAAAAAATATCTGAAATGTTGAACATCCCACGGAGCACCATTAAATCCATTATAAAAAAATTGAAAGAATATGGCACCACAAGAAACCTGCCAAGAGAGGGCCGCCCACCAAAACTCACGGACCAGCCAAGGAGGGCATTAATCAGAGAGGCAACAAAGAGACCAAAGATAACCCTGAAGGAGCTGCAAAGCTCCACAGCGGAGATTGAAGTATCTGTCCATAAGACCACTTTAAGCTGTACACTCCACAGAGCTGGGCTTTACGGAAGAGTGGCCAGAAAAAAGCCATTGCTTAAAGAAAAAAATAAACAAACACGTTTGGTGTTCGACAAAAGGCATGTGGGAGACTCCCCAAACAAATGGAAGAAGGTACTCAAAATTGAGCTTTTTGGCCATCAAGGAAAACGGTATGTCTGGCGCAAACCCAACACCTCTCATCACCCTGAGAACACCATCCCCACATTGAAGCATGCTAGTGGCAGCATCATGCTGTGGGGATGTTTTGCATCGGCAGGGACTGGGAAACTGGTCAGAATTGAAGGAATGATGGATGGCGCTAAATACAGGGAAATTCTTGAGGGAAACCTGTTTCAGTCTTCCAGAGATTTGAGACTGGGAGGTTCACCTTCCAGCAGGACAATGACCCTAAGCATACTGCTAAAGCAACACTCAAGTGGTTTAAGGGGAAACATTCAAATGTCTTGGAATGGCCTAGTCAAAGCCCAGACCTCAATCCAATTGAGAATCTGTGGTATGACTTAAAGATTGCTTTACCCCAGCGGAACCCATCCAACTTTATTATTATTTCACCTTTATTTAACCAGGTAAGCCAGTTGAGAACAAGTTCTCATTTACAACTGCGACCTGGCCAAAATAAAGCAAAGCAGTGCGATAAAAACAACAACAACACAGAGTTACATATGGAAAACAAAAACGTACAGTCAATAACACAATAGAAAAAAAGAAAATCTATATACAGTGTGTGCAAATGTAGTAAGTTATGGAGGTAAGGCAATAAATAGGCCATAGTGCAAAATAATTACAATTTAGTATTAACACTGGAGTGATAGATGTGCAGAAGATGATGTACAAATAGAGATACTGGGGTGCAAATTAGAAAAATAAATAACAATATGGGTATGAGGTAGTTGGGTGGGCTAATTTCAGATGGGCTGTGTACAGGTGCAGTGATCGGTAAGGTGCTCTGACAACTGATGCTTAAAGTTAGTGAGGGAGATAAGAGTCTCCAGCTTCAGAGATTTTTGCAGTTCGTTCCAGTCATTTGCAGCAGAGAACTGGAAGGAATGGCGGCCAAAGGAGGTGTTGGCTTTGGGGATGACCAGTGAGATATACCTGCTGGAGCGCATACTACGAGTGGGTGTTGCTATGGTGACCAATGAGCTAAGATAAGGCGGGGATTTGCCTAGCAGTGATTTCAAATAAAATAAAATTTTATTTGCCACATGCGCCGAATACAACAGGTGTAGACATTACTGTGAAATGCTTACTTACAGCCCTTAACCAACAATGCATTTATTTTTTTATAAAAAAAGTAAAATAAAACAACAACAACAAAAAAGTGTTGAGAAAAAAAGAGCAGAAGTAAAATAAAATAACAGTAGGGAGGCTATATACAGGGGGGTACCGGTGCAGAGTCAATGTGCGGGGGCACCGGCTAGTTGAGGTAGTTGAGGTAATATGTACATGTGGGTAGAGTTAAAGTGACTATGCATAAATAATTAATAGAGTAGCAGCAGCGTAAAAAGATGGGGTGGGGGTGGAGGTGGGGGGGCAGTGGAAATAGTCCGGGTAGCCATGATTAGCTGAGTCTTATGGCTTGGGGGTAGAAGCTGTTGAGAAGCCTTTTGGACCTAGACTTGGCGCTCCGGCACCGCTTGCCGTGCGGTAGCAGAGAGAACAGTCTATGACTAGGGTGGCTGGAGTCTTTGACAATTTTGAGGGCCTTCCTCTGACACTGCCTGGTGTAGAGGTCCTGGATGGCAGGAAGCTTGGCCCCAGTGATGTACTGGGCCGTACGCACTACCCTCTGTAGTGCCTTGCGGTCGGAGGCTGAGCAGTTGCCATACCAGGCGGTGATGGAACCAGTCAGGATGCTCTCGATGGTGCAGCTGTATAACTTTTTGAGGATCTGAGGACCCATACCAAATCTTTTCAGTCTCCTGAGGTGGAATAGGCTTTGTCGTGCCCTCTTCACGACTGTCTGGTGTGTTTGGACCATGATAGTTTGTTGGTGATGTGGACACCAAGGAACTTGAAGCTCTCAACCTGTTCCACTACAGCCCCGTCGATGAGAATGGGGACGTGCTCAGTCCTCTTTTTTTACCTGTCGTCCACATGGTTCGTACCATGCTGATATGATGGGCTGGGCATTGTCGAACAACAGCCTCACCACCTTCCTGTAGAAAATCAACTGAACCTCCTCGTGCTTTATCCTGTCGGCCGACACATTGTAAATGTCTCCCATCAAGCATAAATTCAAGAGGTTCTCCAAAGCCAGCAGAGCTAAGCTCCAGTTTTCACCATCAAACGTGTCTTTGAGAGTCACCTGGTTTGTGAAATCCAAGGCGGTGATTAACTGTGTCAAAAAAGCAGAGTTGTTTATTATCCTCTCCTTTACAGTAGATGTCCAGAGAGAACCCGTCCAGAGAGAACCCGTCCAGAGAGAACCTGAAGAGCAGCGGGAGGGAACTTGGCCTGGCAGCATAATGGAGAGTGGTGTCACAGTACCGTTGTGCACAGAGCTTTGTGAGTATGGAGTTGATTGGGGAGAGTAGGCCCTTCCCTGCCAGCCCGTTCTTCATCCCTGGCTCCTCCTTATAGGCCTGGAGATGGTCTGGCAGGAAGAGGACTGCAGGATGGTGTCCACCTTACCACGGATGTCCCTAATCAGGTGCTGGCGAACAAGTAGGTCATCCTCGGCCGTCCAGGACCTGGTGCTGGAGCATGTGTGTTGTGACGTGGAGAAACACACGGTTGGCGTTGTCCTGCTGCCTCTGGACCGTGAGGTAGCTGCTCAGGGTAAGAAGAAGGACCTCAAACACCTGGGGTGTGAGGGGGTCTGTGGTTTGCTCTGACACAGCTTGGCCAGCAGCTCCACCAGTAGCTTGTACTTAGTGGTGCATGTTACAGAGAGGACTGGGGAGGACAGGATGCCCTGACAGCAGCTCAGCACAGTGGAGACAGACGCTGAGGGGGTCTCTGATGCAACTCCTGAATCCTTTCAATTATAACCTGGAAAGAAAAATGGTCAGAAATCATAACATTCAATAAAACACTTGTACCATCAGTGCAAAACCATCAAGCTTCAGTTTGTCCACCCAGGGTGTCTTGGGGTTTTTCAGCTTCAAGTGAATACCAGAGTAAATGGAAGCCATACCTGAAAGCTGGTCTGTGGAAAGGGAGAGATCAACCTGAGTCAATACAATTCTGAGACTAAAAGATGTAATCTTATTTGGCCAGTAGAAGGAGACGTTTCCTTAAAGTTAAATTAAGACAACTTGGAATAATAGAGCTGGTGAATGGACTTGAAATAGGAAGTATCTTCATGATTGTGAAATATAAATGTACCATGCCTGGAGTGTACTGGTCAAATAAACTTGTTTTTTGCATGTAGCATGTAGCCAATCAATTCAAATCAAGCTTTATTTATACAGCTTATTTCAGACATGCAACACAATGAGCTTCACAAGGAAAAAGGAAAAGCAAAGCTAAAAAGGTGTGTTTTAAGACCTCTTTTATAGTTTTATGGTTTATTCACATTTGAAAAGCCGGAAATAGCGTCCTAAAGAGGGCTCTGAAACGCTAGCGCACTTGAGTTTTGAATTATTTTGCTTTTCTGTCTGAGTCGCTCGCTAACTGGCTTGGGTGCACCAGAATGGGACTGATGCTGTTGTCAAGATGTCCAGGAGTACATCTTTTGAAACGCAACGTTCAATCCCGAACACATAGACTAGTTTGGTTAGAATGCCAGACGTCCAGGGGACAACGAAAGGGGCGAGAGGTGAGTGGGAAAAGCCTTTGGCACGCGCTTCGCTTTTACACCCGAGGAGATGCACCTCTCTCGTGCCTTGTGTTCCACTTGGACAGTTCCCCATACCGCGCCATTTGTTGAGGAGCTCATGGACAACCACGGTCAACTTTGCAAACTACAGCTCCTCAACAGACTCAGAACAAGCAACAGAAACGAAACAAACCCCAACTTGGATACCCACTGAGGATGTCAAAAGGATATTACAACTTGCCCACCCTGAGCGCTTGCGACTGTCAGGTAGGTCATGTCACTGGTTCACTGTACCACCACTGACAACTTCTAAAATGACAAACATTTGTATTTATTATGGATCCCCATTAGCATGCAGCAGCTACTCTTCCTGGGGTCAGGCAAAATTAAGGAAGTTATACAATTTTAAAAACATTACAATACATTCATAACAGATTTCACAACACACTAAGTGACACATTACACTGAAATAACAATGTTATCACTAACTTGTGCCTGTATAGGGTTGACTTCATTACATCCCTTATTCCTTCCTTAGGCCCTATTTGTTGTCATGAAAGTTTCCCTTTTTAAACAATAATGCAGTAACTTGTTTTGACTCTTATATTTTGTTATCTATGCTATCCTCCACAGCGGCTGTGGGTTTCCTGGTGGTTTCCAGTGCTGTCACCATGTCGGCGCCCTTCTTTCTTGGCCAGGTTATTGACACCATCTACTCCAGCTCCTCAGAGGACTTCAGTGCCTCCCTCTGCTCTCTGTGTTTCACGCTCTTAGGGGTGTTCCTCTGTGGGGGCGCTGCCCGTGTCTACCTCATGCAAATCTCAGGTGAGTGTCACCATTTGCTTCCAGTGCATGCAGAGTAGGTTTCCATAGCAATTACACAGGTGACTGTATGAGGGAACTTAACTTACTATCTCTGAAAATTGTCATGACTGTTTACACTTTTGATGCCATACAGAGGAAATGTATAAAACAATGATGTTATGACTCTTGCAGGGCAACAGATTGTGAGAAATCTAAGTGTAACCCTATTCTCCTCCATTCTGAGGCAGGAGGTGGGTTTCTTTGATAAGACTCGTACCGGGGAGCTCATTAACCACCTGTCTGCGGACACGGCTTTGGGGTGTTAAAGACCCTTTTTCTCTGTACTGGGGTCAGTTCTAAGATTCTGAGTCTCATCAGAATGCAAGTCAACTGGTTTATTGTCATGAGGAAGAAGATGTGATTTTTTTCATCCCTTCAGGTAGGCTTTCCTCGGGTGGACACAAGACTTTAAAAATCCTAACATCGCTGAGCCTTTCACATTAAACGACCGTCTTTCCTGTAGTTTGTTGTCTTGCCAACATTGTGGTGCGCACACTAAACGATGTGGCACAGACGGTGGTCACACACTACAATATTATTCACTTGGTTGTGAGGATTCTCGATATCATGCTGTCTCACAAAAACATTGTGATTAGATTTAGCGTAGCTACGAGCTATGGCTCAAAGCAGCCTCATAAACTTTCAGTCAGACATTCACCATACAGAGTTTAATTGAATAACATTCCTTGTGAACTTCAGAGCTGTAACGATTTGACACTTTCACTTTGGTTAAAGGCAAGTCCAAACGCATACTAGTAGTAGTCATCGCTCCTGCTCAAGAGTCTACACATTCTGGGTGATGCTAAACGTAATCTCACTCGCTTCTTCTCTGCTGAGCTCTCATTGGCTGTTGCTGATCACCGTTCTCAAAACTTGTTGTAAATCTCACACTACAAGAGCATTGCAGATTTTGCGCCAATAAAATCAAATATGTTTGAAAATATCTATGTATGTTATGTTGTAAATGTGAATATGAATTAATGCCCCCATTACAGATTACTCTGACGTTTTTCTTGCGCTGTAACCAATGATTTATGAAAACTTGCTTAGTGGGTTGATGTCCTCATTGTGGTTATACATACGTGTTTAATACGTTTTATGTACACACTGTATTAGAATATTTATGAAATGCACATTGTTATATTTGGTAGCACTTGTTTTCCCTCGACTCCAACCCCATTCGATGCATGGAACGGATGTGGGTGGGGCTATGTCTACATAAGGGTGCTAATTAAAAAAATTCACAAAAGCTCTGATGAAGGCCTTGAGGCCGATACTTAAAGCTTATTAAAGAGCAGGGATACTATCAAGAACAGTGTGCGGGTTTCATCTTGTTCAACTGTTGCCATGCACCTACAAAAGAGATAGCTCAGATGTGCGAGTGCCTTTTTAAGTTAGATTTTGTGCCAGTAAAATCAAATATGTTTTAAAATATATGGACGTCTGGGACTGCTCAAAGACGAGATCGGTAGCCCTCAGATTGTGTCTTTGACCCGAAAACATTAAACGAGCGTAGGTGACAGCCGCGTGCCCCGAGTAGGCAACGACGTGGGGATTTTGTCTCCAATCTCAAAAACTTGTCTGGGAAAGCTAAATCATGGCCAAATCGTGTGGTGTACACCCGGCTTACATTTCTTCATTGTTCTGGTTACTCTACGTAGATTGGTTTGACCAAAGTTCTTTCTGTCACAACAGGAAATTAGAATTTAGCGAGTTACTTCCATGAGTTTCTTCCTTGGTTACTGTACACGTTTCATTTCAGTCACTTCCTGAAACAAATTATGCATAGCAAAATATCCATAACACATTATTATACTAAATATAGTAAAGTTGAATAAGTTGATAAATATGTTCACACATCCTCTTTAGTCATTAGTGGCTTTACAGGTTCCAAAGGTAACAGAGCAAGCTTAAAAGACGAGCTAAATTGCCTCATGTTTCCTGGCCTCTCCTTCCCTCTCTGCCAACAGTTTTACGTGTCACCCAGTTTAGCAACCTTTGTGCTGATGATCGTGCCTCCTATGGCTGGCCTGGCTGTCATATACGGGAGATACCTGCGCTCCATATCCAAACGCACACAGGACTCTCTGGCCGAGGCCACACAGGTAAGATAAGGCCTGCTAACGGCTCATCATTACAGTCATTACTGAGGCTGTGTTTCCCCTAGATTACTCTTCAAGCAGAGTACAAATACAACCTAATCAACATCCGGGTCTTTTAACCCCAAAATGTTGAATTGAAACCAATTGAACAGACTGAGACTCTGTTGTTCTGTTCTCATGTAGTTGGCAGAAGAGCGTATCAGCAACATGAGGACAGTTCGGGCGTTTGGTAAGGAGCTGACAGAGGTGGCTAAGTATACAGAGAAGGCCAACTACATTCTCCACCTGGCCAAACAGGAAGCCGTTTTGCTGGCCGGGTTCTTTGGCGTGGTGAGCATTCAGCCATTCAATGTTGCCCAATTTCCCCTAAAGAGATGGTTGACATTTTGTCAATGACATCAGTTGAAATGTACTCCACCCCTTTGGTCTCTTGAAAGACAGGAATCACAGAGTTGTGTGATCTGTGATGGAAGCTTCTGCTTTTCTGGCCTGTATTCCTTCAGGGGCCATTGGGCTGTAACTGCTTTCCTATGGGTCTTTTTTAGACAGGACTCAGTGGCAACATCATCATCTTCTCTGTGCTGTATAAGGGAGGGCTATTGATGGCCACCGAACACATAACTGTGGGAGAGCTCTCTTCCTTCCACATGTACGCCTTCTGGGTGGGCATTAGCATTGCAGGTAGGGTGCATATAATTGTCTCATTGCCTATCCATGCATTCTGAGGAAAACCCCAGCCCGGGGCGGCAGGTAGCTTAGTGGTTAAGAGCGTTGTGCCAGTAACCGAAAGGTCGCTGGTTCTAATCCCCAAGCCGACTAGGTGAAAAATATGTCGACGTTCCCTTGAGCAAGGCACTTAACCCTAATTGCTCCTGTAAGTCACTCTGGATAAGAGTGTCTGCTAAATGACTAAAATGTAAATTAATCAATGAACAAATCACACTTAAATAAAAAAACGGATTCTCTATCTCTGAGCTTCTGTTTAATTGTCTGTTTTGTTGAACAGGGATGAGCTCGTTCTACTTTGAGCTGATGAAGGGTTTTGGAGCAGGGGCACGGCTGTGGGAGCTATTGGACAGGAAGCCTGAGTTTCCCCTTAATGGTCAGCATCATGCCCCTCCATTCTAGACCACACTGAGACAGCATTGTGCAAAACACCTTAGACTCCTCTGCATCTAAACTGGCATGTCCATGTTCCTCCTCATTTTTCTGTAGAGGGTATTGTGCTGAGGCCAGAGCAACTGAAGGGTAATCTGGAGTTCCAGAATGTCTCCTTTGCCTACCCAACCCACAAAGATGCCCCTATCTTCCAGGACCTTAGTCTCTCCGTGCCTGCCGGCTCTGTCATGGCGGTGGTAGGCCCGAGCAGATCGGGCAAATCCACCCTGGTCTCCCTGCTGCTCAGGCTCTATGACCCAGACTCAGGTGAGGACTGCAGCCAGGAGGTCATCTCTTACAGCAGCTTCATGTCACTGTCTCTTCCATTTCATCAACAGTCTTCTGATTTTGAGATCCCTGTTTTGCTGTGTAGGTGTGATCACTATTGACGGGCATGATGTGAGAGATTTGAATCCTTATTGGCTGAGGAGTCACATTGGAACTGTTAGTCAGGTAATTGGTCACATGATGACATTATTATTAGTTGACCACATGTTCCCATTGTTGTGGCTGAGCTGTGTTGTGACATGTGGTCTGTCCCTGTACTGTTCTCCCTCTGTGGGTCTGCAGGAGCCTGTGCTCTTCTCCTGTTCCATTGATGAGAACATTGCCTATGGAGCTCCCGACTCTGACACGGTCACAGTTCAGGAAATCCAGCAGGCTGCACAGATCGCCAATGCCTACGAGTTTGTCCACGGTTTCCCCGAAGGCTTTGACACTGTGGTGGGAGAGAAGGGTGTTCTACTGTCAGGTAAATACATGGATTTCCTAATGATGGTGTTGGACTTCACTGGATATTCTCAACCCTGAATGATCTGACTACAGACAGATATGGGTTTTGTTATGGAGTTCTTCTTCATAGCTAAAACCATAGCTTCTTTAACAGCTGGAATGGAATTACTTATTTTACTTGAACCAACAGGTGGTCAAAAACAGAGAATTGCTATTGCAAGGGCTCTGCTGAAGGTAATTTAATTACACCCGATTACATGCATCAACAATTGATGTTTTTAATCATTTGAGCTAATGTAATAATGTTTCCTCCCTTCAGAACCCCAAAATACTTCTACTTGATGAGGCTACAAGGTAAGAGAAGTGCAGAATCACATCACGTTTCATTTCAGTCACTTCCTCTTCATTTTGGACAGTTAAGCAAGGTCAATGAGCTGGGTGATGTCAAAGGTCAAACAACCCAACAATATAATGTGAGCTATAACTTGAGGTTACTTGCATAACCCTGGTTGTCTGATAACAAGTGAGGTCTCTCACGTCCCAATAGTGAGAGACCGAAACAAGTATTTGAAGAGAACTCAATGGATCTCTGATCTAATTCTAATCTATTCATTTTTATTAAATAAATAAACGTTTTCCCCCTATTCCTCAGTGCCCTGGATGCAGAGAATAAGTTCCTGGTCCAGGAGGCTCTGGAGCGGCTCATGGATGGGCGCACTGTGCTGATCATCGCCCACCGCCTCACCACCATCCAGAACGCTGACGCCGTCCACGCCGCAAAGCTGTCATCAAGGCAAAGGGTGGCTACTTTGAAGAATCTCAAATATAAATTATATTTTTAGTTGTTTAGCACTTTTTTGGTTACTACATGATTCCATATGTGTTATTTCATAGTTTTGAAGTCTTCACTATTATTCTACAATGTAGAAAATAGTACAAATAAAGAAAAACCCTGGAATGACTAGGTGTGTCCAAACTTTTGACTGGTACTGTACATTGTCATAAATGTAGAAGATAATCAAATAACATATTTCACTGCAGTTGATAAAGCAATGAATGAACCGCCACTGATCAGTTAGGAAAATGATGTGCATATCCATGAAAATATTCTGCTATTTTACCTGTTTAGTCACTGGCTATAATTTTATTGTGATGGAATTTATGCAGGATATTCGATTTACATAAGATATAATCACAGAATTCATCTTCAAAGGTGGGTCTTTCTTTGCTACCAGTTTGGTGAACATGTCTGAACAATCTAACATTCAGTAGGTAAAATTTGACCAAATCTGTGCGTTGCCCCAGCTAACACACACCTGACTCCAATAATCAACTAATTATGATATTCAGTTTAGAATGCAATTAGTTTAATCAGCTGTGTTTGCTAAGGATGGGGAAAAAGTGTGACACCATTCCGGCCCCCCGAGAACTGGAGATGCCAGTCCCTGCTGTAATATTAATCACTTTTACTAATAGCTACATTTTCTCCCCGTTAAACCGATTCCACTATCCCTATATCACTATTGTATTCAGATGTTTTGGGGCATAAGTCCTATATAAATGTTCTCTACACAAGGCTCTTGGGTAAAATCAGTATGTTGTAATAATGTAATCAAATATTATATTTTGATGATTTTGTGTTCTAAATCATTAGGCATCTGTGAAAATAAAATCGAATCGATATTCTGTGAATACTTTTTCAAATAGACCCCCACTAATAGCCCTACTACTACAGCAGTTGCAGTATTGAAGTTACATGACAGGTTTATATTTTGGTTCTGTATCATACTGTCATCGCATATTCTCAGAAAATATTTCCTCTTACCAAAAGAGGGTGCTATTACCCTGTTGCTTTTTTCTCTCCAATCTGTGTGTGAAGTGTGTTTAAAAAAGTTATAATTTTAACTGAACTACACTGAACAAAAATATAAACCAACATGTAAAGTGTTGGTTCCATGTTTCATGAGCTCAAATAAAAAATCCCAGAAATGATCCATATGCACAAAAAGCTTTCTTTCTCTCAAATGTTGTGCACAAATTTGTTTACATCCATGTTAGTGAGCATTTCTCCTTTGCCAAGATAATCCATCCACCTGACAGGTGTGGCATATCGAGAAGCTGATTAAACAGCATGATCATTACACAGATGCACCTTGTGCTAGGTACAATAAAAGGCAATATGCAGATTTGTCACACAACACAATGCCTCCAGAGTGGTGCAGTAGTCTAAGGCAGTGCTAGTTGTGCCACTAGAGATCCTGGTTCGAATCCAGGCTCTGTCGTAGCCGGCCGTGACCGGGAGACCCATTGGGCGTCGCATAATTGGCCCTGCGTCGTCCAGAGTAGGGGAGGGAATGGCCGGCAGGGATGTAGCTCAGTTGGTAGAGCATGGCGTTTGCAACGCCAGGGTTGTGGGTTCAATTCCCATGGGGGGCCAGTATATAAAATAATGTATGCACTCACTAACTGTAAGTCGCTCTGGATAAGAGCGTCTGCTAAAATGTCAAGAATGTCCACCAGAGCTGTTGCCAGAGAATTGAATGTTCATTTCTCTACCATAAGCTGCCTCCAACGTTGTTTTAGAGAATTTGGCAGTATGTCCAACCGGCCCCACTACCGCAGACCTCGTGTAACCACGCCAGCCCAGGACCTCCACATCAGAGGACTATTTCTGTCTGAAATAACGCCCTTTTGTGGGGAAAAATGCTTTCTGATTGGCTGGGCCTGGCTTAGCCCCTGCCCAGTCATGCAAAATCCATAGATTAGGGCCTAATGAATTTATTTCAATTGACTGATTTCCTTATATGAACAGTAACTCAGTAAAATCTTTGAAATTGTTGCATGTTGCGTTTATATTTTTGTTCAGTATAATTTACTGTAAAATTCAGTTCAGACAAATCTGGGCTATCCAAAACAATTCCTTGGATTTTTGCCTCATCCATTCTACTCATACACCTTTGTGACCACTTTCAGTGATCAAATACACTACATTGCCAAAATTATGTGGACACCTGCTTGTCGAACATCTCATTCCAAAATCATGGGCATTAATATGGAGTTGGTCCCCACTTTGCTGCTATAACAGCCTCCACTCTTCTGGGAAGGCTTTCCACTAGATGTTGGAACATTGCTGCGGGGACTTGCTTCCATTCATCCACAAGAGCATTAGTGAGGTCAGGCACTGATGTTGGCCGATTACGCCTGGATCGCAGTCGGCATTCCAATTCATCCCAAAGGTGTTCGATGGTGTAGAGGTCAGGGCTCTGTGCAGGCCAGTCAAGTTCTTCCACACCAATCTCAACAAACCATTTCTGTATGGACCTCGCTTTGTGCATGGGGGCATTGTCATGCTGAAACAGGAAAGGGCCTTCCACAAACTGTTGCCACAAAGTTGGAAGCACAGAATCGTCTAGAATGTCATTGTATGCTGTAACGTTAAGATTTCCCTTCACTGGAACTAAGGGGCCTAGTCTGAACCATGAAAAACAGCCCCAGACCATTATTCCTCCTCCACCAAACTTTACAGTTGGCACTTTGCATTGGGGCAGGTAGCGCTCTCCTGGCATCCGCCAAACCCTGAATCGTCCGTCGGACTGCCAGATGGTGAAGCGTGATTCATCACTCCAGAGAACGTGTTTCCACTGCTCCAGAGTCCAATGGCGGCGAGCTTTACACCACTCCAGCCGATGCTTGGCATTGCGCATGGGTGATCTTAGGCTTGTGTGTGGCTGCTCGGCCATGGAAACCCATTTCATGAAGCTCCTGACAAACAGTTATTGTGCTGATGTTGCTTCCAGAGGCAGTTTGGAACTCGGTAGTGAGTGTTGCAACCGAGGACAGACGATTTCAATGTCCTACGCGCTTCAGCACTCGGCGGTCCCTTTCTGTGAGCTTGTGTGGCCTACCACTTCGCGGCTGAGCCGTTGTTGCTCCTAGACGTTTCCACTTCACAATAACACCACTTACAGTTGACCACGGCAGCTCTAGCAGCTCTACGATAATCGAAAATGTCAACAAGCATTTTGCTATGGCTGGCCATGCTTTCCACCTGGCTACCCCTACCCCGGCCACCAGCTCTGCACCCTTCGCTGCAACTTGCCCATGCCCTCCCCCGCTTCCTCTTCACCCAAATTCAGATAGCTGATGTTCTGAAAGAGCTGCATAATCTGGACCCCTACAAATCAGCTGGGCTAGACAATCTGGACCCTTTCTTTCTAAAAATTAGCCGCCGAAATTGTCGCAACCCCTATTACCAGCCTGTTCAACCTCTCTTTCGTATCGTCTGAGATCCCCAGAGATTGGAAAGCTGCCGCGGTCATCCCCCTCTTCAAAGGGGGTGACACTCTAGATCCAAACTGTTACAGACCTATATCCATCCTGCCCTGCCTTTCGATAGTATTTGAAAGCCAAGTTAACAAACAGATCACCGACCATTTCGAATCCCACCGTACCTGGTCCTCTGTAGCTCAATTGGTAGAGCATGGCGCTTGTAACGCCAGGGTAGTGGGTTCGATCCCCGGGACCACCCATATGTAAAAATGTATGCACACATGACTGTAAGTCGCTTTGGATAAAAGCGTCTGCTAAATGGCATATTATTATTATTCTCCGCTATGCAATCTGGTTTCCGAGCTGGTTATGGGTGCACCTCAGCCACGCTCAAGGTCCTAAACGATATTATAACCGCGATCCATAAAAGACAGTACTGTGCAGCCGTCTTCATCGACCTGGCCAAGGCTTTCGACTCCGTCAATCACCGCATTCTTATTGGCAGACTAAATAGCCTTGGTTTCTCAAATGACTGCCTCGCCTGGTTCACCAAATACTTCTCAGATAGAGTTCAATGTACCAAATCGGAGGGCCTGTTGTCTGGACCTCTGGCAGTCTCTATGGGGGTGCCACAGGGTTCAATTCTCGGGCCGACTCTATTCTCTGTGTATATCAATGATGTCGCTCTTGCTGCTGGTGACTCTCAGATCCACCTCTACGCAGACAACACCATTTTGTATACATCTGGCCCTGATTGGACACTGTGTTAACAAACCTCCAAACGAGCTTCAATGCCATACAGCACTCCTTCCGTAGCCTCCAACTGCTCTTAAATGCTAGTAAAACTAAATGCATGCTCTTCAATCGAACGCTGCTTGCACCCGCCCGACTAGAATCACTACTCTCGGCGGGTCTGACTTAGAATATGTGGACAACTACAAATACCTAGGTGTCTGGTTAGACCGTAAACTCTCCTTCCAGACTCACATTAAGCATCTCTGTCACAGCGACGTGTATGCGGTAGGCGAAGTCAAGAGCAGGACACCGAGCTACTGGCAGAAACTTTACTGGATGCAGTGCAAAATACAAAGTACACAGGCAACCTCAAACAGCGAGGAAATAATAAGGCATGGGCAACTGCCGCAAAGACCAAAACAATTACGCACAATACACAATGAGAAACAGAGGGTTATAAAGGGAACACAATAAAACATAATGGGAAACAGGTGTAAACAATAAAGACCAAACAAGACAAACACCGAAACATCGATCGGCAGCAGCTAGTACTCCGGGGACGACGAACGCCGAAGCCTGCCCGAGCAAGGAGGAGGAGCAGCCTCGGCTGAATCCATGACAGTACCCACCCCCTTGACTCTGGTGGAAATCCCTCAACATGGAGGGATCTAGGATGTCCCTCCTAGGGACCCAGCACCGTTCCTCCGGACCGTACCCCTCCCACTCCACGAGATACTGCAGGCAAGATGGAACGGACTGAGTACGCCGGAGCCCCCTCGATGTCCAACGGGGGCGGAGGAGCCTCTCGTACCTCACTCTCCTGGAGTGGACCAGCTACTACCGGCCTGAGGAGAGACACATGGAACGGGGGATGGGGTGGTAATTGAGTCGCCTTATTTTTACAGAAGGCGAGAGCCAAATCGGCATATTCAGGTGGAATGTGCATGGTGGGAACTTGGTTCGGACTTTCCACCGTCGTGGCCCCTACGGAAACACCCACACACCTCCCGACAAACTGATCAGACCATCCCTTGAGAGCCCTCTGTTGCCATGAAATGTTGGGGTCATGAGACGTCAACCAGGGAAGCCCCAACACCACGGGAAACGCAGGAGAGTCAATCAAATACAACCAAATTATCTCCTCATGGCCCTCCTGCGTTTTCATCCTGAGCGGCACCGTGACCTCCCTAATCAACCCAGACCCCAAAGGGCGACTATCTAGAGCATGGATAGGGAAGGGCACATCCACTGGAACTATAGGAATCCCTAACTTATGGGTGAAATGGCGATCGATAAAATTCCCAGCTGCGCCTGAATCGACTAGCGCCTTATGCTGGGAATGAGGAGAAACCTCGGGAAACACAACTTTAATACACATATGCGCAACAGGGAGCTCTGGGTGAGTTGGGCGCCTACTCACCTGGAATGACTCATCAGTGCGCGGCCTACTGCCTCGATTCCGAGGAGACCCTCCCCAGCACCGACAAGCAGTGTATCCTCTGCGGCCACAGTTGGTGCAGGGGACGGCCTCTCTCCTGGTCTCTCTCCTAGTACCAGCACCTCCGAGCTCCATCGGGGTCGGCTCGGAAGTGCTGGGGTATGGAATGGATGGCCCCGAGTCCGGACGTCCGCGGGTAGCCAACAGGGTGTCCAGGCGAATCGACATGTCCACCAGTTGATCGAAGTTTAGGTTGGTGTCCCTGCAGGCCAATTCCCGACGCACGTCCTCCCTCAGGCTACATCTGTAGTGGTCGATGAGGGCCCTCTCATTCCATCCCGCGTTGGCAGCCAGTGTCCGGAAGTCCAGTGCGAACTCCTGCGCGCTCCTCCTCCCCTGTCGAAGGTGGAATAGACGTTCACCCGCCGCCTTACCCTCTGGTGGATGATCGAATACTGCCCTGAAGCGGCGGGTGAACTCCGCATAGTTGACTGTAGCGGCGTCTATTCCCCCCCACTCGCCGTTGGCCCACTCCAGCACCTTGCCGGACAGACAGGAGATGAGGGTGGACACGCTCTCATATCCCGAGGGCGCCGGGTGGATGGTTGCCAGGTAGAGTTCCACCTGTAGCAGGAAACCCTGACACCCGGCATCTGTGCCATCATAAGCCCTCGGGAGCGAGAGCCAAATCCCACTGGACCCCGGAGATGAAGCGATGGGCATAGCTGATGGTGGTGGTATCGTCGGAGGAGGTGTAGACCAACTTCTTCTTTCCCATCGCTCCACGGTTTTCACCACCTGTTCCATGGCGGTGCCGAGAGCCTGGATCATAGCCGCTTGTTGTTCTACGCGCTCTTCTATTGATCCAGCTGGCACCGCCGCTCCTGCTGACTCCATGTCTAAAGGTGCGTAATTCTGTCACAGCGACGTGTATGCGGTAGGCGAAGTCAAGAGCAGGACACCGAGCTACTGGCAGAAACTTTACTGGATGCAGTGCAAAATACAAAGTACACAGGCAACCTCAAACAGCGAGGAAATAATAAGACCCGCACACATGGGCAACTGTCGCAAAGACCAAAACAATTACGCACAATACACAATGAGAAACAGAGGGTTATAAAGGGAACACAATAAAACATAATGGGAAACAGGTGTAAACAATAAAGACCAAACAAGACAAACACCGAAACATCGATCGGCAGCAGCTAGTACTCCGAGGACGACGAACGCTGAAGCCTGCCCGAGCAAGGAGGAGGAGCAGCCTCGGCTGAATCCATGACAATCTCCAATCCAAAGTTAAATCTAGAATCTGCATCTTATTTCGCAACAAAGCCTCCTTCACTCATGCTGCCAAACATGCCCTTGTAAAACTAACTATCCTACCGATCCTTGACTTCGGCGATGTCATTTACAAAATAGATTCCAACACTCTACTCAGCAAATTGGATGTAGTCTATCACAGTGCCATCCGTTTTGTCACCAAAGCCCCATATACTACCCACCATTGTGACCTGTACGCTCTCGTTGGCTGGCCCTCACTACATATTCGTCGCCAAACCCACTGGCTCCAGGTCATCTATAAATCACTGCTAGGCAAATCCCCGGCTTATCTTAGCTCATTGGTCACCATAGCAACACCCACCCGTAGTATGCGCTCCAGCAGGTATTTCTCACTGGTCATTCCCAAAGCCAACACCTCCTTTGGCCGCCATTCCTTCCAGTTCTCTGCTGCCAATGACTGGAACGAACTGCAAAAATCTCTGAAGCTGGAGACTCTTATCTCCCTCACTAACTTTAAGCATCAGTTGTCAGAGCAGCTTACCGATCACTGCACCTGTACACAGCCCATCTGTAATTAGCCCACCCAACTACCTCATCCCCATATTATTTATTCTGCTAATTTGCACCCCAGTATCTCTATTTGCACATCATCTTCTGCACATCTATCATTCCAGTGTTAATACTAAATTGTAATTATTTTGCACTATGGCCTATTTATTGCCTTACCTCCATAACTTACTACATTTGCACACACTGTATATAGATTTTCTATTGTGTTATTGACTGTATGTTTTGTTTATCCCATATGTAACTCTGTGTTGTTGTTGTTTTTATCGCACTGCTTTGCTTTATCTTGGCCAGGTCGCAGTTGTAAATGAGAACTTGTTCTCAACTGGCTTACCTGGTTAAATAAAACAAAATAAAATAAAATTAGGTGATCGGATTGAATTCTGGCCCTATTACACTCTTAGAAAAAAGATACTTGCTTCATATATGGCACCCCTAAAAGTTCTAGGCTATTCAAGAAAAAGGGTTAATTGGGGTTCTATATAAAAACCTTTAGGGGTGCCTTAATACACAATATACTAACAAGCAATATAACCCTTTTTGGTTTTATTTCTAACTTTTTTTGAGTGTACGGTTCTCTAGCCCAGGCTGGATTGGTCTTCTGAGTGGCTAAACTGGGGCATCACCTGCTGGGGCAGACAGTTGAGTGGCAGCAGCTGGGATCGCAGACCCTTCAAACTAAACCAGCCTCAGCTGTAGAATTACTCAAATAAATGCTATATTTATTTTGTACAACACAATACATAAGACCAAGTTAATGGAAGGACTGATTTTCACAGTATTTCAATGGAAAAGTCTAGCTTAGTGGGTAAGAGCGTTGTGCCAGTAACCGAAAGGTTGCTGGTTCTAATCCCCGAGCCGACTAGGTGAAAAATCTGTCGATGTGCCCTTAAGCAAGGCACTTAACCCTAATTGCTCCTGTAAGTCGCTCTGGATAAGAGCGTCTGCTAAATGACTAAAAAAAAAAAAAAAAAAAAAAAAAAAAATTTTATAAATAAAAACAATAAAAAAATAAATAAAAAAAAAAGATTGCTCAGCAGCTATTCATTTTCATTAAACACAGCATTCTAAGGTTGGATATGAGATTCTTGGATAGCTTATTATGGCATGTGGTCAGGCTGTCAACAAATTATTTGACTGGGGTATTGCTGTGAGCAGATTACCTCGCCACTATGTCTTGAAATGTCTCAAATATATATACTGTTTAATAAATTTATTACACCTACTGGAACGTGTCTTTTTTTACAACCCTAATGTTAAGTAGACAATAAATATCCTACTATGCTGCTTACCATAACATGCTTAGTCAGCATAGTATAGCTGTTATGATCTGTTTCAGAGAATCTGTCAGGCAATGGCCATAAAGAGGTCAGGGTACACCTACATACACACTGATGGCCATAAAGAGGTCAGGGTACACCTACACACTGATGGCCAAAAAGAGGTCTGGGTACAGCTGATGGAATAATAATATATTTATTTGGTCTTGTCACAAAATCAACATTTCAAAAAATAACTTTGCATGCATGCGACTAGCACCATGCAAATAGTTTGATTAAACGTATGCTACTACAGGCCTGAGTCAATGGGGCATCTGTTATTGTTTGGATAACCCACTGTGGTCTAGAATTCTAAATCGAGTAAAATCGGAAAGATCCAACTAGCAAAAATTACAGACCAACCCATTGTTAAAACAGCTGTGCAATTGCAATAAAATTATATGGAAGGAATTCCAAGCTCAAAGCAACATTACAATTTTTGTTATCAACCTGCAGTAGTATGTCAGAACAAGAACGTAAACTACCTTCCTTCCTTGGTGTTGTCATTCCTATATGGCTATAAAGTTGCGGTCCTTGATAAGGGAAGGGCTTTCCAACCGGGATCCTGTTTGCAGTTATAGTTTGCTTGCCATGAGGGTGTCTTACAAATCCCAGGCTCTCCATATACGGCTCTGGCACCGTGGCTTGGAATCAGGACCACAGTCCCATACATGGAGAGCCCTGCTCACTTCAAAACCGGGGAGCCCTGTAGCCTGCCTACGAAGTCTCCCCCTGTCACCCCGAAGAACCTAATATGGATGACGGCTGGGTAAGTGTCCAATGGAATACGTAGACATTCTCAATGGTGGGTAAGGGAAATAGGCCGAACGCGGTGAGTATATAAGGTTGGAAGTGCCACTGTAGCTCGATCCAGCAGCAGTTGTTTTCCGCGTTCTGAGCTTCATCTGAGACAGACAAGGTAAGGACCTGGAATCAACTCAAACCTCAGACTGGATCTACTATTCATGGATTGATCTCAATGGATATACTCATTTTTTATTTGACATCTGCGGGGCCAATTAATATTACAAAATATACTGATAGTGATGTCACAGGCTCTTCACCTGAAGAAATTACTCATGGAATTGTATAGCTACAAAATTAGGGAAGGGTAGAACAGCGATAAAATACACATTTTCCTTTCTATCAGATTACTTGGTAAACCCTTGTCTGTAGAAGCCTAATAGACTTGGCTACCTTGACATTGTGTTGTGAAAGAAGTTGGAGGAGTTTCATGGAGTTGAGAAACAATGGAGAGATAATTTCACTCATAGAAAAAATGAGTGTAGGCCTATAACATTGGTATACAATAAGGATAACATTTCCAGCAGGCGACAACATCAATGCGTGAATCTAATGTTGACACAACTCAAATGACTTGTGCCCAAACTCAATTCAACACAATATCGACATAGTAGCATGAGTAAATGTTATGATTATCTCAACAAGTCCTGTGTGTTAGCTGTCATCTGTGGCTTGTACAGTACATCATTCGTTAGACAGTTTCGGTGTGCATCTTGCGTTATGTTGTTCTGTGATGTGTAGCGCGTGCGTGTGCCATACAGAAATATGAACATACTTTTTTACGTGTATTATTAAGAACCCAAGATGTGTGACGATGACGAGACTACCGCTCTTGTGTGCGACAACGGCTCCGGCCTTGTGAAGGCTGGCTTCGCCGGTGATGACGCACCCAGGGCTGTCTTCCCCTCCATCGTTGGTCGCCCTCGTCACCAGGTAAGATCTGCTCTCCAATGACGTCTGCAACAGGCCCATATTACGCAATTTCCCCTGTAAATCCTGTATTGTCCATCTATGCGTTTACGTGTAATGTTTTGACTGGGATTAGGCTTCGTCACCATATAAACCAACGAGTCTCCTCTTTCCTCTAGGGTGTCATGGTCGGTATGGGTCAGAAGGACTCCTACGTAGGAGATGAAGCTCAGAGCAAGAGAGGTATCCTCACTCTGAAGTACCCCATCGAGCACGGTATCATTACTAACTGGGACGATATGGAGAAGATCTGGCACCACACCTTCTACAATGAGCTGCGTGTGGCCCCCGAGGAGCATCCCACCCTGCTCACTGAGGCCCCCCTGAACCCCAAGGCTAACCGTGAAAAGATGACCCAGATCATGTTTGAGACCTTCAACGTCCCCGCCATGTATGTTGCCATCCAGGCTGTGCTGTCCCTGTACGCCTCCGGTCGTACCACTGGTAAGGAATGCAGCGTTTATGCATATAAATAATTCATCTAAAACAACGTATCGGTTACGTGTAGCCAACCATGTCTCAATATTATGAGTTCATTCAACTGAATATTGACGTTTTCGTTTGTGTTCAAGGTATTGTGTTGGACTCCGGTGATGGTGTGACCCACAACGTGCCCATCTATGAGGGTTATGCTCTTCCCCACGCCATCATGCGTCTGGATCTGGCTGGTCGCGATCTGACTGACTACCTCATGAAGATCCTCACTGAGCGTGGCTACTCCTTCGTCACAACTGGTGAGATTTCGTTTTTCTTGTTTTACGCACCATGAGAATGCCATGCGTAATCTGTCAAATGAGCAAAGACGCACAAGACGTGCGCATTTGGCTGTGCATAATTGCAATAATTTGTTCAATGTTCTGAGCAAAAATACTTCTTCATTACAGCCGAGCGTGAGATCGTGCGTGACATCAAGGAGAAGCTGTGCTATGTGGCCCTGGACTTCGAGAACGAGATGGCCACTGCCGCTTCCTCCTCCTCCCTGGAGAAGAGCTACGAGCTTCCCGACGGTCAGGTCATCACCATCGGTAACGAGCGTTTCCGTTGCCCAGAGACCCTCTTCCAGCCTTCCTTTATTGGTATGTAATCATCGTATAACGAGTAGGGCTAATCTATATGCCTATTATGTTGGTCGAATTAAAGAGATGATGTTTCTAATACGATATGATCTGAACAGGTATGGAGTCTGCCGGTATTCACGAGACCGCCTACAACAGCATCATGAAGTGTGACATTGACATCCGTAAGGACCTGTACGCCAACAACGTCCTGTCTGGTGGTACCACCATGTACCCTGGTATTGCTGACCGTATGCAGAAGGAGATCACCGCCCTGGCCCCCAGCACCATGAAAATCAAGGTAATTATATCATCGACAACCCAATGACAATATTCTGACATTTATATCACTTTTTTGAAAAAATATAATAAACATTTAGATCTCAACAATAACATCTTAATATGTCATCTTAATATGTCATGTTTTTACTCATACTCAACTTCTTTCTCTATAGATCATCGCTCCACCCGAGCGTAAATACTCTGTCTGGATCGGTGGCTCCATCCTGGCTTCCCTGTCCACTTTCCAGGCCATGTGGATCACCAAGCAGGAATATGACGAGGCAGGTCCCAGCATTGTCCACCGCAAGTGCTTCTAAACCTTTCATCGTCTCCGCTTTCTCTGGATCGCGAAGAGGAACAACATGTTGTTACTGGACTTTTTTTGTCACAATATTATTTTGTAACCATGTTACCTGGGGAAAAAATCTTCAAATGTCAACCAACATCAACAAGAACGAAACATGTCATGTTATTATTCAACATGTGAACGTGAATGTACATAAATACTAAGTTATTAAAGTCCATTATTTGGTATTTTCATACATTTCTGTTTTATAATCATCAGCCTATGTTAGAAAACACATAACATGATCATCATGCAATAAACCAATTGGCTTGCCTACTCGTGCACATGCACAGGTCGAATGCATGGCAAATTTAGGATTTTCATTCTGAATGCATGGCACTGTGAGATAATAGGCTATTGGAAATACAAAGGTCAACCACATTCATTGTTATCAAATTACACACATTCGGACGTTTACGCGCGCAATAAAACTTCTTCATGCAAACTGACTTGCGTGGAGTCTAAGAGATTTTACTCTTTGATTTGGCTTGGCGAGAGTGAAAGGTGACTCTCCGCCACTACTTCGCTTGAATGTGCCATGCATGCTCTCCTTCGCGCGAACTTTAAACTTCGCAGCAACACAGATTTTACACTAATCTCATATTCCAAGGACATACCATGAAGAAGCCTTTTTTAGAATGCATTTTTAGAAATAATTGAACACCGCTTTGGGCAAATCTCTCTCACACATTTCAAACTCTTCAAAGCGCCCGCCCCATCCCTCCTTTTTAAAAGACAGGTAGGCCTACCCACGATTTTGACCAAACATTGCTCTAGCTATCTAGCACACTGGTTGCAGGTTACTAATCGGCTGCTCATCAGGACCTTGTTAGAGTAGGGCTGAAGCAAAACCCTGCGCACCAGCTCTCCGGGAGTAGTGTTACTCAGCGCATTCTGCAGACATTAATTTGAGCAACTACATTCCTGTATTCTAGCCAACATTTACCACCTATTTAAAAGTATCTGATCAGACTCATTTTATACAATGTGTATTCTCACCCTATTCTCATTTATTCGGCCACCTGTTCGGAGGAACTGGCCTTTTAAATGCATCTCAACTACGGGCGGGGCTTAGACGTAGCAAGCCTATGATTACAGCACACCAAACACCATCTGTTGTGTTTTGCTTCCGTGAAATCCGAGCCAGTAAATCTATACGCTGTAAGTATAATAAATTAGAATGTTCAAACCTCCGATTTGCAATACATTTTCAGACATTCTATAGTTCTGTGGAGAAATAAATCGCATAGGCTACAGTGTGCATAATCTAGTTCTCTTGCACATTTTGCATTCGTTGCAGTGCAGGCTACATTATCTACATTATATAGTCGTTTGATTTTCCTACTTAGTGTATTCTGACAATAGAATATGGAGATTGATATGCTATTATCAGCTTAATTTACAATAATAATCATGTCATAACAGTTTAATAATCAATTAAATAGTGAATACAATGCAATAACAATTACAAGAAGCTTTATGGCTAATTGGCTATAGCTTCAAATAAGAATTAATGATAAAACCACCAATTTCTCTTACACTGAAAATATTATGGCATAACATCTAGAAGAGTCGTTTGAAGAACGTCCTCTTTATGACGACGTTTTTTGAGAGGGCGGCCGCATTAACGGGTGTGTCAACTTTGCATCACACCACCACAGCTGTTCAGCTATTGGCGTCTTTTCTCTAGGATTCGTACTACAGCCCCTATGTTTTCGTTTAAATGTCTGGCGCGGGATGAGTAGGCTAGGTATAGTCTGGTATTGCTCGCTACTATGTAACACTTTTACAATGTAACAGGGCAGGAATTAATTCAATCACATTTTCTTTTTGAGAAAGGTCTTAACAAACGGAAATTAAGAATGGTTACAAAGAGGATCCGAACGGAGTATATGAAGAGATTCAAGGACCCAAAATGGGAAACCTACGCCAAGTGTTATGAGGAGATGGTAAAGTACAGACTGACGAGAAGGCTTTTGGAACAAACACATAATCCGTGGTTTTGGAACGGTGACAGTGACTCGGAATCCAGCAGGTCCACTCCTCAAAATAATAAAGTTGAGCCATTGGTCCTAAAAGAAGAATCACAACGAGAACGTGAGAGAAAGATTCCACCTAAACAACCATTTGAACAGAAGATCCCAATTTCAGAAGAAGTGCATGAAGAAGTTGCTTCTCCGCAGACCTCGCCACCCATTGGTAAAGCATTTTTAAGGTCAATGTTTACAGTTTATTATCAATCAGTTAGAATATAATTTTTTTAATGTTTGTTTCATTATCCATATATCCTCAGTAATTTTCTTACACAGTCTTGCACAATTTCACCAATATATTTGATATGTTTAAAACAATGTTTATGCAGATGGAAATTAGCTGTTAACAGCTACCAGAGACTCATGTTTTTGTTGTAGACTGTCCCTGCCTGGTCAAATAAAGTTAATAAAATAAAACAAATAAAGAATTAAACAATAGGACTCTCATGCAACTGTTTATGTTATAACTGATAAGTTAACATGGCATGATATAAACCTTTTGTATCACACCCTCTGTCTGTTAACTGTTTCTTCCTACAACACTTGCACATATTAAAAACTAAAAGGTATACTAATAAAATGATAGAACTCATAAGTATTCCTCATCCCTTCCTAGATGTACAGGTTGCTGTGGACAGAGGCTGTGGAGAGACAGAGGAAGAGAAGCTGGGACAAGTATTAACTGCCTCTGAGTTAGGGAAGAAGCCAGAGGCCCAAACTACAGCCAAACGGTCCAGAAAGCCCCCCAGGGCATGTAGCCAGCTACGGAAGCCCAAAGAGACTGACAAGAAAAACAGGCACCCATTTGCCCTGTATGGAGGGGGTGACAGGCCAGCTGAGATGGCTAGGAAGAAGACTCACAATGTGGGTCCAGCTGCATCAACCAAGGAGGTGATTACTCACTAATGCAAATTCCAAAAGGTCTGTCAAGTGTTTGATTCAGTGTAGTAGGTCAATGGGGCGGTTTCTCGGACCCAGATTAAACATAGTCCTGAACTAAAAATAATATTCAATGGAGAATCTCCGGTAACCGACCCATAGTATTCCTTTACTTCATTTCACTAACTCTTGTTGTGGTCCTCAGATCCACCAGTCTGCATTAACTCTTATGTTGTGGTCCTCAGATCCACCAGTCTGCATTAACTCTTATGCTGTGGTCCTCAGATCCACCAGTCTGCATTAACTCTTATGCTGTGGTCCTCAGATCCACCAGTCTGCATTAACTCTTATGCTGTGGTCCTCAGATCCACCAGTCTGCATGAACTCTTATGCTGTGGTCCTCAGATCCACCAGTCTGCATTAACTCTTATGCTGTGGTCCTCAGATCCACCAGTCTGCATTAACTCTTATGCTGTGGTCCTCAGATCCACCAGTCTGCATTACGGGCCAAAACCAGACGGGAGGTTGAGAAGCAGGTGCAGAAAGTGGACAAGCAGAGAGTGCGGTCTGCAGAGCTGGAGAAAGAGACCATGACCAAACCTGACTTTGACCCCTGGATGACGGAGTACATGCGCTGCTTTTCTGCCAGGTCCTGATAGATATAGAGGGCAATACTTATGAAAAACATAAGATGGGGAATATGGTCTTCTTTATCAAATATAAAACATATAGAATTATTTTGTTTCCAAAGTTTGCATTCACCATGCTTTTCAAACTTTTTAATGTTAATATATTCCTTAGTCACTACAAAGTATTGCGTCCAAATCATGCATTAACGTAATTCAGTTTTAGAACGGTAATGCACAAAACCCTCTGAGTGAACAGATTTGTCTTGCAGTAACAATGTGCAGTAAATAGTCCTCTCTGTTTGTGAAATACAATATCACTGTCCAAAGGTATTTCTACACAGTATGGCACTAGATAGTCCTGGTCTCAGCTTATTGCTCTTTGCACCGCCAGGACCCAGCCAAGGGTTCCTCTCAGGCGGCCTTAGGTTTAGGTGGTATACCGGGGTATTTTGAAATACAGACGGTATGATTTTCAATACCATCTCGTGGAGGGTGCGTGCTACGCCACTGCTTGTAACTAACTATAAGTTAACTATCTAAAATGTGCCAAATGAATTATTTCCAGCTCAGGGCTCCAGCTATGCATTTGGTTTGCTAACTTGCTAGCTAAGTGGCTAGCTTGCAAGATCAAGCTTCTTGGTTACAACTGAAAAGGAGCGCTATTTCTTTCCAAACTTAAAAAAACAACACACAAAGCTAATTTAGGCAGCAGGGATCTTTTTAAGTTTGGAAAGAAATAGCGCTCCTTTTGTGCACTGCCGGTAATACCGTATACCCCGGTGTGGTACAGCAACGGTGTGAAGGTATGGAAATCTGGACACTACCCAACCCTAGGAGGCATAGATCAAATTCTCCCAAAAGTGACCTCAATAGCACATTGACCTCAGTGACAACGTTCTGTACATACTGTAGATAATGAAGGTCAACGTTTCGTTTATGTGGATGTTCTCATGGTCAAATCTCTCTTTTTTGGGTGGTTGAGTGTTATGTTATGGTCTTCTGTTGTTCATTTTATTTGTCAGTATTATGTTTTAACAAGCACAAGTTTTATTTCCACATAAAATACAATAAGACAACCTTTAGGGCTAATGTTGATTAAATAATGAGCAAAAAAGCAAAACATAGATGCAATAAGTCGTAGATAATTAATATTATGTTTCAAATAGCTACAACAGGGCCAATGCTTTCGATTACAGTGATCATAACCACAGGATGCATGCATGAAATGTTATAATCTACCAGCACCGGATGATTCACTGGTATTGTGTAAGTAAGCTGCAGTACACAAAATGTCAATGTTAATGTTATTGTGAAGTATAGCTCAATAACAATTTACTGCAGCCATAACATTGAGGTCTTGATTTACTCAAAGCTTTGGAAAATCTTCCTGTCAGTATAATGACTTGTCGGTTTTAAAGCGAAGTATGTTGATGTGAGGCTACATTACTTGGAATAAAGCCAGTAGGACTAGTGTGTCTAGATCACAGACAGTCTGTAAGGAGGGAGCTCATGTCGAGCTCCAACTGATTAAAAATGTCACCATTTTCTTGTTTAAGTGTTATTTTGTATGATCAAACTTAAATGTTGACGCTTTTACACATTTAATGGTACTGATACTGAGATCAGATTGCATTTTGATATTGTGTGCTAGGCTTAAAACAATGAATAAACTACTTTTTTTTACTGAATTGTTTGACTTGGAAAACATCCACCAGAAAATATCTAGTACAGTAATGAGATTAAAAGGCAAATTTCACCTGGATACTCATCAATTCCTCAGCATGACCACAAATATGCCTAAAATTAAATCTAATGTTGGAGCATGTCAATGAACAAAAATATAGACAATGCCATCCATTGTCATCCTGTACTATGCTCGCATGGGTAACATTAATGGGACAAGAGGGAAGGTGGGGAGAGGACATACCAACATGTAGTAGTGATGGGCATTTTCTGTACTGTAACTGGCAGTGCCTTCTCTCCTCATGATGAGCGTCATAATCTTCAGAAAACTGTAGTAGAACGGTCCTACCCTGAGGAGAGGGGATCAGTGGATTTACTGTCAGTCATCTCAACACAATGGTGGCATTGCAGGTTGTAATTTCTGCAGTCGTGTCGCGCCTGGAGAAGTGTTACATGTCTCGGGAACCATATTAATATGATATAGCAATCTTGCTCCAGCAAACGGTCAATCTAAGCTGAGAGGCACAATTACATTCTGAAGCCTGCCATTTCACAAGTCCCGATCGGCATTGGGAAAATGGTCATTGAACTAAATGACTGTCGTCAATTATATTAACTTTGGTGCAAGGTGTCAAAAGGGAACTAGATCACCGTGCATTAGCTCCCTGTCTGTGAGTCAGCTTATCCACCTGTGTAATAACAAAACCTGCACAACTCCAAAACTATACTATTACACAGCTATTACTAATTATTAGACTGTTATAGTAATTAGTGTTATTACACAGGTATAATGTTACCATAGTAATTACAGTGTTATTACACAGGTAGACTGATAGTAATTAGTGTTATTACACAGGTAGACTGTTACTATAGTAATTACAGTGTTATTACACAGGTAGACTGATAGTAATTAGTGTTATTACACAGGTTGACTGTTACTATAGTAATTAGTGTTATTACACAGGTAGAATGTTACTATAGTAATTAGTGTTATTACACAGGTAGAATGTTACTATAGTAATTAGTGCTATTACATAGGTAGAATGTTACTATAGTAATTAGTGTTATTACACTGGTAGAACAGCAACTTCATTTGTAGTGTTACTAAGTATTCTAAATGGATATTACAGACAAACTTAAGTAATAAAGTAACAGAGGAATTACCTTGTAACAATTTACAAACCATTTTTAAATACTTTATTTTAAAAAGAGTAGCTATATTATTGAGAATAAATTAAAAAAGCCTGACTCATAACAATTAGGGAAAAAAACAACTAATAATATCAACACAAAGAACATGACAAACTACGGGTCAATGAAACCAGCAGGCGAGACAGTGCTGATTGATAATTCTGACCGTAACATGACAAACAACGGGTCAATGAAACCGGCAAGCGTGAGACAGTGCTGATTGATAATTCTCACCGTAACATGACAAAGGAAAATGTGATGTCATAATTGATAGATTATTCTGCAGCTAATAATGAAATACTGTGATATTCAGTCCATAAAACATGCTTTGAGGGACTTAAATGATCTATTCTTTATACAGATAATACTGTACATAATGCAAGATGCTGTGTGTAGGGATAGGGCAGCAGTACAGGGGTGTAAGTAAAATGCCAGGGCCCGTAATCATGTAGCGTCTCAGATTAAGTGTGCTGATCTAGGATCAGGTCCCCCTGTCCATGTTTTCTTATTCATTATGATCTAAAAGGAAAAATAAATAATATCAGCACTCCTACTTAGAGACGCATTGTGAATACAGCCAAGATGATTGAAAGGCTTGGTCCACTCTTAAAGGAGATTGGAACAGGGGCATCTCTGCCTGTGTCTGAGGGGTGCAGGAACAAGCTCAGCATTCCAGATTGGGTCCAGAAATCCGGGACTCTCTGTGGGTCACTGACGGAACATCCGGAAGTTGGGAAGTTAAAAGAAGGTCAGGGAAGAGTCGCTCCGCCATGATGAGCCCTATATCATGTCCTTACATCTGTCATCTGAGTCTTCACTAACCTGCATGGAAACAAGGACAGAGAGATTTGAATCCAATACACACCCAGGCACACACGTGTGTAGGGATCTTGTAAATGAGCCCCTTTAGCCGAGACACCGCTGTGTCAATGTGCAATTAACAGAGTTACAATTCGTTACAATTGCGTGCTGGAAATATTTGGCTGGTTCTCAACTCTACGCTCTGTAATTGACAAGCTAATTGAGCATTCCTGTCTGTAGACATTGTACCCCTCTATTTATGCCTGGCATTTTTTGTGAAACACTACAACACCCAAATAAGGCACTTCAGAGACCCTTGACCCAACAGGAGTCAGCAGAATCTCGGGTTAAATATATATCTGCCCAGAGAGAACACTGTATCGACCACAGTTGCGTGGAGCCGAATCCAGACAGCTTCTTAGTAGGGAGGCTCGTCATTCTCATGAACTTTACCCTCCCCTCTCCCAAAAGAGGTGGAGTCGGTTTGGGTGGCTATGGTTCTGCATTATCCACACATTAGCCACTTGGGAGCTGGAGGACCGAAATAGATAGACGGCTCCTCCCTCTCCGTGAAATACCTAAAAACAGCCTCCTGGCCTCAATCCAACCCCCCCATTGCCCAGGGGGGAGACTGGACTCAATCCTAGGGGGGAGACACATTACCATAAAGAGACTCTGGACTTAGGGAGTTACATTTGGAACACCGCCTTTCACTTAGCCCTGAAGTAGTTTCAGAGATCACCTTGCAGCAACAGAAAATACATCATTGCAAACCATTCAGGGAAACCATTTGAGAAGAACATGTATCAGCATTCTGATGGTTTTTTATTTTATTTGAGTTCTGATCCCCATTTTACTGTCAATTTCTTTTGACAGGACAGATGTAAGAACAGATATAGAGAGGGGTACATGAAGTAGTTAAGGGCACAGACAGTCAGCCAAGCCAGGGCTCGAACCCCTGTCTCCAAGGGGGCATGTGATGATCTTGAAGTAACAGACAATGGCCATCAAACTAGCCCTGTTTCAGCATTTGGTGCATTATGGACAAATCTTTAAAGCTCATGGATATGCATCTCAAAATGACAAATTAATGCTTCACCTGCTCCATGCAATGAAACACAGCCTCAACTGTAAAATGGAGAGGACTTTTGAATGGCCTCTTATATAACATGTGAATGTGAAAAGCAACATCTATGATTACAACTGTATCCGTGCCTGCTATTTTGACAGGCAGCAGTTTGGATGTCACTAAACTGAGCTATTTATTGAGTTATTAGTGTGGTAACGCCAGGGCAAGTCCCAGAGCAGAACCCTTTGCAGTAGGCAGCCAGCAGTAAGGGGGAGGAGTCTCTCACCTTGGATCTGGGCACACTGAGCGTGTTCACTAACAGCCACATTCCTGGGCGCTCTCGGCCTGTCCCCTGCGAGGGGAGCGCAGCTGTCGCAGCGCCGCGTCTCCGTACTGGATCCCTGATCCCATCCGCTCCGGGTCCAACTCTCCTGGAAGAGAACAGAGAGAGAGAGAGAGACCGATAGATAGATAGATAGAGACAGATCGAAAGAGAGAGCGAGAGATACAAAGAGAGAGAGAAACAGTTCAGCTGGTAAACTTTCATTGCTGTTGGTTAAGGTGAGAAGACACTGATAGCCGACAGATACCCGACTCTATCTTGTTGAGAATTTTCCTGGCACACTGCACAAAGGCCTCCTCCACATTCTCCCCTGTCAGAGCACTGGTCTCCAGAAACATCAGCTCTGAAACAGACAAGACAGCAGGACACAATATTAACATTGATTATCATTGATGGATATGAAACCCAGGAGAATTCGCCTTAGTGCTCTATTCAATAAGTAAAACTGAAGCGTTACAGATTGCGCAATAGAAATGGAAAGTTAATTTCTGAATTAGCCGACATGTGCAGTGCTCACCATGAATACAGTAACTGCTAATGCGGGAACATTGCCTTTAAACTTAAATCACGCTGCAACGCTGAACTTCTGTGATACGGATTGAATAGAGCCCTAAGTCAGCATTTAGCTGTGGAGGACATGAAACTGCCAAGGTTCTGTGGGCACTAGTTCCCACACAGTGAGTTGTCCTACAGTGACCTCTAGTGGGGCATGGAAAACAAGCAGAAATTAGGATCTTATGGTCATTTCTTCACCTTGCCATCTGTGGAATTCCAAGACGTTCAGGTCTACGGGCAGTGTTTAGAGGGTAGGAGCTACATTTTGGGTGATATGTATCAAGCGTTTTAAAGTAGGAGTGCTGATCTAGGGTCAGTTTAGCTTTTTTGATCACAATGAATAAAATTACATAGAGAGGACCTGCTACTAAATCAGCACTCCCAGTCTAAGACGGTTGATACATACAGCCCTTAGATTTCAGCGTTAAGAGGGATCATCACTCATACTAAACGCACCATTTTCCTGAGCAAAGCGAGACGCCTCCAGGAAGGTGACCTCCCTGTCTGCGTCCAAGTCCTTCTTGTTACCACACAGGATGATGACAATATTTTGGCTGGCCAGCATCCTGGCGTCTGTCAGCCAGTTGGTCAGGGCGTTGTAGGTTTCCCGGCTGAGGACGATGAGGTCAGATAGATAGATAGATAGATAGATAGATAGATAGATAGATAGATAGATAGACAGACAGAGGAGGAGGAGAGCAGTGAAGACACACAGATGTGAAGTCAAATTTGACTTTAGAAAGGTTAGAGCAGTGTTTTCCAAAAAGGTTGATGGGAGCCACTGTGCTACCAATGACTCTAGGCCCCCTAGAGTCGTGTTCATGTACTCAATTCAATATTTGTCTTTTTTAGAAACATTTCTTTTGTTTATTCACAAAGATGGATGACAGCATACCCCTTGAAGGTCCACCCATAATAAAGCATGGATTATTTATCCTCACACTCCTGATCACCTATGTGTAGGTCATTTACCTGGTGATGTCATACACAAGCAGCGCTCCTGCAGCTCCTCTGTAGTAACTCCGCGTCACAGATCTGGGAGAGAAGAGCAATTCTAACATCACTTTGAAATACATCATTGTACCAATTGGAACATTTTACACATCAAAATTGCATTTATTAAAATTGACATTCTAAAATGTGACATTCTCCATCTCCTACTCTAACTATAGATAGCTATACATAGCAGCATTAGGAACGCCCCCACATCAGAATTTCAGCTGCGCTCCACATTAGTAACTCCCCCACATAAAAATTTCAGCTGCGCTCCGCTTTAGTATGTCCCCCATATCGGCCATTATTTACTCACTTACTGTTCCAAGGATCTGGCACCAGTTCTCTAATGATCGGCTGGAGATTAAACGGTCCAAGCTGGTTTGAGAAAAATGTCTGATGCCCTGCCACAGTAGGAGTAGGTGTGTGAAATGCTGTCTCGTATCGTACCTGAATCTCTCTTGTCCTGCAGTGTCCCAGATTTGGAGTTTGACATATTTGTTCACTACGTTGATTATCTTTGAGCCAAACTCCACTCCGATGGTGTGATTAGAATCGTCTTTGACTGCGATTTAAATTAAATTGTTTCATGTTAATATCACAACACATAATTTGATCACAACATATTTATTGATTCAAGGCTCTTTTAACCATAAAGTGTAGCTTGTCCCTCAAATACATGTTATAGCTAACTAGATAGGAAGTACATGTCAGTACAATCCAGGAATTGGACAGAACTTACACCTCTTCTCAATAAACTGGTGAAGAAGACATGATTTTCCAGTTCCTGCATTCCCAATCACTAGGAATTTGAACAGGAAATCTAGAAGAGGGAAAACAAACAAAGTTAATTTGTATTCATATTTCATATTCATTGTCATCATTAGATAATGCATATTCATTAGGCTAGTTAACTAGTTAGGTAACGGTACACAGACAACGCATTAGCAATGCCAATCATCCAGCAGCAAAGCACCTGCTTCATCAGCTTGCTACGTTAGCTGAACTAACGCTATTTTTTGCTTCATGTATAGCTAGCTGCTTTTGCGCCGACATTTAACCTTAGTTAACTAACGTTAGCTACTGTAGCTCTCTGAAATGCAGAGGTTTGTCTAGATAAGAAACCAATTACCTAATGATGACATTTGACAGAGATGCAAGCTATCTAGCTAAAGCTATACCCCCATCAACGAGGAAACGCTAACGTTAGCTAGCTAGCATAGGCTATTTGTTTTGATGGAGACATTGCAATAACGTTACACCTGCTCCATCGTCGCCTCTGGATATCTATTGTAATGCGACCTTACTAGTCAAGATTTCCTACCGTATGTCTCAGACATGGCCAGGGTTGTGTTTTGTTAGCTAGCTAAAGTAGTTATGTCCTCTTGTTTTTCTTGAGGCAAAGCAGCTTCGAAATAAAAAAATTAATAGAAGGAAAATCCCTAATGATATCCGTGAATCCTACTGGTTTTTCACTCTCACTTCCGTAGAACGCTTTTTCAAAATAAAAGTTGCATCAATCAACATAAAAATATCAATATATTATATAAAAATATTATAATATATTATTGCAAGTACAGTTATGTGGAAATAAATGTTTTACTTAATGTATTACTATTTTAGAGGAATCAGATTAGGCTACTTTTGTATTACTTCTATTTCTAACACCCAAATCTATATTTTAAACAGTAACAGGTCAATTTTCTTCAGAAAATGTGTGTGCTTGTTTCAACTATTACTACTTGTTTTAGATCTATTGTCTAGTTAGACATGTTGTTAGTATTTTGTCTAGATTAGAGCAAGCCTGGTCTCAGATCTGCTATCATTGTCAAGCCATACATGTTTGGCATGACAATGAGTGACAAAGCGTTGGTACGATAGCACAAACAGACTGCTACTCTGGCTTTCTACAATCTAGTTGGTCCTATAGTTGGCCACGATCTTAAGTCTAGTTGGTCTGGATCTAGGGATAGAGGCCAAGTAAGTTGGTCTGGATACTGATATACTAAAGACTAGCTAGACGTCTAGTTGGTATGATTGGTTTAATTTAGTTGGCCTAGACCTAAATCAATTATGAAGTTAGATATTAAGCTGGTCTAGTCTAGGTCTATGTTATAGTTAGATGTCTAGTTGATCCGATCTATAGTAAAGGATAGCTATTTAGAAAGATTGATCAGTACACAAAGAACCTGCTGCTTGCAGCTTCTCATAGGAAGAGAAGCTTGGTGGTAAACATGTTACACTGTAGAACATGTTATACTGTCAGCCAATCAGCATTCAGGGCTTGAACCACCCAGTTTATACTGTAATAATAATAATAATATAATATGCCATTTAGCAGACCCTTTTATCCAAAGCGACTTACAGTCATGCGTGCATACATTTTTGTGTATGGGTGGTCCCGGGGATCGAACCCACTACCTTGGCGTTACAAGCACCGTGCTCTACCAGCTGAGCTACAGAGGAGAACAGGTTGTTTGTTTATAGGTAATTTTCTTGAATTGTTTGCTGTTTGTCCTATTCCTACAGAGTAAAGTACATGTACATTGAAGGTGAAATGCAAAGGAAATTACATAAGTATTACCCCACATGTTATACCTATGTAATGGTTCATGTATGATTGAATCAGATTGTATATGAGCTTCTGTATAGACCTAGGCATTTTATTTGTCTCAGAATAAAATGGATATTGTCCACAAAATGAAAACAAGTAGGCTGCCAGTACGATGCAGAACACTATAGTAAACCATTTACAGATAATATATGCAAAGAATACATATAAGAAGGAGAATATCAGTCTATAGTGGTATATATAGCCTATAGTGGTATATATAGCCTATAGTGGTATATATAGTCTATAGTGGTATATATATCCTATAGTGGTATATATAGCCTATAGTGGTATATATAGTCTATAGTGGTATATATATCCTATAGTGGTATATATAGCTTATAGTGGTATATATAGCCTATAGTGGTATATATAGCCTATAGTGGTATATATAGTCTATAGTGGTATATATAGCCTATAGTGGTATATATAGCCTATAGTGGTATATATAGTCTAAAGCGGTATATATAGTCTATAGTGGTATATATAATCTATAGTGGTATATATAGCCTATAGTGGTATATATAGCTTATAGTGGTATATATAGTCTATAGTGGTATATATAGCCTATAGTGGTATATATAGCTTATAGTGGTATATATAGTCTATAGTGGTATATATAGCCTATAGTGGTATATATAGCCTATAGTGGTATATATAGTCTATAGTGGTATATATATCCTATAGTGGTATATATAGCTTATAGTGGTATATATAGCCTATAGTGGTATATATAGCCTATAGTGGTATATATAGTCTATAGTGGTATATATAGCCTATAGTGGTATATATAGCCTATAGTGGTATATATAGTCTAAAGCGGTATATATAGTCTATAGTGGTATATATAATCTATAGTGGTATATATAGCCTATAGTGGTATATATAGCTTATAGTGGTATATATAGTCTATAGTGGTATATATAGCCTATAGTGGTATATATAGCTTATAGTGGTATATATAGTCTATAGTGGTATATATAGCCTATAGTGGTATATATAGCCTATAGTGGTATATATAGTCTAAAGCGGTATATATAGTCTATAGTGGTATATATAATCTATAGTGGTATATATAGTCTATAGTGGTATATATAGCTTATAGTGGTATATATAGTCTATAGTGGTATATATAGCCTATAGTGGTATATATAGCTTATAGTGGTATATATAGTCTATAGTGGTATATATAGTTTATGGTGGTATATATAGCCTATAGTGGTATATATAGCTTATAGTGGTATATATAGTCTATAGTGGTATATATAGTCTAAAGTGGTATATATAGTCTATAGTGGTATATATAGTCTAAAGTGGTATATATAGTCTAAAGTGGTATATATAGCCTATAGTGGTATATATAGCCTATAGTGGTATACATAGTCTATAGTGGTATATATAGTCTAAAGTGGTATATATAGTCTAAAGTGGTATATATAGCCTATAGTGGTATATATAGCCTATAATGGTATACATAGTCTATAGTGGTATATATAGTCTAAAGTGGTATATATAGTCTAAAGTGGTATATACAGTTGAAGTCGGAAGTTTACATACACCTTAGCCAAATACATTTAAACTCAGTTTTTCACAATTCCTGACATTTAATCCTTGTAAAAATTCCCTGTCTTTGGTCAGTTAGGATCACCACTTTATTTTAAGAATGTGAAATGTCAGAATAATAGTAGAGAGAATGATTTATTTCAGCTTTTATTTCTTTCATCACATTCCCAGTGGGTCAGAAGTTTACATACACTCAATTAGTATTTGGTAGCATTGCCTTTAAATTGTTTAACTTGGGTCAAACGTTTTGGGTAGCCTTCCACAAGCTTCCCACAATAAGTTGGGTGAATTTTGGCCCATTCCTCCTGACAGAGCTGGTGTAACTGAATCAGGTTTGTAGGCCTCCTTGCTCGCACACGCTTTTTCAGTTCTGCCCACACATTTTCTATAGGATTGAGGTCAGGGCTTTGTGATGGCCACTCCAATACCTTGACTTTGTTGTCCTTAAGCCATTTTGCCACAACTTTGGAAGTATGCTTGGAGTCATTGTCCATTTGGAAGACCCATTTGTGACCAAGCTTTAACTTCCTGACTGATGTCTTGAGATGTTGCTTCAATATATCCACATAATTTTCCTTCCTCATGATGCCATCTATTTTGTGAAGTGCACCAGTCCCTCCTGCAGCAAAGCACCCCCACAGCATGATGCTGCCACCCCCGTGCTTCACGGTTGGGATGGTGTTCTTCGGCTTGCAAGCACCCCCTTTTTCCTCCAAACATAACGATGGTCATTATGGTCAAACAGTTCTATTTTTGTTTCATCAGACCAGAGGACATTTCTCCAAAGAGTACGATCTTTGTCCCCATGTGCAGTTGCAAACCGTGGTCTGGCTTTTTTATGGTGGTTTTGGAGCAGTGGCTTCTTCCTTGCTGAGTGGCTTTTCAGGTTATGTCGATATAGGACTCGTTTTACTGTGGATATAGATACTTTTGTACCTGTTTTCTCCAGCATGTTCACAAGGTCCTTTTCTGTTGTTTTGGGATTGATTTGCACTTTTCGCACCAAAGTATGTTCATCTCTAGGAGACAGAATGCGTCTCCTTCCTGAGCGGTATGACGGCTGCGTGGTCCCATGGTGTTTATAGTTACGTACTATTGTTTGTACAGATGAACGTGGTACCTTCAGGCGTTTGGAAATTGCTCCCAAGGATGAACTAGACTTGTGGAGGTCTACAATTTTGTTTCTAAGGTCTTGGCTGATTTCTTTGGATTTTCCCATGATGTCAAGCAATGAGGCACTGAGTTTGAAGGTAGGCCTTGAAATACATCCACAGGTACACCTCCAATTGACTCAAATTATGTCCATTAGCCTATCAGAAGCTTCTAACGTCATGACATAATTTTCTGGAATTCTCCAAGCTGTTTAAAAGCACAGTCAACTTAGTGTATGTAAACTTCTGACCCACTGAAATTGTGATACAGTGAATTATAAGTGAAATATTCTGTCTGTAAACAATTGTTGGAAAAATACTTGTGTCATGCACAAAGTAGATGTCCTAACCGACTTGCCAAAACTATAGTTTGTTAACAAGAAATTTGAAGTGGTTGAAAAATGAGTTTTAATGACTCCAACCTAAGTGTATGTAAACTTCCGACTTCAACTGTATAGCCTATAGGGTTATATAGCCTATAGTGTGATATATAGCCTATAATTTACAAGACATCAGGATGCATGCAACGCGTTTTAACTGCAAAAGTCTTCTTCAGGCAGCGTCAACGTTATTATTATTTTTATGGTTCAAAATTGGAAATGAAGAGAATACTCCATGCAATAAAGTATTCTAATGCAGACAGCCAAACCACCACAAGGGTGCGCTAGTAGATTAGCTATATCCGCCATACTCAGAATGGTCTCTGACTCAGTTTGCTACAAATTCCTGTACCCCATACCCAGTCTTTCACAGAGGAGGCTCACAAGGACCCCCACGGCAACATCCAGGCCCCAGAATTGTCAATTAAAATCAACAGAAGCAAAAACGTTTTAAGGCAGGGGGAAAGAGAGGTTGAGGAACCACCATGGGGACACTGCTCACGCCTTTGGATTTCACATAGCTGGTGTGTTGAATTCTGAGGGCTTGGGTCCTATGGTTCGAAAATGTACTCAATGACAATTATGAAGTTCTCTGATGAGTTATAACCAGACATCCCAAGCCCCCACTTACCTTCCCCCACCCATATGTCAAATGTGGAGGACAGAACCTCAATAGGTGCTATTTTGAGATTTAAAATAGGTTTATTGGTAGCCAATGAAATTCTTCAATTCTACTGTTGTTGTTTTGTCATGTATACAATAAACAAGGTAGCTTATCCCCAGATGAATAGGAGTGGTATGTTACATCATGCCTAAGGATGTGTACAGAAGTCTTACTGTCGCTACGTCAGATTTCCTGTTTAGTTGGACTCTCCTTAATGTACTGTATATGTTATGGACATCTACTTGACATTTCAATGAGATCTGACCAGACACGGTGCCCTCCATTTCTAAGTAAGTGCTACTACGAATATGTTGAAATAAGACAATGCAGACTACCAATGACACTGGGGTAAAAAAACATATCCAAAATTCTATTGGTTCACGTCTAGGTTTTGAAGAAATTGTAATTTATTTAATTTTACAAAACTATTGTTGGATAGCTTCTAGTGTTGTATGTTTTCACAAAAATATTTTCCCATTGCAACAGAAAATAGTTTGATGCTATTTATTTATAGTGGAAAATGAATCATGTTGGCTCCTACTTCATGCTGCAGTACAACCATATTACAACCAGCATGTTGTAACATTAAACTACTAACTTTCTGCCGTACAGTGTCGACAGGGAACAGCCTATGAAATCTCAATATACAGTAGACGGGCCTACCGTAGAGCCTGAAAATTAAATCGGAGGTCTTCCCTTTCACAACTTGTAAGCTGGTTTAACGCCATGGAACCTGCTCCCCCCGAGGACCAATGGTATCACTAGAAAACTATAGAAATCAGGAAGAGGGGAAATGACCTGTCCTTGGAATCTAAAAATGTAATCAGGATGTTGTTCCAACATATGGGAGGTTTCTTTCTGTGAATCAGTGAGAGGCTAGCATCTGTGTTCAGGTCAGGTCAGACCCTGGGGCAGAGCACAGGGAAAGACAATGGTAATGACTGGGTGGTGGACATTGTCTATATGCTCCTACTTGTCACATCTATTTCTGGTCTAATATCTAAATTGGGGTATGATCATATATTACAGCTATGGAAGAACAACAGAGAAAGGGGACGGAGGTGTAAATGATGTTGCTTTATCTGTATGGGCAGATTAATGTAACTATATAACTAATATAACTGTAATATAATTTCTTCTTCAGATGATATTCAGAGTAGACCTGGTTGTGATACTCTCTCTCATTCACCACACAGACTTGGGTGAATGCTGTAAGCCCTCTGTAGTTAGGGTTAGGGTTACTGTAGAAATGTTTTTGAAATAATTGTGTGAAAATAAACACATCAACGGACTTTGTCCCTTTAAACAAATAGCCCCTCCAAAACAACCAGCTCTCAACAACAGATGGCCACAAGGGACCAGACCGTCAACAACGCAGTATCAACATTGTGACAGAAATTCCAAACAACCAAACTAACTAAAGAATTATCTTTCTTTGGCCATGTTTAAGAGTTGAGAGTGATTTGAGGAAAGACAGCATCCATACAAGATAGATGACTCGTGGTAATTCGATACCACACTGAACAAAACAAAACGGTAATCTGGGGGAGACCTTAAGACTCCTGGCAGTATATTAACAATGATGGCTCTCAGTTGAGCTGCCTGCAGACATTGCTGAACCCTGCTGGGACATGGTCGGCTGCTTTCCCACAGGCAAACTGGCCACCTAATGGTATGAACCTTATTTACCCTCCAGAAGAATGACTCCTCTGGAACTGATGGAGAGCTGAGGCCTAGCACTCTTAACACCACTGTCAAACAGTGATGCAGACACCCTGAATGGTCTCCTTGTACAGGCTCCAGAGAAACTGAAAGTTTTCCTTAAACTTGACAGATTGCTCTGGGGGGGACCACAGGACCCCAGGACCCTAGGACCACAGGACCCTAGGACCCCAGGACCCCAGGACCCTAGGACCACAGGACCCTAGGACCCCAGGACCCCAGGACCCTAGGACCACAGGACCACAGGACCCCAGGACCCCAGGACCACAGGACCCCAGGACCACAGGACCCCAGGACCCCAGAACCACAGGACCCCAGGATCATAGGACCCCAGAACCACAGGACCCCAGGACCCTAGGACCCCAGGACCCCAGGACCACAGGACCCTAGGACCACAGGACCCCAGGACCCCAGGACCCTAGGACCACAGGACCCCAGGACCCCAGGACCCTAGGACCAAAGGACCCTAGGACCACAGGACCCCAGGACCCCAGGACCCCAGGACCACAGGACCCCAGGACCCCAGGACCCTAGGACCAAAGGACCCTAGGACCACAGGCCCCCGGACCCTAGGACCACAGGCCCCCGGACCCTAGGACCACAGGACCCCAGGACCACAGTGAGCTGGACATTTCTGCTGCCAACAACATCTCTTTAATGGCTCACACTGCATGTATTCATAAGCTGATCTAGCCTGTAAAGGCCACAGTTTGTAATGCCTGGACAATAACATTGTAATGTTACGATGACTTGAAATGGTTTGGCATCAAGATCACTCCAAACCAGTAGTGTGTCATTTTGTTGAAAACTACTTGGATAACAAGTTTGTCAGGGAAGTACATCCCCTCTTAAGCCTTGAATAGTCCAGATTTAGAGAGAATTCTGACTGAAATGCTTTCCTCAGCTAGAAGGTAAGAGTCTGCTGAATATGCTCAAGACAGATTCAAGCAAATAAGACTTGATGTGCACAGTCACTGCAATCTGCAGACCTCCCAGTCACAAAGTCCATTATAACACACTATCTGCCTGGTATTTGTAGTGGGATGATGTGGGATATTTTTCATTATGTAATACAAATAAGCACACAGATTAGATGTGCTATGATGACCAGTAGATTTGTAGCTTAGAGGTTCATTCGGGCAAACAGTTTTAGCACTCAGTACATGTACTGTACAGTACATATCCATTTGAATCAATGCCGACAGTATGTTCCATTAAATTGGCACAGAGTTACATTACCAGAAAGAAAATTAACAAACAAAGAAACATTCCCTCCTACTGCTCTGAAAGGCCCAAGTTGAATGCCTTCTTTCAGGCGGCGATGCCCCCACAGTCCTTCATGGTACACAGAGTTTGCCATTGTTCCACCTCACATCAATATTGGGGGACGGATAGCCTGGGAGGCAGTGGATAGAGAGCAGTAAAAGACTAAGCCATGGAAGAGGAGGGCAAGGGGGTGGGACTTGGCTCTTTTTGATCACTTAAGCGTTCACTAAACACACACAAAGGGAGCTGGGATCACTTGGCATGTCTGCTGTGGGTCAAGGGGAGCATTCTGGGCCTTGATTGGAACCCTGACACTGCTTATCCTAAGAGGACAGGAAGTTGTCATGTGAGCTGATTTGTAAACCTCCAGCCTGGGTAGATTTACATCCTGTCATTGTCATGTCACACCCCGTGTTTGAAGGGGCCGGGGGATGGAATATCTAGTTTATGTGTGTCATCCTTGTCAGCAAGACAGCGCCTGTTACAAAGTCCAGCAGAGGCTTCCACAATTACAGGAATGGCGTCTCCCCTCTCTGCCTATCACACCAACCCCTCATCTCTCACCCGCCCTCCTTCCACCCTCTCTAGTTCATTGTTTGAGCATCAGAGGGCAGTGGCTTTAAAGCTGGGTGACGCTGGCTGGTAAATGTTTGATGGTTGGGGGCACTGAGGAACAAGGACACCATGACACCCTGCAATGGACAATGTGTATTAAGTTGAACACCGGTCACTGTGCAAAAAAAGTGACCAAGCAAGGGCCCCCTCATCTGAGATGTGAATATGAAATGGGGCAGATGCAGCTGTCAGCCTACTGTTCCACAAGTCAATTGTTTCATTGGTGGCCCTATTGAGCCCATTTTTTAGAATGGGTGATCTGCAGTATGAAAAGGGCCTGCACCCATTCACACACATGGGAGACAGTTTATCATGACTTACGTACTACGGACAGGTATGTGCTGTCAGTGGGATAGGATAGTCAATGGAAATAGTTTCCCCATGAGGACACTCTTCAAATTGACTTATTAGAAGGTAATGAATAACTCAGCGATAGCCAGATTAAAGATGGGGAAGTGCTGTATTAGTACTCTGGCTTCAAACAGGCAAAATGTGCTTGGAAAAACAATAGAACCAGTCATTCTCTTCATCATCAGATGTGCTGATTTCAATGAGAAGAAGCTTTGGATTCTTGTTTACTAGATCAATGAGAGTCCTCTTTAGAGGTCACCCTTGCTGAGAATAGAACCATCCCCCAACCCACCCACACACATCCATGGGAAACACCAAAGACCTGACCGTTAGGGAGTTGACCACCTACTCAGGCCAAAGTTACCTTCCAACCAAAAGTGAACTTCACGGCAACATTTCCCTTTATTTGGTAGTACAGATCCTCGACAATTCGTGCAACATTTAGAATAACGGTCTAACTGCAGCTTGGTCTGCTTGAGGAGGTTCTCTAAGCATTCCTGGAGAGAGTGGGGAAGAGGCTCAGAAGCTTCCATTGGGTTCACATGAAAATGTCTGAATCAAGACACCCCTAAATCACAGCAGATGTGCTGCTCTGCCATTGAGACTACAAAGTCCTCGCCGCCTCCTCCATGCGAAAGGCGTCACACTGCAGAACGCATTGACCTTTCAGATTTCATTAAGCATTAGGGGGAGTGAGGCTAGGGGAACAGTCCCAGTGTGCTGTAATTAGAATCTAACGAGGGAAACGTTGAGGGAGCGTTAGGGGAGCGCCTGGTGGGGTCAACGGAGCATGAAGACCACATAGAAACAGTAGACAACAAAGATGAAGGGATTAGAGGGTCTACGACATCACTGGTTCATCTACCGACCAATTCAGCCTTTCTTCATCTCCCTCCATTCATGGTCAACCACCCTCTGTCACCAATGTAGCACATGCTATGGGCTCCACCCTCCCATTACCAGAATGGATGATGAGTGTGAGGATGGGACTCTGTTAGGATGTCTCTGCTGTTAGCCTCACCTCTAGCATTTCTAGGATTGGATGTGAAATGTGTGTCTAGTCTGCAGTAGACTCATTAGCCATTGGAACAAACATTTGTTGAAATACTGTCTTTATAACCTGCTGCTTTATTCATGAACCTAAGTTGTCTTCTGCTTTCGCCACAGTGTTTCTCGTCCTCTGTCTAACCAAGCAACTGGAGCTGGTTTCCGCAACTGGAGCTGGAGCTGGGGTGGTAGAGGGCATAGCAGGGTGTGTGTGTGGGATACAGGAGATTAAATTCAGTATGTGGAAAAAAAACATCTGACAGATCTGTTGTGGACGTGCTTGGCAGATTGCGTCATGTTCCCAGGCTTTCCACTCTCTGACTCTCACTCCAAAACACACAAGAGTGGGCCAGAGGTATGAGACAGTGGCAGGGTGTGTGTGGGATACACACAAGAGTGGGCCAGAGGTAGGATACAGTGGCAGGGTGTGTGTGGAGGATACAGGAGATAAAATTCAGTATGTGGAAAAAAAAACATCTGACAGATCTGTTGTGGACGTCCTTGGCAGTTTACGTCATGTCCCAGGCTTTCCACTCTCTGACTCTCACTCCAAAACACACAAGAGTGGGCCAGAGGTATGAGACAGTGGCAGGGTGTGTGTGTGGGATACACACAAGAGTGGGCCAGAGGTAGGAGACAGTGGCAGGGTGTGTGTGTGGGATACACACAAGAGTGGGCCAGAGGTAGGAGACAGTGGCAGGGTGTGTGTGGGATACACACAAGAGTGGGCCAGAGGTATGAGACAGTGGCAGGGTGTGTGTGGAGGATACACACAAGAGTGGGCCAGAGGTATGAGACAGTGGCAGGGTGTGTGTGGAGGATACACACAAGAGTGGGCCAGAGGTATGAGACAGTGGCAGGGTGTGTGTGGAGGATACACACAAGAGTGGGCCAGAGGTATGAGACAGTGGCAGGGTGTGTGTGGGATACACACAAGAGTGGGCCAGAGGTAGGAGACAGTGGCAGGGTGTGTGTGGGATACACACAAGAGTGGGCCAGAGGTATGAGACAGTGGCTTGATGATAATGTAATAAACAATGTCTCGTAAACCATAAACATGTTCAACAGGGGTAAGACGGTACATGAAAACACATCTAAATTACACTTCTAGAGATTATATAGTCAATTTACAGGTCTCATGTACCCCATTGATGCTGGATTCACTGGTTTTCAAAGCCTTGAAGTCTGAAATGAGGATATTATGCCCTGAGACAGACTTGTAATTAATGGCATTCAGCTCTATAACATGAAACTGAAGTTTTCTTCTTTGGAAACAATTACATGATATTATGACCTGCAGAAAAATCTCATTATTTCATGTGAAATCATGTGAAAACGTGTTTTTGGAACACTTCACATGTGATCGCATGTGTAGTTTCATGTTATCAAATGTTGCTTTACATGTTGTCAAATGTTATCACATTAACTTCACGTGATCACATGAAAACATGTTTTTGGAACACGTCATGTGTTTTTTCAGTAAGAGTAGGTTGAATCAAATCAAATCAAATTGTATTTGCCACATGCGCCGAATACAACAGGTGCAGACCTTACAGTGAAATGCTTACTTACAAGCCCTTAACCAACAATGCAGTTTTAAGAAGAAAAAAAAGAGCGGCAGTAAAATAATTAAAGAGCGGCAGTAAAATAAAATAACAGTAGGGAGCCTATATACAGGGGGTACCGGTACAGCCATCGAAGGAGCACAGCATGAGGAGAAAGGCAATCAACGATGGTCGCATGTCACGAGCCATGGACGCCGAAGACAGCGACCTCCCGCAAAGCAGTCTACACTCCCAACGAGAGGCCTGGAGCGGATACAAACAACGAATAGTTACCCTGTCCTGGAGCCTGATCTTCCTGCACCTTCGTCGCTGGGGGTGCCTGTGTCTGCGGCCGTAGTGCCTACTACAACAATTTCGAAGTCGACGTCGGCAACCTTCTGTCCCTGCTCTGGATCGAGCGGGGCTTCTCCATCTGTCGGAGGCCTGCACCATCCTGTGAAGCGTGGGAGTGGGCGGATTTCCTCGTCCTTCTCGCCGGCCGTGATTTTGGGCAGCTCCATGGTAAGAAATGTGACCGTTCCTGGTGCAAAAACAATGTCCTATCCCGGAGCTCGAGTAAATGACATTACTAAGCTGCTCCCGAATGTACTGAGTCAGGACATGGAAATCGATTCTATCGTAGTCCATGTGGGTTTAAATGAAATTATGAAGGGCAGCTCTGAACAGTTGAAACTGGATTTTAAAGAACTGATTGACTCTCTGCTAGACACTAACAAAAAACCCATCATATCTGGCCCTGTGCCCTCTCTGAATCGTGGCATTGAACGCTTTAGCAGGATTCTTGCTCTTCACAACTGGCTACGTGATTATTGCAGCTCAATGGGTGTAACTTTTGTTGACAATTTCGGTACCTTTTGGAAACAAAACACGTTTTATAAGGAGGATGGGATCCACCCAAATCATTTGGCTTCCTGGATCCTTTCACAGCATTATAAGGCTGTGTTGAGACCATGACTTAGACATGACTCAAGCCCAGCTCTAATCCCTACCATTGTGACGCAGAGTTGTCAAAATGCTTCAGCAAATGTACATTACACCAGGGGCGTCGGTAGACACAATATAAGTCACCTAACTTATGTCCCTCTAACTGCCCTGAATGCCTCTGCTGATCCTACAGCTATTGTATGCAGCAATCATGTGCCTAAGAATCAGATTTATACTGTTAGCACAGAGCCGGTGTACCTGAGGAGGAAGGCCACTGTGTGCAGCTCATCCTGCACTAACATAAAGAACTTTCTGCTAAGCTTCCCAGTAAAGCAATAAAAACAATTAAGCATCCCAGAAGAAAAGTTCTCAAAATAGCCCACGTTAACATATGTAGCTTAAGAAACAAGGTTCAGGAAATCAATAATTTGCTAGCAACAGATGATATTCATATTCTGACTATTTCTGAAACTCACTTAGATAATGCATTTGATGATACAGTGGTAGCAATACAAGGTTATAACATTTACAGAAAATATAGAAATGCCAATGGTGGAGGTGTTGCTGTTTATATTCAGAACCACATTCCTGTGAAGATTAGAGAGGATCCCATGTTAAATACTGTTGAAGTAATATGGCTACAGGTTCATCTGCCTCACCTAAAGCCAATTCTGGTGGGAAGCTGCTATAGACCACCAAGTGCTAACAGTCAGTATCTGGATAACATGTGTGAAATGCTTGATAATGTATGTGATATCAATAGAGAGGTATACTTTCTGGGTGATTTAAATATTGACTGGCTTTCATCAGGCTGCCCCCTCAAGAGAAAGCTTCAAACTGATAAAAAGATTGTGGGAGCTGTTTTGTTAGACTTCAGTGCGGCTTTTGACATTATCGATCATAGTCTGCTGCTGTAAAAACGTATGTGTTTTGGCTTTACACCCCCTGCTATAATGTGGATAAAGAGTTACTTGTCTAACAAAACACAGAGGGTGTTCTTTAATGGATGCTTCTCAATTTTCCATCTTTACTAACGACATGCCACTGGCTTTGAGTAAAGCCAGTGTGTCTATGTATGCGGATGACTCAACACTATACACATCAGCTGCTACAGCAACTGAAATAACTGCAACACTTAACAAAGAGCTGCAGTTAGTTTCGGAATAGGTGGCAAGGAATAAGTTAGTCCTAAATATTTCCAAAACTAAAAGCATTGTATTTGGGTCAAATCATTCACTAAACCCTAAGCCTCAACTCTATCTCGTAATGAATAATGTGGAAATTGAGCAAGTTGAGGTGACTAAACTGCTTGGAGTAACCCTGGACTGTAAACTGTCATGGTCAAAGCATATTGATACAACAGTAGCTAAGATGGGGAGAAGTATGTCCATAATTAAGCGCTGCTCTGCCTTCTTAACAACACTATCAACAAGGCAGGTCCTACAGGCCCTAGTTTTGTCGCACCTAGACTACAGTTCAGTAGTGTGGTCAGGTGCCACAAGGAGGGACTTGGGAAAACTGCAGTTGGCTCAGAACAGGGCAGTACGGCTGGCCCTTAAAAGTACATGGATAGCTAACATTAATGACATGCATGTTAGTCTCTCCTGGCTTAGAGTGGAAGAGAGATTGACTTCATCACTGCTTGTTTTTTTAAGAGGTGTTGACAAGCTGAATGTACCGAGCTGTCTGTTTGGAATGCTGGCACACAGCTCGGACACCCATGCATACCCCACAAGACATGCCACCAGAGGTCTCTTCACAGTCCCCAAGTCCAGAACAGACTACGGGAAACGCACAGTACTACATAGAGCCATGACTACATGGAACTCTATTCCACATCATGTAACTCAGTCAAGCAGTAAAATCAGATTAAAAAAACGGATAAAACTACACTTTATGGGACAGCGCGGACTGTGAAGAGACACACACAGGCACACACACAGCATTTGCAAACACATGCTAACACACGCACTCTACACACACACATTTTAATATTGTTATTTTGCTATATTGATTTTGTATTGAAAATATGTTATGGTAGAGTAGTGTGTAATAATGTGTTGTGTTATGTATTGTTTTATTGTATGTAAACTGTGATTGGACCCCAGGAAGAGTAGCTGCTGTCTTGGAAGCCGCTAATGGGGATCTGTAATAAATACAAATGTGCGGGGGCACCGGTTAGTCGAAGGTAATTGAGGTAATATGTACATGTGGGCAGAGTTAAAGTGACTATGCATAGATAATAAACAGAGTAGCAGCAGCGTAAAAGGGGTGGGGTGGGGGGGGGGGGGGGGGCAATGCATATAGTCCGGGAAGCCATGATAAGGTGTTCAGAAGTCTTATGGCTTAGGGGTAAGAAGCTGTTAAGAAGCCTTTTGGACCTAGACATGGCGCTCCAGTACCGCTTGCCGTGCGCTAGCAGAGAGAACAGTCTATGACTAGGGTGGCTGGAGTCTTTGACCATTTTTAGGGCCTTCCTCTGACACCGAAGTCATTTTAGATTAAGTTAACTTAACACGAAATCAGGATTGGACTTGACTTAACATTTTAAGGCAGCAGGGAAACAAACTTTTTTAAGGTGACTCAACAAAAACATTTACAGTGTTTTAGCAAAGTGCTTAACGTACTCTTGGCCGATCTTTTTCATGCCCACAGACCTGGTGCTGGTGGTGTAGCAGGAAATTCAAGTTGCTGCCCAACTGAGAGGTTGTGAGTTCAAATCCCAGATGAGGTTGAGTCCCAAGTGTGCTCACAGTGAATAATTTTACAAGAATGCTACTTTTGACTAAAAGTATCAAGTTCACTCAACAAGTCATTAAATCCAAATGTGTCCGTTTCTGTTATTATACTACAGTAGGTTGGAGTAACTTTAGATGACGTTAACTCAACATGAAATTCAGATTGGACTTGACTTAAGGCAGCAGGGTAACAAACTTTTTTAAGTTGACTCAACAAATCTTTTTTGACACTGTGATCTGTTCTCATACAAAAACATTTGTGATTTCTCAATTTTATGATGTAAGTGTAACCATGACTTAACGATGCAATTTGATAAGACTGATCATGAGACAGCCTTGGGCCTACAGAGAGTTTTGGATGAAGATGAATATTCACTGGCATGAAGAACATTCAACTTGTAGATTTCCCTTGTTCTTACAAACTCCCTTTAGCAAACAGACAGAACGTTGCACAACTGATTCCAGAATATAATCACAGACATAGTTATTATTACATCAAGTGGTTTTGACTGAGATGTAAATGGTTTCAATAAACCATACAATTTGTTTTCAACTTTTCCTCCCTCTCCTAAATTCAATTCCATTTTACAAATATCCCTTTCAAACAGAGACGAAAACCGACCAACTTTAGCATTCCCGCCAACTTTTCTTTATATCTGTAAGGTATTGCAGGCAACAAAGCCTGTACTTTTATTTCCGCCAACCAACCTAGTCATGATTGTGGTAATGCATTTAAAAGTCCCGCCAGCCCCTCAGTATAAACGTTGCCTTTTCATCTTATTGTCTTTGTTTGGCACGCATTAAATCATGAACATTCTATTGTTGTTGTCCGACAACAAACGCAGACGTTCCATTGACCAGATTGGAGCACATTCAACAAATCTGATCTAACAAAGTGGATATTCTTAAAATACGTTACGATTGTGTATTGTAATAGGTCCCACAATGTGGTTACTAAAGTCCGATTTTGATATATTTGGCTGTTTTCGCTGCATAACATGTAGAAGTTGGATCTTTTACAGGTTTAGAGGAAGTGACTGCTAAATGCTAACTCTTGTTCATATAAGCTGGTTAGCATAGCTAGCATACAGAAATCGGTGGTGGTAGTCAATGTTGTTTTTAACTGTAACGCAGTTGATATGAACATGTGTTGGGGTTGACATCCATACAAGCATTATATTCCAATTTTGACTTCAACGTAGTGTGAAATACACATATAAGCAACGTCAGTCTGTATGACATCTCAGCAGCCTGGTCCAAACAGCAATATTACCTGCTCTATTTTTTGCACCAACCCATCCGTTTAAACATTTATTAGGATATGTCAATCTAACAAGCCAGGCAGCTAAAAGCAACTTTCTAGACAATGTTTTGGTTTGTTGCTAACTTGTTAGCTACCTAGCTGGCTAGCCAGCTCATAATTACCAGAACATATCTGACAACATTTTATTCACCATAACAGAAAAATTCAAACATTACAAGGTAATTACAAATTATTTAGAAGTATGGTGAGCTGCTAACTTACTGTTGTGAATGTGAAGAAATGAAAGCAGTGCAATTTTGTCTGAGAAATTTAGAGCTTGCTGTCACATGATGTCAGGTTACCATGACAAAGGTCACAACAACAAGGTCAAAGTTGAATGTCTCTTACTCAGTTGTGGCTAAGCAATGGCTATATAAAATGCGAATGCCGACAAGAATGTAGTCAAAATTGGGCTGTTTGAAAAGGGACCATATAAACATTGCACAATAATTTTTTCAAGCAACATACCACAAACCCTATGTGAATCAGGTATAAGGCACCACATAGCATGCATACAGAGGGGCTGTTCACGCAGAGGCCTGTCTAATGCACACTGGTGATAAGCATATCTCGCTTCCAACAAGACGGAGCATAAACTTCCCTTTGTTATGTCAATCACATGCTGTGACAAAGCAGTGCTCTCTGCTCTTTCCCTGCAAACATTTATCTGGTAGAAGAGGACATCTGTGTGTATAATCAGACTAGTGCATGTGATATCAACCTCTATTCATTATCATCACACAGTGAGACTCTATATTCCATTTAAAGTGTGGGTTAATGAAGTCTAATGTTTGTTATAGTTACCGTAATTTTCGGACTATAAGCCGCGCCTTTTTTCCCATTTTTCGACCTTGCGGTTTATATAACGGTGCGGCTAATCTATGGATTAAAAAGTTGAAAAGTTTGTGTGTCTGAAACGCTATGTGATACAGTACAGTTTACACAGCACAGTATATGTTCTGTAGCTACTATTGCACTAAATGGTAACACTTGAATACGTTATGCAAATATGCAACTTGTTTGTTGAAATGTTAATAAATGGGAGCTTCCTCAAGCAGCCATCTCTTTCCCGACAATCCCCTCTGTGCACGAACCCTTACATATGGTAATTAAACATTAAAACACCTGCAGCTTATAGTCCAGTGCGGCTTATATACTGTATGTACACATCATTCAATTTAGCTGCTGCGGCTTAAACTCCGGTGCGCCTTATAGTGCGGAAAATACGGTACATAAAAGAGATGACCCAGCAGGTTTCTCACCCCACAGGTCATAGTGGATCAATGTTCATAAAACCAGGGGAGGTTGTAAAGGGTTTCCGAAAATGTATATCTAATAAAAATCATATTTACAGTGGAAACATGAAATAGGCAAGCTACCATAAACATCCAGGTTGTTGATTTGATTGGTCCACCAGGTTCCAACAGGCATCTCTTTAATTTGCTGAATAACAAACTACCACCAGATAGGACAGACAGTGGAATATCATTTACATTTTAAATGACTGTAATAGCCACCTCATTGCAGATAACAGATTGGGTCCTGTGAGCAGTGTTGGAATACATGCTGTCTGCAGCCTCCAGACACTGTCTGTGTCCTGACTGATCTTTTCATCCATTGCGCCCAGCTCCTTTTGACCTTGACGTCTGATCACCTCCGTTCATTGAATGTGTTGAAATGTAACTGACCAGTATATAAACTGAACTAAACATGTTGATGTCAGGCATCTCCAGGAGGTTGTAAAGTATTCCTCCCATTCTTGGGGTCAAATTGGGGTGTGGGGTGAGAAACCAGTTTCTATCGTGGTCCTCTGTAGCTCAGCTGGTAGAGCACGGCGTTTGTAACGCTAAGGTAGTGGGTTCAATCCCCGGGACCACCCATACACAAAAAAAAATGTATGCACGCATGACTGTAAGTCGCTTTGGATAAAAGCGTCTGCTAAATGGCATATTATTATTTTATTATTATAAATTCAGCTCAAACTGTAAATTCAACTCACATTGTTCCATCATGTCTTGACCCCTTTCCAATGCCTACCTTTCATCAGCACAAGATCAGTCACTCAATACCAGAGTCATCAGATCCCCACTGACAGTAAGAACATGGGGGCAACCGATTGTAAACCACGCTGGCCATATGGGGTAAAAGGATCAGAGTTTTCAAGACAAAACACAGCAGTCTCAGTCAGTATTATACTGTAATTCAACGTGTTTAATTTTTTTTATTTTAATTTTATTTCACCTTTATTTAACCAGGTAAGCCAGTTGAGAACAAGTTCTCATTTACAATTGCGACCTGGCCAAGATAGAGCAAAGCATCATTGATATACACAGAGAATAGAGTCGGCCCGAGAATTGAACCCTGTGGCACCCCCATAGAGACTGCCAGAGGTCCAGACAACAGGCCCTCTGATTTGACACATTGAACTCTATCTGAGAGGTAGTTGGTGAACCAGGCGAGGCAGTCATTTGAGAAACCAAGGCTATTTAGTCTGCCAATAAGAATGCGGTGATTGACAGAGTCGAAAGCCTTGGCCAGGTCGATGAAGACAGCTGCACAGTACTGTCTTTTATCGATCGCGGTTATAATATCGTTTAGGACCTTTAGCGTGGCTGAGGTGCACCCAAGACCAGCTTAATGCAGTTTGGGATTTCATTACACCAATATTTCCTAGCAGTGTGTGAGCGTTGTGTCAACTCTCTCCAATAATCTTTAATTGAAAATAATTCCTGCTAAAATGATGGATATTGTGATCTTAAAATGTGTATGTCTTGGAAAAACTATATTCATAGGATGCGAATAGGATCTCCTACTTTTTCTCCTCTTGTTTGTTTGCTGCAGAGCCTATTCTTTGAGGATGTGAGAGCCATGAGCTATGAGGTTACAGCAGGAGAAAGTAGGTGATTCACATTTTCCCTCAAAAGCCTTGCCTGTTGTCTCATTTGTGTCAGCTCACAAAGTTGGAAAACAAGACAAAGGTTCTGGTCCAGTGCCATGACTCTGACTGGTTCTGGACCAGTGCCATGACTCTGACTGGTTCTGGTCCAGTGCCATGACTCTGACTGGTTCTGGCCCAGTGCCATGACTCTGACTGGTTCTGGCCCAGTGCCATGACTCTGACTGGTTCTGGACCAGTGCCATGACTCTGACTGGTTCTGGTCCAGTGCCATGACTCTGACTGGTTCTGGCCCAGTGCCATGACTCTGACTGGTTCTGGACCAGTGCCATGACTCTGACTGGTTCTGGTCCAGTGCCATGACTCTGACTGGTTCTGGCCCAGTGCCATGACTCTGACTGGTTCTGGCCCAGTGCCATGACTCTGACTGGTTCTGGCCCAGTGCTATGACTGACTGGGGAAGTGAGCAGGTCGACCTGCTGGTGGTTACATCTGGTTTCTAGGCCACAACTTAATAAAAACCCCAGAGGGAGGCAGTTTATTCCCTCCCTCCTCCCCTCTCTCAATATAATGTTGTATCTTCTTTTCCCAGCAGCACTTTGTGTCTACACACTCTGCTGATTTTCCATTTCAAAAGGTGTATATATCAGAATCCTCACCACATTTTTCTGGGGAGAATATAACAATCATACAGAAGTTCTATTGGGCTGACTGCTGAGACTGTGACAAGGGAGAGGTTTTAAGATAAAGTACAGTGGTAGTGACATCATAAAGGCTAGGCTACGCTGTTAAAAAGGGTTTGGGACACTATCCAACTGTTCCCCCTACACAGTAAACATCCACAGGTCACACATTAGAAATAAACTACCACTAGTCTATGTAATCAACCCATCCAAGACAAACAAAATGTGAGGTTCCCCACAGTTGCTGCAACCTGGTCTAAGAGCATTTAGTATTATTCTGTACTTAAATCCGAGACAATACATTTAGTATGATATGTTACGTTTCGTATGGTATTTATTAATTTGTGGATGTCCATACTTCCATTTCGTACAATATGTTACGAATTGTAATTCATACAATATGTTATGAATTTGCAAAACGTAAAATAGTCACGAATTTGCCAAATGTATGATATATTACGAATTCCAATTTGTTGTGGCTAACGTTAGCTAGGTGGCTAGGTTGCAAACGCTAATATTAGCTAGCTGGCTAACGTTAGCTAAGCTAGGGGTTAGGGTTAGGGGTTAAGGTTAGGGTTAAGGTTAGGGTTAGGAGTTAGGTTAAAGGGTTAAGGTTAGGGTTAGGGCTAGGGGAAGGGTTAGCTAACATGCTAAGTAGTCTCCTGAGTGGCGCAGTGGTCTAAGGCACTGCATCGCAGTGCTAACTGTGCTACTAGAGATCCTGGTTCGTATCCAGGCTCTGTCGCAGCCGGCCGCGACCGGGAGACTCATGGGCGGCGCACAATTGGCCCAGCGTCGTCCAGGGTAGGGGAGGGAATGGCCGGTAGGGATGTAGCTCAGTTGATAGAGCATGGCGTTTGCAACGCCAGGGTTGTGGGTTCGATTCCCACGGGGGGGGCAGTATAAAAAAAAACATGTATTCACTAACTGTAAGTCGCTCTGGATAAGAGCGTCTGCTAAATGACTAAAATGTAAATGTAAAATGTAAAGTAGCTAAAAAGTAGTAAGTAGTTGCAAAGTTGCTAATTAGCTAAAATGCTGAAGTTGTCCGTGATGAGATTCGAACAAGCAACCTTTGGGTTGCGTAGATCACCCACCCATCCACCCTCCTTCCGTTTTTGCCTTAAGTAACCTTCAATCTTATGTAACCATACCAAACATAACATATCATACTAATTTGAGAGTCTCAAATGTACGTTTACTATGTTACGTCTAGTCTATGAAAACCAGTCTGGTTGATAAGGACAAGGAGAGGGAGCTAGGGGGGCAAAAGGGATAAATATATTTTTTTGACAAAGGGATTTCTTACTATTCTAAATAAATTATTAAACCTTCTTTGCAAAACAGCTGTGCACAATTATTAGTGGCGTTTGAAGATGTTATCATTGTTTTCTTAGAAACCATGCTCTTGACAACAAAATAAATGTATTGGCAAAAGCCCAAATGACTGCAGACCAGCTGATTTGAGGCTAGAACTCTCTCTCTCTCTCTCTCTCTCTCTCTCTCTCTCTCTCTCTCTCTCTCTCTCTCTCTCTCTCTCTCTCTCTCTCTCTCTCTCTCTCACTCTCTCTCTCTCTCTCTCTCTCTCTCTCCAGTGTCTAGATGCTTTTACTTTTAAAACCCACTCTGACCTTCACAGACTGATCAGTCAGTCACATTAACTCAAAAGGGGCAATGGTCCGTTAAACTCCTGAGTGGCGCAGCGGTCTAAGGCACTGCATCTCAGTGATTGAGGCATCACTACAGACCCCCTGGTTTGATTCCAGGCTGTATCACAACCGGCCGTGATTGGGAGTCCCATAGGGCGGCGCACAATTGGCCCAGCGTCGTCCGGGTTTGGCCGGTGTAGGCCGTCATTGTAAATAAGAATTTGATCTTAACTGACTTGCCTAGTTAAATAAAAATAAATAAAAACTGAGCCCTAATTATCACACAGTAACCAGGGGTTGGTTTGTCTAGTCATAACTTGCTTCTTTTTTTCTCTCCAATGAGTTTGTTCAAGGAATTTGATGTTGTGATACCTGTAACCGCCTTCTTTTTCCGCCTGCTGCAAACATGATATGTTTGCCTTTTGAAAACATGTAAGGTTCTAGTACTTGTTTACTATCTTTCAGTAATTCTTACCACATTTAAGCACAGCTGTAGGCCTTCAAAGCATAACAAACTGTTGAAACAGGACATGTGTGAAGTTTGATCAACACCTCAGTTAGTAAGGCTCCTTTCATCATCACACATGGTTGACAATAGCCTACACAATATTGTAGTGAGTGAGAGCCATTGGCTTTGCTTGCATACTCAAACCACAACAAAGCAATGTGTTTTGTCATGAAAAAAACCTGAAGTGAAAGTAAGACGGCGTAATTATCAGACTAGTATGTCTATAAGGCCCTTTATCATTCTAGTAAAGCAAGTCTATATGAGCCTCACTTCTGTAGAAGATGTGTAACTTAATAAACATGTTGTTGTTGTTGAAATGGAATTGTCAAGCACAGTGAACTCAAGGAGGACAGAGCAATGCTAAGGCCTTCCTTTCATGATTTTAAGTGGATACTGTCCCACATAATTTAAAAGCCTGGACCCAATGTTGTGTTGGTGGTGGTTGAAAGAGATGGCAGTTTGCCAAGGCCAGTACAAATGATCTGCTGCCAGTCTCCCTGGGCTAGTTCTTTTGACATGTTCATTTAACACACACACACACACGCACACACACACACGCACACACACACGTTCCATAAACCAAAACAATAAAAAATTGTTACATAAGCTACTACATCTACGGTGTTCTCTTTATCCAAATGACATGGCAACACATGTACTCGCCTATCTTCAAAACTGGGGTGCAAAGTGAGTTATAGCTTTAGTCACTTTTATTGGATTAATAGTATGTTTTAAGTAAAAAGAGCAGATTTGTTCCTCGGCCATTAAAAGTAATTTCTGTGAACATTCTGGTTTCTCCCATTATATAACATCATATGACTGGATGAAACCATGATGCTCTGCTGCAGTGCCCTCCTTTTTGGCCTGTGTCAAAATGCATGTTGCCCTGGCCGTGCTGTCACGTTGCCCTGGCCGTGCTGTCACGTTGCCCTGGCCGTGCTGTCACGTTGCCCTGGCCGTGCTGTCACGTTGCCCTGGCCGTGCTGTCACGTTGCCCTGGCCGTGCTGTGTCATTGCAGTTTACAGAGTACCAAGCAAATTAATTCTGTAATTCTAGGAGGGATATAGAGAGCAGTTGGACATTTTCTGAAAATAACCTTTAAAAACATGGGAATGGGTCTATATCTAGACTACTTGTTACTGTGGCTTAGTTTAGAGGCAAAACACGCCTGCATTAAAGTACTTGTGTTTCCTACTGAGCCTATGGCACACCTGCATTAAAGGACTTGTGTTTCCTACTGAGCCTATGACACGCCTGCATTAAAGGACTTGTGTTTCCTATTGAGCCTATGGCACGTCTGCATTAAAGGACTTGTGTTTCCTATTGAGCCTATGGCACGTCTGCATTAAAGGACTTGTGTTTCCTACTGAGCCTATGGCACACCTGCATTAAAGGACTTGTGTTTCCTACTGAGCCTATGACACGCCTGCATTAAAGGACTTGTGTTTCCTATTGAGCCTATGGCACGTCTGCATTAAAGGACTTGTGTTTCCTATTGAGCCTATGGCACGTCTGCATTAAAGGACTTGTGTTTCCTACTGAGCCTATGGCGTTTCAGATGCAATGTATTACAGGAGTAAGTACGCATTGACCAATCAAAGAACACAATGTCCTTTACGCATGATACATCCCTGAACAGTAAGGTTCACATCTAAAAGCTGAATTGCAGTATACAGACAAAGAGGAAAGATTTGAAGGGAAAATTAAGAGTTTATTGAAGAGTTGATTAAAGCAGTTATACATTATTTATCTTCAGCACATACAGTATAGAGCCATCTCACTCTGTTACTCTCCTACTCAGGGAAATTATGAACAGCCATCTGTTACTCTGTTATTCTACCTACTCAGGGAAATGATGAACAGCCATCTTACTCTGTTACTCTCCTACTCAGGGAAATTATGACCAGCCATCTCACTCTGTTACTCTCCTATTCAGGGAAATGATGAACAGCCATCTGTTGTTATTCTCCTACTCAGGGAAATGATGAACAGCCATCTTTTACTCTGTTACTCTCGACTCAGGGAAATGATGAACAGCCATATGTTACCATGTTACTCTCCTACTCTGGGAAATGATGAACAGCCATATGTTATTCTCCTACTCAGGGAAATGATGAACAGCCATCTTACTCTGTTACTCTCCTACTCAGGGAAATGATGAACAGCCATAAGTTACCATGTTACTCTCCTACTCAGGGAAATGATGAACAGCCATATGTTACTCTGTTACTCTCCTACTCTGGGAAATGATGAACAGCCATCTGTTATTTTCCTACTCAGGGAAATGATGAACAGCCATCTTACTCTGTTACTCTCCTACTCAGGGAAATGATGAACAGCGATCTGTTACTCAGTTACTCTCCTACTCAGGGAAATTATGAACAGCCATCTCACTCTGTTACTCTTCTAATCAGGGAAATGATAAACAGCCATCTCACTCTGTTACTCACCTACACAGGTAAATTATGCAGCCATCTGTTACTCTGTTACAAGACCACTGATAATCTCCCTCGATCTGGGGCTCCACGCAAGATCTCACCCCGTGGGGTCAAAATGATCACAAGAACGGTGAGCAAAAATCCCAGAACCACACGGGGGGGACCTAGTGAATGACCTGCAGAGAGCTGGGACCAAAGTAACAAAGCCTACCATCAGTAACACACTACGCCGCCAGGGACTCAAATCCTGCAGTGCCAGACGTGTCCCCCTGCTTAAGCCAGTACATGTCCAGGCCCATCTGAAGTTTGCTAGAGTGCATATGGATGATCCAGAAGAGGATTGGGAGAATGTCATATGGTCAGATGAAACCAAAATATAACTTTTTGGTAAAAACTCAACTCGTCGTGTTTGGAGGACAAAGAATGCTGAGTTGCATCCAAAGAACACCATACCTACTGTGAAGCATGGGGGTGGAAACATCATGCTTTGGGGCTGTTTTTCTGCAAAGGGACCAGGACGACTGATCCGTGTAAAGGAAAGAATGAATGGGGCCATGTATCGTGAGATTTTGAGTGAAAACCTCCTTCCATCAGCAAGGGCATTGAAGATGAAACGTGGCTGGGTCTTTCAGCATGACAATGATCCCAAACACACCACCCGGGCAGCGAAGGAGTGGCTTCGTAAGAAGCATTTCAAGGTCCTGGAGTGGCCTAGCCAGTCTCCAGATCTCAACCTCATAGAAAATCTTTGGAGGGAGTTGAAAGTCCGTGTTGCCCAGCGACATCCCCAAAACATCACTGCTCTAGAGGAGATCTGCATGGAGGAATGGGCCAAAATACCAGCAACAGTGTGTGAAAACCTTGTGAAGACTTACAGAAAACGTTTGACCTGTGTCATTGCCAACAAAGGGTATATAACAAAGTATTGAGAAACTTTTGTTATTGACCAAATACTTATTTTCTACCATAATTTGCAAATAAATTCATTAAAAATCCTACAATGTGATTTTCTGGAGATTTTTTTTTCTGATTGTGTCTGTCATAGTTGACGTGTACCTATGATGAAAATTACAGGCCTCTCTAATCTTTTTAAGTGGGAGAACTTGCACAATTGGTGGCTGACTAAATAGTTTTTTTCCCCACTGTATGTTACTATGTTACTCTCCTACTCAGGGAAATGATGAACAGCCATCTGTTACTCTGTTACTCTCCTACTCTGGGAAATGATGAACAGCCATCTGTTATTCTCCTACTCAGGGAAATGATGAACAGCTATCTTACCCTGTTACTCACTTAATCTGTTATTATCCTACTCAGGGAAATGATGAACAGCCATCTGTTATTCTCCTACTCAGGGAAATTATGAACAGCCATCTTACTCTGTTACTCTCTTAATCTGTTACTCAACTACTCAGTGAAATGATGAACAGCCATCTGTTACTCTGTTACTCTCCTACTCAGGGAAATAAATTATGAACAGATATCTCACTCTGTTACTCTCCTTTTCAGGGAAATGACGAACAGCCATCTCACTCTGTTAATCTCCTACTCAGGGAAATTATGAACAGCCATCTGTTACTCCCCTACTCAGGGAAATGATGAACAGCCATCTATTACTCTGTTTCTCTCCTACTCAGGGAAATGATTAACAGCCATCTCACTCTGTTACTCTCCTACTCAGGGAAATTATGAACAGCCATCTCACTCTGTTACTCTTCTACTCAGGGAAATGATGAACAGCCATCTGTTACTCAGTTACTCTCCTACTCAGGGAAATGATGAACAGCCATCTGTTACTCTGTTACTCTCCTACTCAGGGAAATAAATTATGAACAGATATCTCACTCTGTTACTCTCCTATTCAGGGAAATGATGAACAGCCATCTGTTACTCCCCTACTCAGGGAAATGATGAACAGCCATCTCACTCTGTTACTCTCCTACTCAGGGAAATTATGAACAGTCATATGTTACTCTGTTACTCTCCTACTCAGGGAAATGATGCACGGCCATCTGTTACTCTCCTACTCAGGGAAATGATGAACAGCCATCTGTTACTCTCCTAATTAGGGAAATGATGAACAGCCATATGTTACTCTGTTACTCTCCTACTCTGGGAAATGATGAACAACCATCTCACTCTGTTACTCTCCTACTCAGAGAAATGATGAACAGCCACCTGTTATTCACCTACTCAGGGAAATGATGAACAGCCATCTATTAGTCTGTTTCTCTCCTACTCAGGGAAATGATTAACAACCATCTCACTCTGTTACTCTTTGTCACGATCGTGTGAAGGAGGAGACCAAAGCGCAGCGTGTTGAGTGAACATAGTATATTTATTAAATGCTCACACGAGCAAAACAAACAACGAATCCGTGACGTCTGTGGTACAACACGCACACACACGAACAAAATCCCACAACCCGAAAGGAAAACAGATAGATTAAATATGGCTCCCAATCAGAGACAAACAGCCGACAGCTGACACTCGTTTGCCTCTGATTGGGAGTCACACCGGCAAACATAGAAAATAAACCACCTAGAACACCCACCAGAGAAACCGAAAACATAGAATGAACACACCCTGGTTCAACATAATGAGTCCCCGAACCAGGGTGTGACAGTACCCCCCCCTAAAGGCGCGGACTGTGACCGCGCCTAAATACGAGCAAAACAGGGGAGGGCTGGGTGGGCATTCTTCCTCGGCGGCGGCTCCGGCTCCGGGCCTGATCCCCACTTCCTCTCCAACCCCCCAAAGTACTCCTGGTCCTGTCTAGCCCCGCTGGCCGGAGCCGGACTGACGACACGCGCCCCTGGCTTGGTGCGTGGAGCAGGAATGGACCGGAATGGGCTGGCGACGCACACCACTGACTTGGTGCGGAGAGCAGGGACGAGCCGGACAGGGCTGACGAGACGCACCACAGACTTGGTGCGGGAAGCTTGGATGGGCCGGACTGGGCTGGCGACGCGCACCGTATCCCTGGTGCGAGTGGCCGGAACAGGCCGGGTCGGGCTGGCGACGCGCACCGTATCCCTGGTGCGAGTGGCCGGAACAGGCCGGGTCGGGCTGGCGACGCGCACCGTATCCCTGGTGCGAGTGGCCGGAACAGGCCGGGTCGGGCTGGCGACGCGCACCGTATCCCTGGTGCGAGTGGCCGGAACAGGCCGGGTCGGGCTGGCGACGCGCACCGTATCCCTGGTGCGAGTGGCCGGAACAGGCCGGGTCGGGCTGGCGACGCGCACCGTATCCCTGGTGCGAGTGGCCGGAACAGGCCGGGTCGGGCTGGCGACGCGCACCGTATCCTTGGTGCGAGTGGCCGGAACAGGCCGGGCTGGGCTGGGGACGCGCACCACAGGCTCCATGCGAGGAACAGGAACAGACAGGACCGCACTGAGGACACACACCCCTGGCCCTACACGGGGATCAGGAACGGGCCGGACCGGACTGGTAACACACCCCAGTACCCTTGGCCGTGCCTCTACACCTTCCTTCCCCTTCGTGACCAGTGGCCCCCTTAACCTGGCGGCCCTATCTGCCAACCTCCTGCACTCCTCCAACCCGTACACCTGCTGCCCCGACGTCGTGAGCCCCCCCCTAAAAATTTCCTGGGGGTCTCTCCCCCCCGTGGACCAGGCCTCCATCATTCTCGCCCACTTCTCGCTCCTCTGTTTCCAATTATCGCCCTTCAGCTCCTGTACACGCTGCTTGGTCTGGTCTTGGTGGGATTTTCTGTCACGATCGTGTGAAGGAGGAGACCAAAGCGCAGCGTGTTGAGTGAACATAGTATATTTATTAAATGCTCACACGAGCAAAACAAACAACGAATCCGTGACGTCTGTGGTACAACACGCACACACACGAACAAAATCCCACAACCCGAAAGGAAAACAGATAGATTAAATATGGCTCCCAATCAGAGACAAACAGCCGACAGCTGACACTCGTTTGCCTCTGATTGGGAGTCACACCGGCAAACATAGAAAATAAACCACCTAGAACACCCACCAGAGAAACCGAAAACATAGAATGAACACACCCTGGTTCAACATAATGAGTCCCCGAACCAGGGTGTGACACTCTTCTACTCAGGGAAAGGATGAATAGCCATCGGTTACTCCGTTACTCTCCTACTCAGGGAAAAGATGAACAACCATCTCACTCTGTTACTCTCCTACTCAGGGAAATGATGAACAGCCATCTTTACTCTGTTACTCTCCTACTCAGGGAAATGAACAGCCATCTGTTATTCTCCTACTCAGGGAAATGATGAACAGCCATCTCACTCTGTTTCTCTCCTACTCAGGGAAATGATTAACAGCCATCTCACTCTGTTACTCTCCTACTCAGGGAAATTATGAACAGCCATATGTTACTATGTTACTCTCCTACTCAGGGAAATGATGAACAGCCATCTCACTCTGTTACTCTCCTACTCAGGGAAATGATTAACAGGGCTTCTTTCTCATTCAACATTTGGCATTGATTAAAGGCATCACACACACAACCTGTTTTGTGGTAATTCCAACCGCTATTAACTTTTATACCCCAAACATTGCCAAGATCCAATAACTAGCTGTGCTGCCTCCCCAGAAACAATAACATATACTGACATGGTTTGCCACAACCTATGGGCCCAGTCTTTTGAACAGCACACACTGTGTATATGCAGAATATGCAGCCACGGGCTGCCCAGTGACACAAGCTTACCAGACGAGCTAAATTACTTCTATGCTCGCTTCGAGGCAAGCTACACTGAAGCATGCATGAGAGCATCAGCTCTTCCGGATGACTGTGCGATCACGCTCTCAGTAGCTGATGTGAGTAAGACCTTTAAACAGGTCAACATTCACAAGGACGCAGGGCCAGACGGATTACCAGGACGTGTACTCCGAGCATGCGCTGACCAACTGGCAAGTGTCTTCACTGACATTTTCAACCTGTCCCTGACTGAGTCTGTAATACCAACATGTTTCAAGCAGACCACCATAGTCCCTGTGCCCAAGAACACTAAGGTAACCTGCCTAAATGACTACCAACCCGTAGCACTCACGTCTGTAGCCATGAAGTGCTTTGAAAGGCTGGTCATGGCTCACATCAACACCATTATCCCAGAAACACTACACCCACTCCAATTTGCATACCGCCCCAACAGATCCACAGATGATGCAATCTCTATTGCACTCCACACTGCCCTTTCCCACCTGGACAAAAGGAACACCTACGTGAGAATGCTATTCATTGACTACAGCCATCTGTCTGTTATATCTGGTGTTATTCTCCTGTCTTATCCTGTGTTCTGTGTGAATTTAAGTATGCTACCTCTAAATCTCTCTCTGTCCCTCACTCCCTCCCATCCCGGAGGACCTGAGCCCTAGCACCATGCCTCAGGACTACCTGGCCTGATGACTCCTTGCTGTCCCCAGTCCACCTGGTCGTGCTGCTGCTCCAGTTTCCACTGCCTGCGGCTATGGAACCCTGACCTGTTCACCGGACGTGCTACCTTGTCCCAGACCTGCTGTTTTCAACTCTCTCTCTCTACCGCACCTACTATTTCAACCTCTAAATGCCCGGCTATGAAAAGCCAAGTGACATTTACTCCTGATGTACTAACCTGTTGCAACCTCTACAACCACTGTGATTATTATTTGACCCTGCTGGTCATCTATGAACGTTTGAACATCTTGGAGAAAAATCTGGCCTTAATGGTCATGTGCTGTTATAATCTCCACCCGGCACAGCTAGAAGGGGACTGGCCACTCCTCAGAGCCTGGTTCCTCTCCAGGTTTCTTCCTAGGTTTCTGCCTTTCAAGGGAGTTTTTCCTAGCCACCATGCCTCTACATCTGCATTGTTTGCTGTTTGGGGTTTTAGGCTGGGTTTCTGTATAGCACTTTGTGACATCTGCTGATGTAAAAAGGGCTTTATAAATAACAGTTGATTGATTAATTGATTGACTACAGCTCAGCATTCAACACCATAGTGCCTTCAAAGCTCATCACTAAGCTAAGGACCCTGGGACTAAACACCTCCCTCTGCAACTGGATCCTGGACTTCCTGACGGGCCGCCCCCAGGTGGTAAGGGTAGGTAACACACACATCTGCCACGCTGATCCTCAACACTGGGGCCCCTCAGGGGTGCGTGCTCAGTCCCCCCCTGTACTCCCTGTTCACCCATGACTGCATGGCCAAACACGACTCCAACACCATCATTAAGTTTGCCGATGACACAACAGTGGTAGGCCTGATCACCGACAACGATGAGACAGCCTATAGGGAGGAGGTCAGAGACCTGGCCGTGTGGTGCCAGGATAACAACCTCTCCCTCAACGTGATCAAGACAAAGGAGATGATTGTGGACTACAGGAAAAGGAGGACCGAGCACGCCCCCATTCTCATCGACGGGGCTGTAGTGGAGCAGGTTGAGAGCTTCAAGTTCCTTGGTGTCCACATCACCAACAAACTATCATGGTCCAAACACACCAAGACAGTCATGAAGAGGGCACGACAAAGCCTATTCCCCCTCAGGAGACTGAAAAGATTTGGCATGGGTCCTCAGATCCTCTAAAAGTTATACAGCTGCACCATCGAGAGCATCCTGACTGGTTGCATCACTGCCTGGTATGGCAACTGCTCTGCCTCTGACCGCAAGGCACTACAGAGGGTAGTGCGTACGGCCCAGTACATCACTGGGGACAAGCTTCCTGCCACCCAGGACCTCTATACCAGGCGGTGTCAGAGGAAGGCCCTAAAAATTGTCAAAGACTCCAGCCACCCTAGTCATAGACTGTTCTCTCTGCTACCGCACAGCAAGTGGTACCGGAGTGCCAAATCTAGGTCCACTTCTTAACAGCTTCTACCCCCTCTAGCAAATCTATCAGGCCACCAGTATTTTCCCCCCACTCTTTAAGAAGAGTTATGGAACTTGTCTTGCGGGACCTTCTTCATAGTTGAGTGTGGGCATCAGTGTGCATACGTCAAAACATGTTATCTGTACCATCTAGACATCTCTCACATTTATTCTGGTCTCAGTTGAGGTGGTTATTTGTCATGTGGGTCTGTATGGTTGGGCAAGAACTCTACACATTGCACCGCCAACACCTCTACACATACAGACTCCATTAAACACATACAGACTCCATCCCCAAAGCCAACACCTCCTTTGGCCGCCATTCCTTCTAGTTCTCTGCTGCCAATGACTGGAACGAATTGCAAAAATCTCTGAAGCTGGAGACTCTTATCTCCCTCACTAACTTTAAGCATCAGTTGTCAGAGCACCTTACCGATCACTGCACCTGTACACAGCCCATTTGAAATTAGCCCACCCAACTACCTCATCCCTATATTGTTATTTATTTTGCTAATTTGCACCCCAGTATCTCTATTTGCACATAATCTCTTGCACATCTATCATTCCAGTGTTAATACTAATTGTATTATTTTGCACTATAGCCTATTTATTGCCTTACCTCCATAACTTGCTACATTTGCACACACTGTATATATATTTTCTGTTGTATTTTTGACTTTATGTTTTGTTTACCCCATATGTAACTCTGTGTTGTTGTTTTTATCGCACTGCTTTGCTTTATCTTGGCCAGGTCGCAGTTGTAAATGAGAACTTGTTCTCAACTGGCTTACCTGGTTAAATAAAGGTGAAATAAATAAAATAAAAACAAAAACAGGGCCAGTTTGTGTGACTCATACAGACTTACAAATATCACGAAGGAAAAGAGCTTCAGAGACAAAACCCCAACAAATCCATTTCAATGTAACAAACACAAAACCCAGCATGTATACCAAATATTATTTATTTTCCAAAGGTATCAAACTACAGACAAACAGATCTTTGTCCTGACATGACACTGAATGAAAGCTGTTATTTCACCACAGCGCCATCCTGAACAAAGATCCTTGAACTTCCATGTTTGCTGGAAGTCATAGGTTACTTGGAAATACATTGAGTGTACAAAACATTAGGAACACCTGCTCTTTCCATGGCATAGACACAACTGTGGGAAGCATTTGCGTCAACATGGGCCAGCATCCCTGTGGAATGCTTTAGACACCATGTAGAGTCCATGCCATGACGAATTGAGGCTGTTCTGAGGTCAAAAGGGGTGCAACTCAATATTAGGAAGGTGTTCTTAATGTTTTGTCCATTCAGTCTACAAGAGTATAGTACACCATGTGATGTGCACTGTAACAAAGAGAGGCATTTGAAGAAATGCATCGTTGTTAAATGTATTCGTACTGAGGATATAATCCCCGCAATACTGAGAAACTGGACATTGGAAGAAGTTCGAAAATATCCTATGACGCTATGAAGAACCCGAAATTCAAAAGGACCCAGAAAAAGACACCTGTCCAAAGGTGTGTGCACCAATGTCCACTAACACTTACCGCTTACCCACATCACATCCAAAGACCTATCCTATTTAAAGCATTCTTGTCACATTTCCATTTCACCCATCTCCTTGTATTTTCCTTTTCAAGGAATAGCTTGTATTTCATAATGAGATAAAATCACTAGCTGTATATATTATTTATTAATGGTGATGATTAACATTGAACTAACCGTTGATGCAACAAGGTCGACTAAGAGTGATCCAGTAAAACAATAACTTCTCCATTGTCTGTCTTCCATTATATTTCACTTTGAGGTCCATCACACATCCACAGGTGACACGTCCAGGTCATCTAAGGAGGTGAACATGATCATACAGGTAACTGTATTGTTAAGCCCAAGGTTTAGTTTGGCATTCTACTGGAAGAGATATTACAAGGCTCAAGTTACAATGCTTGAAAAACAAATCTCTGAAAGAGGTGACAGTTATCACCATAGAGATCATATTACATTACTAGAGGGGCTATGTCATAAAACCTCAAAGTTCCAGAATGGGACCAAAATGGCAGCCATATTGGTCAATGGAAAATCCAAAACCAGTGTAATTGGAATGAATGGCAGTCAAGGCATAGTTGATGCAGGTATCAGAAATATAATTATATTCAACTTAAAATATTGTCATATAATTATAAATACAGTTTATACAGGTTTTTATAAATAAATTCTGTATAAATAGCCTCTAAAATATATGTAAACAGACCATAAATGCCTCAGATTTTGTTTTCTTGGAAAGCTGTGAGTGCTATTACATACAATATCAGTACTTGTTGCATTTACAACTTCTCTCAGTCCTATTATCAACTGATTTCAGCCAGTGTATGGCTGTGGATTGACTGCATTGTTTGAATGGAATGTTGGCATAGTGGCAGTTAATTTGAACAATTAATGGAAAAATTCCTCTAAAACTGGCTGGCTAGCTAGCTAACAAACACACAGTGCACATCAATTATTCATATTCATTGTTTCACACAATATCTTATCACAGCACTGGCAAACCATGGTTGAACAACTCCCTGACCAAAACGGCTGACCTTTGGACCATCATAAGAATGTTCATTGCCATTCTAGTATTCTAATTCCTAATTCCTAAAACAGCATTACATAGGGGATTAGGCCCATTCAATCAATCAATAATATATTTGCTATCATGATTGAAATCAAAATCACTGCCTAAAGAACAGGTCTAATCTGAATGTCCAAACTGCCTCTTCATATAAAAATCATTATGCACTATAGTCTACAGGTCTGGTTGCTGTACGGTTCTCAATTGGACTAAGAGGAAATTGCTGTATTTTCATGTTAAATCTACATTCATACAGTAAACAAAAGATTACAGTGAATATACATATAGTTCATGGTTCACAGTAAAGATATATTGCATTGAAATGTTGAAAACCTTGATTTCTTTTTGGAGAGAATAATCATCATTGGTTTCTATAATATAATGATTAACATTTCAAAACTAACAAATGACCGTAAAGGAGTATTAGTACATGATTTGTGTGACTCTCGAATGGCAAAAGTTAAAAAGAATTTAACCACAAAGAAATGTTGACTCACTTAAATTACGTTGTTGTGTACAACGTGGACGGTAAATTACATACAAATTCGCCCTATGGGTTGACATACTGTATGTAATGTCAAATTCAATATTGTTCTTCCACTCTTAAACTCCTGGAATAATCATTAAAAAAAGCAATTTCGTCCTTTCCTCACAGTAGACCAACACATACACTACATGACCAAAAGTATGTGGACACCTGCTCGTCGAACATCTCATTCCAAAATCATGGGAATTAATATGGAGTTGGTCCCCACTTTGCTGCTATAACAGCTTCCACTCTTCTGGGAAGGCTTTCCACTAGAGGTTGGAACATTGCTGCGGGGACTTGCTTTCATTCAGCCACAAGAGCATTAGTGAGGTCGGGCACTGATGTTGGGCGATTAGGCCTGGCTCGCAGTCGGCGTTCCAATTCATCCCAAAGGTGTTCGATAAGGTTGAGGTCAGGGCTCTGTGCAGGCCAGTCAAGTTCTTCCACACCGATCTCGACAAACCATTTCTGTATGGACCTCGCTTTGTGCATGGGGGCATTGTCATGCTGAAACAGGAAAGGGCCTTCCCCAAACTGTTCCCACAAAGTTGGAAGCACAGAATAGTCTAGAATGTCATTGTATGCTTTAGCGTTAAGATTTCCCTTCACTGGAACTAAGGGGCCTAGCCCGAACCATGAAAAACAGCCCCAGACCATCATTCCTCCTCCACCAAACTTTACAGTTGGCACTATACATTGGGGCAGGTAGCGTTCTCCTGGCATCCGCCAAATCCAGATTCGTCCATCGGACTACCAGATGGTGCTTGGCTTCAGCACTCGGCGGTCCCATTTTGTGAGCTTGTGTGGCCTACCTTCGCGGCTGAGCCAATGTTGCTCCTAGACGTTTCCACTTCACAATTGACCGGGGCAGCTCTAGCAGGGCAGAAATGTGACAAACTGACTTGTTGGAAAGGTGGCATCCTATGACGGTGCCACTTTGAAAGTCACTGAGCTCTTCAGTAAGGACATTCTACTGCCAATATTTGTCTATGGAGATTGCATGGCTGTGTGCTCGATTTTATACACCTGTCAGCAACGGGTGTGGCTGAAATAGCCAAATCTACTAATTTGAATGGGTGTCCACATACTTTTGTATACAGTTGAAGTCGGAAGTTTACATACACTTAGGTTGGAGTCATTAAAACTTGTTTTTCAACCACTCCACAAATGTCTTGTTAACAAATGATTGTTTTGGCAAGTCGGTTAGGACATCTACTTTGTGCATGACACAAGTAATTTTTACAACAATTGTTTACAGACAGATTATTTGATTTATAATTCACTGTATCACAATTCCAGTGGGTCAGAAGTTTACATACACTAAGTTGACTGTGCCTTTAAACAGCTTGGAAAATTCCAGAAAATGATGTCATGGCTTTAGAAGCTTCTGATAGGCTAATTGACATCATTTGAGTCAATTTGAGGTGTACCTGTGGATGTATTTCAAGGCCTACCTTCAAACTCAGTGCCTCTTTGCTTGACATCATGGGAAAATCAAAAGAAATCAGCCAAGACCTCAGAAAAAACAATGGTAGACCTCCACAAGTCTGGTTCATCCTTGGGAGCAATTTTCAAACGCCTGAAGGTACCACGTTCATCTGTACAAACAATAGTATGCAAGTATAAACACTATGGAACCACGCAGCCGTCATACCGCTAAGGAAGGAGACGCGTTCTGTCTCCTAGAGATGAACGTACTTTGGTGCGAAAAGTGCAAATCAATCCCAGAACAACAGCAAAGGACCTTGTGAAGATGCTGGAGGAAACAGGTACAAAAGTATCTATATCCACAGTAAAACAAGTCCTATATCGACATCAACACCGCTCCAAAACCGCCATAAAAAAGTCAGACTACGGTTTGCAACTGCATATGGGGACAAAGATCGTACTTTTTGGAGAAACGTCCTCTGGTCTGATGAAACAAAAATAGAACTGTTTGACCATCATGACCATCGTTATGTTTGGAGGAAAAAGGGGTTTCTTGCAAGCCGAAGAACACCATCCCAACTGTGAAGCACGGGGGTGGCAGCATCATGCTGTGGGGGTGCTTTGTTGCAGGAGGGACTGGTGCACTTCACAAAATAAATGGCATCATGAGGAAGGAAGATTATGTGGATATATTGAAGCAACATCTCAAGACCTCAGTCACGAAGTTAAAGCTTGGTCGCAAACGTGTCTTCCAAATGGACAATGATCCCAAGCATACTTTCAAAGTTGTGGCAAAATGGCTTAAGGACAACAAAGTCAAGGTATTGGAGTGGCCATCACAAAGCCCTGACCTCGATCCTATAGAAAATGTGTGGGCAGAACTGAAAAAGCGTGTGCAACCAAGAAGGCCTACAAACCTGACTCAGTTACATCAGCTCTGTCAGGAGGAATGGACCAAAATTCACCCAACTTATTGTGGGAAGCTTGTGGAAGGCTACCCGAAACGTTTGACCCAAGTTAAACAATTTAAAGGCAATGCTACCAAATACTAATTGAGTTTATGTAAACATTTCACATTCTTAAAATAAAGTGGTGATCCTAACTGACCTAAGACAGGGAATTTTTACTAGGATTAAATGTCAGGAACTGTGAAAAACTGAGTTTAAATGTATTTTGCTAAGGTGTATGTAAACTTCCGACTTCAACTGTATATAGTGTACAGTGAGGGAAAAAAGTATTTGATCCCCTGCTGATTTTGTACGTTTGCCCACTGACAAAGAAATGATCCGTCTATAATTTTAATGGTAGGTTTATTTGAACAGTGAGAGACAGAATACCAACAAAAAAATCCAGAAAAACGCATGTCAAAAATGTTATAAATTGATTTGCATTTTAATGAGGGAAATAAGTATTTGACCCCCTCTCAATCAGAAAGATTTCTGGCTCCCAGGTGTCTTTTATACAGGTAACGAGCTGAGATTAGGAGCACACTCTTGAAGGGAGTGCTCCTAATCTCAGTTTGTTACCTGTATAAAAGACACCTGTCCACAGAAGCAATCAATCAATCAGATTCCAAACTCTCCACCATGGCCAAGACCAAATAGCTCTCCGAAGATGTCAGGGACAATATTGTAGACCTACACAAGGCTGGAATGGGCTACAAGAACATCGCCAAGCAGCTTGGTGAGAAGGTGACAACAGTTGGTGCGATTATTCGCAAATGGAAGAAACATAAAATAACTGTCAATCTCCCTCGGCCTGGGGCTTCATGCAAGATCTCACCTCGTGGAATGCAATGAGGAATTGCAATGAGGAATCAGCCCAGAACTACACGGGAGAATATTGTCAATGATCTCAAGGCAGCTGGGACCATAGTCACCAAGAAAACAATTGGTAACACACTACGCCGTGAAGGACTGAAATCCTGCAGCGCCCGCAAGGTCCCCCTGCTCAAGAAAGCACATATACAGGCCCATCTGAAGTTTGCCAATGATCATCTGAATGATTCAGAGGAGAACTGGGTGAAAGTGTTGTGGTCAGATTAGACCAAAATCGAGCTCTTTGGCATCAACTCAACTCGCCGTGTTTGGAGGAGGAGGAATGCTGCCTATGACCCCAAGAACACCATCCCCACCATCAAACATGGAGGTGGAAACATTATGCTTTGGGGGTGTTTTTCTGCTAAGGGGACAGGACAACTTCACTGCATCAAAGGGACGATGGACGGGGCCATGTACCGTGAAATCTAGGGTGAGAACCTCCTTCCCTCAGCCAGGGCATTGAAAATGGGTCGTAGATGGGTATTCCAGCATGACAATGACCCAAAACACACGGCCAAGGCAACAAAGGAGTGGCTCAAGAAGAAGCACATTAAGGTCCTGGAGTGGCCTAGCCAGTCTCCAGACCTTAATCCCATAGAAAATCTGTGGAGGGAGCTGAAGGTTCGAGTTGCCAAACGTCAGCCTCGAAACCTTAATGACTTGGAGAAGATCTGCAAAGAGGAGTGGGACAAAATCCCTCCTGAGATGTGTGCAAACCTGGTAGCCAACTACAAGAAACGTCTGACCTGTGTGATTGCCAACAAGGGTTTTGCCACCAAGTACTAAGTCATGTTTTGCAGAGGGGTCAAATACTTATTTCCCTCATTAAAATGCAAATCAATTTATAACATTTTTGACATGCGTTTTTCTGGATTGTTTTGTTGTTATTCTGTCTCTCACTGTTCAAATAAACCTACCATTAAAATTATAGACTGATCATGTCTTTGTCAGTGGGCAAACGTACAAAATCAGCAGGGGATCAAATAAATTTTTCCCTCACTGTACCTACTAATCACGTTTCCATCCACAGGTTTTATGCGAGTAAAGTAATGCCGTATATAAGAAAATCACGACAGCTGTGATAGAAACAGGAATTTTCTCAACAATTATATAAATGCAGACAGATAATTTGTTTGTTCAACATGGTGGGATCGTTTTGTGTCAATAAAATTAATGATGCGAGAAATGGCGGTGGAAACGTCTTTATACGCAAATATTGATATAATAACCATCATATCGAAGTAAACTAGGAGTCACAAGATGATATGGTGTGTGGACCTCCCACTATGACTCAGGAAACCATGCTGTTTATTAGGCTACAGATTAAATAAGTCATGATGAACTTCACAGCGTGGTGAAAGACCAATTGTGGGAAAATGCACATCTTTTCTTTACATGGATTTTAGAATATTCGCATGAAAACCTGTCCCCAAATGGATGGAAACCTAGCTACTGACATACGTAACAAGGGGACATGTCACATGCATTTGAGTCCCATAGGGAGCTCTTTAAATGTTGCCATGGCGGTGTTTGTTTAAAACTCCTCAGGTTGTGCTATGGTCAAGTGAACCGAAGGTCAACAAGTCCAGTTAGAACTCCAGCACATAACTTGAGACTGTGACCCTCATATGAACTTGGACAGAACCCATGTCCTAATGTAAACAACAGTTAGAAATTCTGAAAAACATTAGAAAAATGTAGCTCTGCTATGTTTCTGAGTGGTTTGTACATTAGACAACAAGCTAAACAAGGCTCTTAAATATGGGCTGATATAACAACATAAGCCCTCCTGGTTATCAATAGGGCTTCATCTTTCACAGTTGTCCATTTAGAAGCTGTCCCCCCCCAGGATCATGGATATAAGGCAGGGGAAAGTCAATGAGTATTCTTCGAGGGAAGTCAGCTCTGTCTCCATTGCAGCTCACATTGGTAAAGCAAAAATAGCATGGGGTCATTGAGGCCTAACCTACACATAACTCAGATACTCCAGACCAGACCTTCGTCCATATTCCAGTCACTGTTTTCCTTACTGCCCCTGTTAACATGCTGACATGGAACCAAAATAGGAACCCATGCGTCCTTCCTATCACACACGCAGATAGAGGCTAAGCCACGCAACAGTACTTCTTCCACCATGATTTAGAAAGCTTCTTCATCTTGTCTGGAGTCCGTTTTTTCAGTCTATGCTGCTGCTGACTGTCAGAGTGCTGGATGCTGGCCACGATGGCTGCGTCAAACACCTCTTTGAGGTTCTTCTGGGTGAGTGAGGAGCATTCCATGTGTGACACGGCCCTCATGTCCTCGGCACACTGCTGGGCCTCCTGGGGCTCGACTGGCCTCTCTTTATACTTGGCCAGCTCGATCAGAACATTAACATCCTCCCGCAGGTCCGACTGGGTGCCCACCAGAACCACCGGCGCCTGCGGGCAGTGCCGGCGAATCTCCGGCACCCATTTCTCTGTTACATTCTGGAAGGAGGAGGGGCTGACGACGCTGAAGCACAGCAGGAAGATGTCTGCGTTGGTGTAGCAGAGCGGACGCAGCTTGTCAAACTCATCCTGCAGGGAGAGGAGAGGAGAGGAGAGGAGAGGAGAGGAGAGGAGAGGAGAGGAGAGGAGAGGAGAGGAGAGGAGAGGAGAGGAGAGGAGAGGAGAGGGGGGTTCATGACACGTCTTTGAGTACACTCTTAGAAAAAAAGGTTTCATCTAGAACCTAAAATGGTTATTCGGCTGTCCCCATAGGAGAACCCTTTGAATAACCTTTTTTGGTCAGAGGTAGAACCTTTTTGGTTCCTGAAACCAAAAAGGGTTCTACCTGGAACCAAAAAGGGTTCTCCTATGGGGACAGCTGAAGAACCCTTTTGGAACCCTTTTTTCTAAGAGTGTAGAGGGTTGACAAGGGCATAGTCAAGAGAAGAAAAATCCTGCCCTCATTGGCTAAGATGTCACCATGTGCATGGCTGTAACTAGTGGAGCCTCAACCTCATGACAAAGTGTCTCTGGCAGGCAGGAACACACACTGTGTCCACAACCTGACAACACATGACACCTGTATCAGTTTCTGTTAGAGTGACAAAGTCTACATGCTGTAGTGTTTCTGATTAGGGACAGCTCTTTCAGCATAGCCTACAGTTGATTTGAATCTCCTTTAATGTTGCTGAACTACCAATAGCTAAATTGGAGAAGAGAGAGAGCATTATTAAATTGCTAGAACATAACTATATTATAGATTAAAATATTTATACTGAACAAAAATATAAAACGCAACAAGCAACAATTTCAACGATTTTACTGAGTTACAGTTCCTTTAAGGAAATCAGTCAATTGAGATAAATTCATTAGGCCCTAATCTATGGATTTCACATAACTGGGCAGGGGTGCAGCCATGGGTGGGCCTGGGAGGGCATAGGCCCACCTCTTGGGAGCCAGGCCCAGCCAATCAGAATTAGTTTTACTAACAAAAGGGCTTTATTACAGACAGAAATACTCCTCAGCACCCCCCCCACCCCCCTACACAATCCCGCAGGTGAAGAAGCCGGATGTGGAGGTCCTGGGCTGGCGTGGTTACCCGTGGTCTGCGGTTGTGAGGCCGGTTGGACATACTGCCAAATTCTCTAAAACGACGGCTTATGGTAGAGAAATGAACATAACATTTTCTGGCAACAGCTCTGGTGGACATTCCTGCAGTCAGCATGCCAATTGCACGCTCCCTCAAAACTTGAGACATCTGTGGCATTGTGTTGTGCAACAAAAATGCATATGGCCTTTTATTGTCCCCAGCACAAGGTGCACCTGTGTAATGATCATGCTGATTAATCAGCTTCTTGATATGCCACACCTGTCAGGTGGATGGATTATCTTGGCAAAAGAGAAATGCACCAATAGGGATGTAAACAAAATTGTGCACAAACTTTGAGAGAAATAAGCTTTTTGTGCGTATGGAACATTTATGGGATTTTTTATTTCAGCTCATGAAACATGGGACCAACACTTTACATGTTGCGTTTATATTTTTGTTCAGTGTACATAAGACTATGAACCATAGTCCACATTTTGTCTGACTGACTCCCAAAAGGAATTTGTGATGACGATCATGCAGCTAAATGAAAGAGAGAAAGTGTGATGAGGCTGTTGAGAGGGTAGAGGAGGAAAACATATCTGATTCACAGTTGGCACAGCAAACCACTACCCCACTGCCCAATCTCTGTAAGTATAAGGATATGTGATTTTCACCAGCTAAAGAGCCCCTGAGTGGAGCGGTGACATCATTTATATCACCAGCTAAAGAGCCCCTGAGTGGAGCGGTGACATCATTTATATCACCAGCTAAAGAGCCCCTGAGTGGAGCGGTGACATCATTTATATCACCAGCTAAAGAGCCCCTGAGTGGAGCGGTGACATCATTTATATCACCAGCTAAAGAGCCCCTGAGTGGAGCGGTGACATCATTTATATCACCAGCTAAAGAGCCCCTGAGTGGAGCGGTGACATCATTTATATCACCAACTAAAGAGCCCCTGAGTGGAGCGGTGACATCATTTATATCACCAGCTAAAGATCCTCTGAGTGGTGCGGTGAAATCATTTATATCACCAACTAAAGAGCCCCTGAGTGGAGCGGTGACATCATTTATATCACCAGCTAAAGAGCCTCTGAGTGGAGCGTGACATCATTTATATCACCAGCTAAAGAGCCTCTGAGTGGAGCGGTGACATCATTTATATCACCAGCTAAAGAGCCCCTGAGTGGAGCGGTGACATCATTTATATCACCAGCTAAAGAGCCTCTGAGTGGAGCGGTGACACCATTTATATCACCAGCTAAAGAGCCTCTGAGTGGAGCGGTGACATCATTTATATCACCAGCTAAAGAGCCTCTGAGTGGAGCGTGACATCATTTATATCACCAGCTAAAGAGCCTCTGAGTGGAGCGGTGACATCATTTATATCACCAGCTAAAGAGCCCCTGAGTGGAGCGGTGACATCATTTATATCACCAGCTAAAGAGCCTCTGAGTGGAGCGGTGACACCATTTATATCACCAGCTAAAGAGCCCCTGAGTGGAGCGGTGACATCATTTATATCACCAGCTAAAGATCCTCTGAGTGGTGCGGTGACATCATTTATATCACCAACTAAAGAGCCCCTGAGTGGAGCGGTGACATCATTTATATCACCAGCTAAAGAGCCTCTGAGTGGAGCGTGACATCATTTATATCACCAGCTAAAGAGCCTCTGAGTGGAGCGGTGACATCATTTATATCACCAGCTAAAGAGCCCCTGAGTGGAGCGGTGACATCATTTATATCACCAGCTAAAGAGCCTCTGAGTGGAGCGGTGACACCATTTATATCACCAGCTAAAGAGCCTCTGAGTGGAGCGGTGACATCATTTATATCACCAGCTAAAGAGCCTCTGAGTGGAGCGTGACATCATTTATATCACCAGCTAAAGAGCCTCTGAGTGGAGCGGTGACATCATTTATATCACCAGCTAAAGAGCCCCTGAGTGGAGCGGTGACATCATTTATATCACCAGCTAAAGAGCCTCTGAGTGGAGCGGTGACATCATTTATATCACCAGCTAAAGAGCCTCTGAGTGGAGCGGTGACATCATTTATATCACCAGCTAAAGAGCCCCTGAGTGGAGCGGTGACATCATTTATATCACCAGCTAAAGAGCCTCTGAGTGGAGCGGTGACACCATTTATATCACCAGCTAAAGAGCCCCTGAGTGGAGCGGTGACATCATTTAAATCAGTTATTAGTGGCAGCTCAGCATTGCAGGGGAGTTCCAGCGGTAAACATCCAACCCATGGGCCATTGCACTGACGCCAATATGTGTGCTTATCTTTGCTTATTACACAACATTCAGATTACGTTTGCATATCTCCAATACATCTAGTTCTATTGGAGGGATAACGCTGGCATTCCACTGAGATTATATTTTGTTGTTAATTGACAAACGTGCATTCCATCGCTCTCTCTCATCTGTTTCTCTGATACACCCAGCTTGTGTGTACCCATTGCTTCCTGAAAGAGATTTTAATAGTGCATTTCCCTCTTCAGAGGGTAGCAGCAAAGGGTCTCCAGATCATTTCTGATTGGCTGGGAGTTAATTAGTGGTATCAGGAACCCAATGAGGTCAACAACATCCCCAGGAAGAGTTGCTGCTGCTTCAGCACTAGCTACTGGGGATCCCAATAAAATACTAAAACATTGACTGTGAGGGACCCTGTGGTTGGTATTCAGGCAGTCTTCTGCATGCTTAGTATGCTAAATACACAGACTCAGTTATGCCCAGGGGAGTAGGGTGACATTGATCTTTGAAAAGGTAATAACTATTATTTTGTTGAATTGGCTCAGCCATTATCTCACATTTGCAGCACATCATGGGGTTGGGCGGGCAGCTGGGGCAAAATATTCATGCAAACGGAAATGTCATCTTGATTATTTTTCTATGTAACCAAGGTTTAACTATGCTATAACTATGATATTGCTTGCATTGTCTTGTAAAAAATAATTTCAAAACAATTGAAAAGATCATTGGTGTCTAATGAAAAGCTCATCGGCTTAGAGCCTCACTGCAAAGAGACAAAGCAGAACCCTATGAACCCACAGAGCTCAGCCTCCAGCCAGGGACTCTCTCTGTGTCTAGACAGAACCGCTCTGGATCTCTCTTGGCCTGCTTTCCTGGGCTGTTTTCCACTGCTGACTCTCTCCAGCCTGCTCTGCTCCTCAGAAACAGACCCATCTCCTCTGACCAGCCCCAGCTGTGCCGAAGCTACGTTTCCTTTCCAGGCTCATATTCAATTCATTACACTTATAAGGTTTCCTATCTGTAATCCCCCCAAGCCTGTTACCCCCTCCCATGTGGGGGAGACAGCATTTATCTGAGTAACCTCATTTATGGTGAAGACTCATGACTGGTCCCGTGTAGCTCAGTTGGTAGAGCATGGCATTTGCAACGCCAGGGTTGTGGGTTCGATTCCCACAGGGGGCCAGTATGAAAATGTATGCACTCACTAACTGTAAATCGCTCTGGATAAGAGCATCTGCTAAATGACTAAAATGTAAATGACAGGACAAAAACACTACTGGAGCACATCAATTTAGACAGATCCCTTATCTCCCCTACACTAGTAGACCATTTGAACCCATTCTGTACATGTAGTAGCCTAGTAATGCATAGGGGGTTAGAAGAAGTTTGAGACATTTTAGGAACAGCAAAAAGGTCAACTTTGTTTGTTTGTAACTAATCCTTTACACTTCCAGGAGTGTAGCGATCATATGAAACTGTCCTAGAGGTGTATTTTAATTACAAACCTGCCCAGCTGTGTCACAAAGCTGCAGTTTTACTGGCTTGCCATCAACTGCCACAACCGCTGAAAGAAAAAATACAACAAATTATAAATTTAATCAGCCAATATAACAAAGAATAAATTGGTAACCACAATGCCATTAACTACTGTTAAGGCCAGAACAGTGTTGTTATGGACAAACTATTGTGTATAATAATTACCATAGTCTTCCTGTTGCCAATGTATGGCAGCAGACAGTTGGCAGAAATTTTACTCAAGCTGAATTTAAAATTGCTGTCAGTCTGAGGCTGAGTAGAAATATAGGCTAATCAAGAATTTACCTGTTAAATGTGCTGTTAAAAGGGCCTGAGAAAAACAATTAATTGCATATGCCAATAGGACCACAATAGGTCCTAATAGCCTACCTGACTTCAAAAGGCACATATTTGTCAAGTTACCTGAAAAATTATCAAAAGCAGTTGGGACATATTCAGTTGGATATCCATTTGTGGTATAGCTGACAATCAAGCTCGTCTTTCCAACTGCGCCGTCACCGACAAGCACACACTTCACTTTGCGCTCTCCGCCACCGGACCAACACTTGGAGCCCGAAAACGACTCTCTGCTCCGAACCCTCCGAGGGGGAACCGGTGGGACCGCCGACACTGCTACAGGTTTATATTCTCCATCGCCCTGGGGAGGCATCGCCTTGTGGTATAGCCAATGGAACCGTCCAGCAACCAGTTAATCCTAGTTTCGCCAAACCATTAGTTTCCTAGATCTGACATCAACGTGACTTTCACAAGAACTGCCCCTTATCTTCTGTAGTGTTCCATGGTTGGAAAAAGTGTGGCCTTTCTATAAAGACGATGCAGACACCTTGATGTCAATCCCCCATTGTACAGAAATAAATTCCTCAAGCAATAAGTCCAATAGGAGAAAATGTTTCCACCCCGTATGATTTGAAGTTTCTTTCCTGAATCTTTTCCACATTTGTAGTTCGCACTCCCCTCCCCTACTCAGCCCTATGACTGTAAAAAACAGCTCAGCCTTCTACTCCTGAGCAGTATGACATCATCAAACACCACTGAGTCAGAAAAAAGATTGCACCATTGACCAATAGCAATAAGCTATATTAAATGTCTTGGTAGATTGCAAATATATCCTACCTAGAATTTGATTCTTTTTTTTGTGCAAAAATTTTGTTTTATAAACTAAAATAAATAAATAAGTAATTTGTAAGGCTTCGTCTGTTCAATGGTTTCTAATTCTCTACTATTCATGGTTAAGTTTTAACCGGCGAAATTGTTACATGTTTTGTACACAATTGTTACATTTGTATCCCTCAGCCTGTTTGATCTCACCAACAGTATCACTTCTCTCCGATGATATGGCTGAGCGATGATACAGTAGCTGAAGTCTGCCACCTGGTGGACTTTGACAGGAAATATTCTATATTGACTGACTTCATTTTTTATTACCTTTATTTAACTAGGCAAGTCAGTTAAGAACAAATTATTTTTTAGCCCTATGGGACTCCCAATCACGACCGGATTGTGAATCGAACCAGGGTCTGTAGTGACCCTAGCACTGAGATGCAGTGCCTTAGACCGCTGCGCCACTCGGGAGCCCACTGACGACGTGACAGAGACAACTATTCAGCATTTCTTGGACCTACAGATACATTTAATTACGGTTTCCGAGGTACGCCACACTATTTTAATTAAGGTGTTTCAATTGCAAATAAGCGATATGGCAGGAGCGCGAATTACACGGAACGTTTGCCTCCTAAAAGTATTGTTCCACTCCGGACATATTTTAAAGTTACAACCTTGACGCACGTTGGAATTTGTTGGGACAGACAGCTAGCCAGCGATTGAAGGAATACGATCAAATCAACGTTACTTGGCAAATAGTTAAATTAACACTATGGCAGAAACAGGGGTTGCTCTTGGCTTTTTGGAGGAGGCCGAACACTGGCTACTACAGAGTCATCAGTTCCCCAGCAAAGTTGGAGGCAAACCTGCATGGTTGAGTCAGTTGGACATCCCAAGTCTTCCTGAGTTAGCATGTGGAAAATGCCAACTTCATACAGCATTTCTCTTGCAGGTTTACGCTCCAATAACTGGACAGGATATAAGTTTTCACCGAACTCTTTTTGTATTCTGCTGCAAGACACCAGACTGCTATTCACGAAACGACAGCCGTTGCCTGAAAGGTAAATAGCATTTAGCTAGCTAGCTATTGCATTTCCATCAACATCAAACCTATAGTCACATGGTCAGGGATGGGAATGAGAGGGGCACACTAAAAGGCTGGGATTATCCCACCGCTACCACCATTGTAATTACTGTGGTGCAACAGTTGGAGTGGGGCTTGAATTTTCAAACCTGTTACAGGGCAATCACACTACCACAGATGGAACAATGAGCCAGAGATTTCACCGGATGTATAGGTGTTGGCGTTTTCCACTCACTACCAAATATGGTGATGAGAGGAAGCCCAGTGGCCGGCAGTGGAAGATGGAGCCAGATGGATTTTGGCCGACATTATGCAAGTTTTCTCATCGATGAAACGTTTGATGTCAATACAGTTCTGTTCCCAAAACTCGAATCTATTACAGAGTGGACAAAGTTTTGTAGATTTTACCATTCACCAAATAAAAAAAGTTGTTTAGTAGGAGTGCAAGGGCACGAGCTTTTTTGCCATCAAGGAAAACGCTATGTCTGGCGCAAACCCAACACCTCTCATCACCCCGAGAACACCATCCCCACAGTGAAGCATGGTGGTGGCAGCATCATGCTGTGGGGATGTTTTTCATTGCCAGGGACTGGGAAACTGGTCAGAATTGAAGGAATGATGGATGGCGCTAAATACAGGGAATTTCTTGAGGGAAACCTGTTTGACATCCAGAGATTTGAGACTGGGACCGAGGTTCACCTTCCAGCAGGACAATGATGCTAAGCATACTGCTAAAGCAACACTTGAGTGGTTTAAGGGGAAACATTTAAATGTCTTGGAATGGCCTAGTCAAAGCCCAGACCTCAATTCAATTGAGAATCTGTGGTATGACTTAAAGATTGCTGTACACCAGCAGAACCCATCCAACTTGAAGGAGCTGGAGCAGTTTTGCCTTGAAGGATGGGCAAAAATCCCAGTGGCTAGATTTGCCAAGCTTATAGAGACATACCCCAAGAGACTTGCACCATTTTAATTCCAGGTTGTAAGGCAACAAAATAGGAAAAATGCCAAGGGGGGTGAATACTTTCGCAAGCCACTGTACTTGAAACAGTGCTTGAGGAAGTCCCACAGCATCATCAAGGACCCCACATGCCTCAGCCACAAGCTGTTCACTCCCTTACCGTTGGGCAGACGGTATTGGAGCATGAGGTCTGATACCAACAGGCTCATAGACAGTTTCTATCTACAAGCCATCAGACTGCTGAACTGGACTGACCACCTGCTCTGACTCTCCTCACCTTAGCACACACACACCACAATGGCTGCTAGCAAACAATTATTTACTATTGCTAATATTGCACAATTTAAACACTTGCCCCCCAATCCCCCCTTACCCAGTACACATGTAAATATTGGACTATACATTTTGCCTTCCTGTATTATACTTATGTTCAAATGTTTTCTATTCTACTGAGCCATTTACTTTGTTTTGTATTATCCTTTATTATTTCTTACTGTTGTTGCATTGTCCAGAAGGAACCTGCAAGTAAGTGTTTCGTTAGACAGTGTATACCATGTGTATCCTGTACATACAGTGGGGGGAAAAAGTATTTAGTCAGCCACCAATTGTGCAAGTTCTCCCACTTAAAAAGATGAGAGAGGCCTGTAATTTTCATCATAGGTACACATCAACTATGACAGACAAATTGAGGAAAAATAAATCCAGAAAATCACATTGTAGGATTTTTAATGAATTTATTTGCAAATTATGGTGGAAAATAAGTATTTGGTCACCTACAAACAAGCAAGATTTCTGGCTCTCACAGACCTGTAACTTCTTTAAGAGGCTCCTCTGTCCTCCACTCGTTACCTGTATTAATGGCACCTGTTTGAACTTGTTATCAGTATAAAAGACACCTGTCCACAACCTCAAACAGTCACACTCCAAACTCCACTATGGCCAAGACCAAAGAGCTGTCAAAGGACACCAGAAACAAAACTGTAGACCTGCACCAGGCTGGGAAGACTGAATCTGCAATAGGTAAGCAGCTTGGTTTGAAGAAATCAACTGTGGGAGCAATTATTAGGAAATGGAAGACATACAAGACCACTGATAATCTCCCTCGATCTGGGGCTCCACGCAAGATCTCACCCCGTGGGGTCAAAATGATCACAAGAACGGTGAGCAAAAATCCCAGAACCACACGGGGGGACCTAGTGAATGACCTGCAGAAAGCTGGGACCAAAGTAACAAAGCCTACCATCAGTAACACACTATGCCGCCAGGGACTCAAATCCTGCAGTGCCAGACGTGTCCCCCTGCTTAAGCCAGTACATGTCCAGGCCCGTCTGAAGTTTGCTAGAGTGCATTTGGATGATCCAGAAGAGGATTGGGAGAATGTCATATGGTCAGATGAAACCAAAATAGAACTTTTTGGTAAAAACTCAACTCGTCGTGTTTGGAGGACAAAGAATGCTGAGTTGCATCCAAAGAACACCATACCTACTGTGAAGCATGGGGGTGGAAACATCATGCTTTGGGGCTGTTTTTCTGCAAAGGGACCAGGACGACTGATCCGTGTAAAGGAAAGAATGAATGGGGCCATGTATCGTGGGATTTTGAGTGAAAACCTCCTTCCATCAGCAAGGGCATTGAAGATGAAACGTGGCTGGGTCTTTCAGCATGACAATGATCCCAAACACACCGCCCGGGCAACGAAGGAGTTGCTTCGTAAGAAGCATTTCAAGGTCCTGGAGTGGCCTAGCCAGTCTCCAGATCTCAACCCCATAGAAAATCTTTGGAGGGAGTTGAAAGTCCGTGTTGCCCAGCAACAGCCCCAAAACATCACTGCTCTAGAGGAGATCTGCATGGAGGAATGGGCCAAAATACCAGCAACAGTGTGTGAAAACCTTGTGAAGACTTACAGAAAACGTTTGACCTGTGTCATTGCCAAGAAAGGGTATATAAAAGTATTGAGAAACTTTTGTTATTGACCAAATACTTATTTTCCACCATAATTTGCAAATAAATTCATAAAAAATCCTACAATGTGATTTTCTGGATTTTTTTCTTCTCATTTAGTCTGTCATAGTTGACGTGTACCTATGATGAAAATTACAGGCCTCTCTCATTTTAAGTGGGAGAACTTGCACAATTGGTGGCTGACTAAATACTTTTTCCCCCCACTGTACGATTAATAAAACTTGAAACTAATGATGTTACTTCCACTCAAGCTGACCTTGAGATTACTCTTTTCCAGTATTTCGGAGCCAGTTGCCACGGAAGAACGACTTTTATCCCTACGATCCTCCATCTGATGAAGACCCCAATTGGACTGAGCGTGACCCCTGCGTCCACAGTTCAGGAGTTAAACTATGCAAGCTCTGTGGCTGTCCTGGTCAGAAAGCTTGCTCTAAATGCCATGCAGTGTCCTACTGCAGCAAAGAACACCAGACCATAGACTGGAAACACTGTCACAAGAAAGAGTGTTGCAAACAAGGTAATTATACTGTCATACTATTTGTAATAATGCTGAAATTGTGTTTTCCGCCCGCCTGAAAGATAAACATTAAACTTTCAATACATGTTCAGTGCCGTCCAGCGCAGTGCCTTCCCCATTCCTGTTCCCAGAGTCGGAACTGGTCACAGAGCCTGAGGAACATCAGAAAGAAGAATCAAGTGAAACAGTCGGGGACGCACAGAATAACGTGGAATGCTCCTCCTCAGTTGACGGTAAGAAGTTAGACTGCATTGCATTTACTTATCTAGTCCTTTCAGACCCATTAAGGCATCAAAAGGAGAGTGAAGAGAGAATCTTTTGGCATTTGACCCAGCCTAAATAGGAGTCTATAAATGATTACAATTTCTGTTGTATAAAAGCATGACTTCTATTCCACAGATTTGGCAGAGACAGAACTTGAAGACATGGCCATGCATGAAACCGAAGATAGCAAAGTGTTCCAGAAGTTTAAACAGAGGATTGCGTCAGAGCCACATCAGGTAACAACTCTTCAAGCAGAATCCTCAGACATGAAGAGCATCAGAATCACTCAAATACGTATTTGGCAATCGTGTAGATTACTCTGAAATTAATCTTTTTTTTTTACTCGAAACAATCTCTTGTGGACAAATGCACATAATTTAGGATGGTATCTTGCTTCTGTCAAGACTGGGATGCGAAGACTTATCAGGAACTTTGTTCCTGTGCGCATATTTTTTCCATCACTGATCATTTGGACAAATCACGATTTCAAAGGTGTTCACATCTTTCAAATTTCATAAGGGGAGGTGACATTTGGCCAATGCTTTGGCTGAGAGTTTCCATTTAGCAGGGTGGAGACTCTTTTCATACATCTCCCCCCAGAACCTAATCAAGCATCTGATGCAATTACACACAATTTTAATTGTGGGTTTCCCTGATTACTGAAGACTATAATAACATTGTGTTATTGTAGGTTTTGCGATACTGTAGAGGTGGCTCTCCTCTTTGGGTTTCGTCTGAACATGTTCCTGTGGAGAAGGACATCCCACATTGTTCATGTGGTTCCAGGCGTATCTTCGAATTTCAGGTATTTGCAATATTTAAACGAAGAGCCGGTTTCCTGGACCAAGGGGTGTATTCATTAGTCGCAGACTGTTGCAAAATCTTTACTCTAAACTGAAAACATTTTGAAACTAAACAGAGTTTCTATTGAACTAAATCAGGTAGGTTCCTCCGTTTCTTTCTGTTTGGATCCTAGAGGCAACGGTCTGCGACTAATGAATACACCCCATCGAGCCTATTCCTGGACTAAACCACACTTTCAGCTGAGATATTTCATCCGAGATATTTCATCCAGGACTGAGCTTAATCTGGGTCCAGAAAACCAGACCTAAATGTTTCAACGTCTAAGGCTTGAATGACAATGTGCTGATAGTGTTTTGCATCCCAACAGGTCATGCCCCAGCTACTGAATGACCTAAAAGTGGACAGCCCTGATGCCAGTATAGACTGGGGAACCTTGGCTGTCTACACATGTGCTGACAGCTGTGACCAAGGCAACAAGTACTCTTCCGAATTCATCTGGAAACAAGATTTCACAGAACAGAAATCCGAATGTACCTAGTTATGGAAATGTTTAATTTAGTGGGCTTGGGCCTTTGTCTCAGTGGCTATTTCCTTTTCTAGAGGAAAAACTATGCATAAACAGCCACAATCTTTTAGATTTCCAATCGCTCATACATTGATTTGAGGAATAGGACTTGATTGTTACAAGGTACTTACTTTATCATAAGCAAAATACATGTCATTTGTTTTGTCATAGGACATAGCTTCAAATCCGGTTTAAAAACATTAATGGAATGTAATTTCTTGAAAATTAAACGCACTTTGCATGTTAAAATGTCATGTGATGCACCTTGGAATATTGCGCCATTGTTAGTGGGTCTATTCTTTAAACTGGTCATGCTATCTCAAATCCATGTACGTACTAGTCATTCACTGGATGATTGAAGACTAGTTGTAAATCTTGCCATACCCTGAAGACAAAGATTTTTAAACTAAGGAGGGAGATCACAATTGGTAAGTAAATATTTAATTGTGCACAATGTAGCAAAAGAACACATTTAAAACCAGAACATAATTACTGACAGTGCTTTCGTGGGCTTACATGGTAGACCAAACATACAGTATGTGTAAACTACTGAAACAAAGGCTAGTTTGTCTATTCTAGCATTAAAACATGAGGGATCTTAAATCACACTTAAAAAGGACCAAAATAAGACATTGGAGGTACATACAGATATGACTAATAACAGTCCTAAGATTCAGACTAAGGTTGCATGATTCATGTTCAACCATTTTCTGGCCTTCAACACCAAAGAGTGATCAAAATGTCATCCAAACAATGTTCAAATAATGACAAAATTGGGAAGTTAAGCCTTGCTGCAATACAATCCCAAGTAACATTAAATCTGGAGATTCTTCATATAACAATGAAAGACTAAAAACCATTTAAAGAATAATGTTATGAATCTTGAATGTCTGTAGGGAATATGTGGACAAACATCCACTGAGAAACGTTAGGATAACAAAACCTACATTAGAAAAATTTAAGAGCCAGCCAGACTGCCTTATTTATTAACAAGCAAGAGTCATTTAAAAATAAATAAAACTGCTAAAATACAGCATTTCTCCTAGTATCACCATTAAAGGGATCACCTTTATATACTCCCCCATAGTCAGATCTACGTGTGGATACCATTTTTATGTCTCCGTGTCCAGTATGAAGGAAGTTAGAGGTAGTTTCGCGAGCCAATGCTAACTAGCGTTAGCGCAGTGACTGGAAGTCTATGGGTATCTGCTAGCATGCTAACGCTAGTTAGCATTGGCTCGCAAAAATAAACTTCATTTATACTGGACACCGATACATAAAAATGGTATCCACGAGTTCATCTGACTAAGTAGATAAATGGCCTCATTGCCAAAATCCCGAAGTATCCCTTTACGGTGAATAGGAGGGGTCCCTGACTTGATTAAACTGTACAGGTCCAATCAGTCCCAAAGTAACAGCTCACAACATAGGACAAGTTCCCATGTGACAATTAAAAATTAAAAAAAGATTGCAGGCATAAATATTTATGTTGTCTTCCTGAATCCTTTCAAGATGGGGTAGATGTTTTCAAATGCTTCATAAATTTCTCCTCTCACCTTTGCACCTTGAAAAAAGCAGCAACAATAGTACATACACAAGTTACATTTGACAAAAATTAAGGACAACAAATGCCCCTTCTCTATGTTATTAGGAAAATGAGAAAAACTCACCTGTTAATACAACTTTGCCTGAAACAAATATCAACAGGACAATTCTGGGTTTGATCATTCTGTAGATTAGCCCAGGGAACAACTCTGGTTCATAACTGAAAAATAACAAGAGAAATATTAGGCCTACTTCTAATCTTTGCTCCCAGTACTAAATCACTTTAGAATACCAATAGCAGTTTTATAAATAATGAACAAAATATGACAGAATTCCAAGTATGACAACGCATCTCCTCAGATATTACAGGCTTTCATTTTGCAGTAGTGAAATAGACAAACCTGCTGAACTGCTGGTGAGTTAGTACAAGTCCCTCTAACCGAATGGGGAATTTGACATCACAGCTGCCCACCATGTTCTGAATCTTGAAATCAAGGAATTTGGCTGGGAAGCCCAACTTCTGCACGACTCTGGCATATTTCCTGGCCGCCAGGCGGGACTGCTCTTCACTGGAGGGGAAGGAGGAAGTATGATAAGGCCTTTAAAACAGATGTTTTCATGTTTCCTGTTTTTGTTTTTTTTAAGAAGATGATACTAACCTTTTGGCTCCTGTGCACACCATTTTCCCAGAGCTGAAGATTAGTGCAGTTGTTCTTGGCTCTCGTATTCTCATGATTACAGCAGCAAATCGCTGTAAGACAAGAATAGTTAAAAAGTTGTGAATTTATTCAATAGAACAACAGTGTCTTGTTGGGACATTCTAGGACCCGAAGCAACATTGCCATTCTAGTTGGCATTTTACCGTGGTCCAATTTCACCTTTCCATGGGCCCTGACAATGATTTGGAAAAAGGTATGTACCAGCAGCAGTTATATAGGATGAGCTGTGTATTCTCGACATAGCTCATCCTATATACAGTGCATTCGGAAAGTATTTAGACCCCTTCACTTTTTCCACATTTTGTTACGTTACAGCGTTATTCTAAAATTGATTAAACATATTTATATTTTTTTCAATCTACACACAATACCCCAAAATGACAAAGCAAAAACAGGTTTAGACATTTTTGCAAATATGTTAAAAATAAAAATGGAAATATGACATTGACATAAATATTCAGACCCTTTACGCAGTACTTTGTTGAAGCACCTTTGGCAGCGACTACAGCCTCGAGTCTTCTTGGGTATGACGCTACAAGCTTGGCACACCTGTATTTGGGGAGTTTCTCCCATTCTTCTCTGCAGATCCTCTCAAGTTCTGTCAGGTTGGATGGGGAGGGTTGCTGCACAGCTATTTTCAGGTCTCTCCAGAGATGTTAGATCAGGTTCAAGTCCGGGCTCTGGCTGGGCCACTCAAGGACATTTAGAGACTTATCCCGAAGCCACTCCTGTGTTGTCTTGGCTGTGTGCTTAGGGTTGTTGTCCTGTTGGATGGTGAACCTTCGCCCCAGTCTGAGGTTCTGAGCGCTCTGGAGCAGGTTTTCATCAAGGATCTCTCTGTACTTTGCTCCGTTCATCTTTCCTTCTATCCTGACTAGTCTCCCAGTCCCTGCCGCTGAAAAACATCCCCAAAGCATGACACTGCCACCACGCTTCACCGTAGCGATGGTGCTAGGTTTCCTCCAGACGTGATGCTTGGCATTCCGGCCAAAGAGTTCAATCTTGGTTTCATCAGACCAGATAATCTTGTTTCTCATGGTCAGAGTCCTTTAGGTGCCTTTTGGCAAACTCCAAGCGGGCTGTCATGTACCTTTTACTGAGGAGTGGCTTCGTCTGGCCACTCCACCATAAAGGCCTGATTGGTGGAGTGCTGCAGAGATGGTTGTCCTTCTGGAAGGTTCTCCCATCGCCACAAAAGGACTCTGGAGCTCTGTCAGAGTGACCATCAGCTTCTTGGTCACCTCCCTGACCAAGGCCCTTCTCCCCCGATTGCTCAGTTTGGCCGGGCGGCCAGCTCTAGGAAGAGCCTTGGTGGTTCCAAACTTCTTCCATTCAAGAATAACCGAGGCCACTGTGTTCTTGGGGACCTTCAATGCTGCAGAAATGGTACCCTTCCCTAGATGTGTGCCTCGACACAATCCTGTCTCGGAGCTCTACGGACAATTCCTTCGACCTCATGGCTTGGTTTTTGCTCTGACATGCACTGTCAACTGTGGGACCTTATATAGACAGGTGTGTGCCTTTCCAAATCATGTCCAATCAATTGGATTGACCACAGGTTGACTCCAATCAAGTTATAGAAACATCTCAAGGGTTATCAATGGAAACAGGGTGCACCTGAGCTCAATTTCGAGTCTCATAGCAAAGGGTCTGAATACTTATATAAATAAGGTATGTTTTTTTATTTGTAATACATTTGGCAAAAAATCTTAACACCTGTTTTCGCTTTGTCATTATGGGGTATAGTGTGTAGATTGAGGAAACAATGTAATCCATTTTAGAATAAGGCTGTAACGTAACAAAATGTGGAAAAAATGAAGGGGTCTGAATACTTTCCGAATGCATTGTAACTACATTTTACTAATTTAGCAGACACTTATCCAGAGCGACTTACAGGAGCAATTAGGGTTAAGTGCCTTGCTCAAGGGCACAGAGACTTTTCACCTAGTCGGCTCTGGGATTTGAACCAGCAACCTTTCGGTTACTGGCCCAATGCTCTTAACCACTAGGCTACCTGACTACAGCTGTACATACCTTTTACATTGTCCATACGAACTATACACACAAACACACCACGTATTTATATTACAGACTGACATTGCTTGTTCTGATATTTCGTAATTTCTTGTTTCTTTATTTGAGGGGGCCGGTAGGATTATTTGTGTATTAGCATTGTACTGTTAGACACACACTGCACTGCTGGAGTTAGAAACAAGCATTTCGCTGCACCTGCTTTAACTCTTTATACTCGTACCCATATACGGGTTAAAAATGGCAGATTTGGGCACTGATAAACACCTAAATTGGAATGCAGTGGCTGTAGAGTAAAACGCTATCCATGATGTCAGAGCTCTGGCTCTGCACTTCACAGCGCTGTATGGGTTCAGAGCTTGAGCACCTCGCGCGACATGACGTTGCCCCCATCCCTCCCGCTAATTGGGCAACTATTGCACAAAAAAAAAGTCTGAGTGAGGTAAATGCTGTAAATTAAGGGACTATGTAGCTCAATTGGTAGAGCATGGCGCTTGTAACGCCAGGGTAGTGGGTTCGATCCCCGGGACCACCCATACGTAAAAATGTATGCACACATGACTAAGTCGATTTGGATAAAAGCATCTGCTAAATGGCATATTAATTAATATTAATGTATTTTAAAATATGAGATCGTGAGGATTATAATAAATACCGCTTTGATGTCATACAAGCATGCCAAACACCTGTGAGTCCAAATGTGCACTTCACATTTCCATATCATAAAAATCATGTCATATACAGTGTCAACGTTTATGATCACTATGTTTGATGTACAGTTACAAGATGGCATGGCGTCATACCCTGGGTTGTTCTGAACAGAATGAGCCTGTCTATTGTGAAGAACATTCCCCGCGGCACACGCACCTGAATGCATGACTCCTTTCTATGCGCACCAAAATTATGATCAGTTTCCCTGAATTGCCTTGTGAAAGCCTAACACTGTAGTATGGTATTTTATAACTTATCTAGTCATGTTGGCAATAGAACAGGCTTTCAAATGATGCCCACCTGACCCAGATTGTGATTTATAATGGACCGTTTTTTTATTGCATAAACAACAACAGTAATTGTGTAATGGTGGGGATGCAGGGCTGTGTTCAAAACAACTACAAGTGTGCTTGCTCTAGTTCCTCAACGGCACAGCTAGGAGAGCTAAAAAAAAAAGCATCTTATAGTTGAAGACGCTTCTTTGAGTCATAAAAGTGCATAGAAATGACTTAGGAACTGAGGACACTTTGGAGAGGTGTGTGGCCACTTGGAGACACCAGTTAGTCCTCTCATTCAAACCCTTGTCATTTTTTGGTCTTATGTTGCACCTACCCAACATTTTCCTGGAATATTCTTATCAGTTAATGAATGTATCCATAGTATTTTCAGATTTCCGTTATCAACAAATTAGGCAAAAATTACAGTAAATGTAAAATGCACATTAAATCAACAGTGTAATGTTTGGATTCAGTCTTCTGTCAGGTGAACTGTTGTGTCCTCACCTTTAGTCTAATAATTTTCCCATAACCTCGAAACTGTTCCCTCTCCATTGCTACCATAGTCAATTCACACGAGTGTTAAGGGTTAACATCTGTTAATCTGGGTATGCAACATAAATTCATTTTGATTTGCAAATGAAAAATAACAATATGCTTACCTTAGGATTGTACTCAGCATTTCTAGCTCGCAGTGCTATTGTTTTCAAGTCAAGTTTGCAGCCCAAGTTTACAGTGGATACAATGTTCCTAAAGAGGGAAGGAAATAAACCATACCATCAGGATGAGAGATTCTCCTTGCTGATATGGTCAGATCACTATTCAAACCATCACTATGGTCAGATCACTATTCAAACCATCACTATGGTCACATCACTATTCAAACCATCACTATGCTCACATCACTACTCAAACCATCACTATGCTCACATCCCTACTCAAACCATCACTATGCTCACATCCCTACTCAAACCATCACTATGCTCACATCCCTACTCAAACCATCACTATGCTCACATCCCTACTCAAACCATCACTATGCTCACATCACTACTCAAACCATCACTATGCTCACATCCCTACTCAAACCATCACTATGCTCACATCACTACTCAAACCATCACTATGCTCACATCCCTACTCAAACCATCACTATGCTCACATCACTACTCAAACCATCACTATGCTCACATCCCTACTCAAACCATCACTATGCTCACATCACTACTCAAACCATCACTATGCTCACATCCCTACTCAAACCATCACTATGCTCACATCACTACTCAAACCATCACTATGCTCACATCCCTACTCAAACCATCACTATGGTCACATGACTATTCAAACCATCACTATGGTCACATCACTATTCAAACCATCACTATGATCACATCACTATTCAAACCATCACTATCCAAAGCATCACTATGATCACTATTCAAACCATCACTATGGTCACATCACTATTCAAACCATCATGATGATCACTATTCAAACCATCACTATGGTCACATCACTATTCAAACCATCATGATGATCACTATTCAAACCATCACTATGGTCACATCACTATTCAACTTACCTACATAGTGGTTGACACTAACAAATTATTCAAGAACACTTACTGTAGCTGTGGGACAATCCCAGAGCTCTCAGAGGCAGGTGTTGCAGGTGTGATGGGTGTCATGGGGGTTAGTGGCGTAGTGGTGTAGAGAGGGGTGTTTCCCGGCAGTGTGGTGGTAGTGACCGTTTGTGAGTGATAAAGTTGTGGTGTCTGTCCCGAGCCCCCTGACACCCCACCCTGCTGGGCCGAAGCCTGCTGTTGCCGATGCTGCTCCTCCAGGAGAGACAGGCTGTTGGTGTTTGTCACAGGTTGGGGAGTCAGACCACTGCCATAGGGCATCATGGGGCTGAAGATGGGCGTTCCAGGCGTCATCGCCCCCTTTAAAAGATGGAATAACAATCCCTCAATTAGGATAGTTGAATCTAAACATTTGAGCAATGCTGTTTCTGTGTTGCCTACAAAAACTTCTCACTCAAATTTATTAGAAGTCAAATGAGTTACCTGCGGGGAGGCAAGACCCTGGAAAGGAGGCAAACTGTTGTTCTGCTCCATGTCCTCAAATTATGAAGCGGACAGTTGGTTCACTGTCTCAAAAGGAAATAAATTCTGAGACCTATGAGCAATTCTGTTTTTGAAAAATTCGACCACAGTCGTGTTGGAACAACAGAGGGTAGCAGCGAACCCCTAAGCTAGCTTCTTTTGACCTGCAAGAAGACAACAATCACAATTGATACCAAGTAACACTACTGTCAAGAAACTTGATAAATGACTGAACTAGACCACATTATGCAGCAGTAGCTAGCAAAAAACTATTGCTAGTTAACAAGCCTTTGCAGCCAGTCAGCTAGCTAGCTAGTTACCGCCAGTGATAGCGGCGCACGAACTCTCTTAACATAGCTAGCACTTTAACGTTACACATTGGAATTAAATCCAATGTTGCAATGTATGCAGTTGTATATGTAACGCATGCAACTTCGTGTGCGCGTAAAAATCAGTTTGGCGCAAAAATCGCACCTGACTTGATGATTGGCAGAGCTGGCCAGGCTAATGTTAGCGTAGTATCAACGTTAGCTAGCTTTCTACTTCCATGTCAACACTCTTGTGGTCATTAGTGTTTTGCTCACTAAGTGATGAAGTTGTGAGCTGTTGAGATGGGACAAATATTTCAAATACTCACCACGTCTCTAACTTTACTTAAAATGTCACATTAAAACGCTTTGGATAGCCGCTGCTTTCACTGGTTCATGCACTCACTCGCTCAAAACAGTGACATCCGGTATGATACATCCGGTATGATACATCCGGTGTCAAAGTTCACAAAAATTCACATAATATTCTTGATTATTTTATCTGGCAGGAGCAAAGGCAAAAGTTATCCAAAATTAAAAACAGAAAGTACTGTTCAAGAAAAAAGGGTTGGTATTATGCATTTTCTTTAGAGATGTCTTTAGTGATTTTCTTTGGTTCAATCCCTGCAGTTCAGAAGTTTCCCTTCAACCATTACATTGGTGGTAGCAGAAGGATAATCCCTGGTTTCTGGCCTTTGTCGGAAGCGTTACCCCTGGTTGCATAGGGGTTTGTGTGAACTGTGAAGTGTGCCTCTTTGAGAGGAGTTATGACTCCAGAATACTACCTTACTACAACCAAAAGGTCAGGGCCTGGTTTCCCAAAAGCTCCTTAAGGCCTTCGTAGGAGCATCGTTAAATCTCCGAGCTTTTTCCCAAAACCATCGTTATTAACGTTGCACGTGAAAACGCTCGTGATCTAACGCTTGCCTCAGACCACTCGTCGCACTTTATATACAGAAGATATCCGCTAAACATATAATCACATGGTTTATCCGCCCCTGATACCACGATAACTTCAGAACAAAGTCGACTACAAATAAAGTTGCCAATGTCTTTGCAAATGATACAAACCATCGACGTATAAAAAATGCTTCAAATTAAAACCGAGATGACTGCAATAAAATGTAAATACATTTCATGTTCAATCAATTGAGTTATATTTTGCTACGTGTAGGGTATCTGTTGGCTAATTTTTCTATATTTCATGATGTGTAGCCTAACATGTGCGCAATGATGTGCCAAATCTTGATTTAGTGCATTATTATAGGGTAAGCATTAGAATAAGCCGCCTCGGTAATTGCAGCCATAGGTTGTGTCTTTTTAGGAGCTGATCCGTCCTCAGTATTGTGGAATAATTCTAATGCTATGGTATGATTTGAATGGAGAAAGCTGATCCAAAAGCAGCATTGTCTTTCGAGCCTATCAGTATCGACACGTGCCTCAACGACGCGACGCACTTAGCGAACGTTCGTTCTGTTCGTTCTCTCTGCTTGGTGTTTTAGGAAATGTATGTTGTGCTGCGTTCTCATGCTAGTCTGAACTAGGAAACTCGGAAATGTCCAATTTGCTGATTCACTGAAGGCGTCACGTGTATAACTACAACCAGTTAGCAAGTCTGAAATGTCAGTATCCTAGTCAGAGACTAGCACTTGAATACGGCATTACAGCTTCGGCGTGTGTAGGAAAGATAAAATCTTTAAAACGCTCATAAATCTAAATTCCATCGCAATCGGAAACCGCCCCCTGGTCAGTTATGGCACAGGTGGTAGTATATCCAGTTCCAGCTGTCCAAACTCAATCTCTTAACACCCCTATTTGGCTAAAAGTATTTTTGCCAGCCTTAACCAATTCTCGTCTAAGGAGACACTTCCAATCTCAGGACCGATGGCATATATGTTGAGCAAGATTTTTCTTTATACATTTGAATACTGTTCAGACTCCATTGTAATCAAATACATTTTCAAACATTTCATGTCATTTATACAATTTTAAAAAGGACACTGACAACATGAGAAAATGAACTACAGGGAACATTTTTTATTCTTCAGCAAGAATGTAAAAAGAAAAGCAGGAGATTGGTCCAAAATATGAAAAATCCAGACAAAAGCGTTAGCTTGACACGGCGGCGGGGAATAGGTTGTTCAATCCTTCCTGAGAGGGACTGTCTCTTCTTTGATACCCTCCTTGGTGACGATGCAGATCCTGAGGGCGTCCCCGGTGTACACGTCTCTCTCAGCAGCGGAGATGAAGACATCTTTGACCAGCTGCACAGCCTTCTCCTGGCTCAGGGGCAGGTGCTGCACACCCTCCATGTTCTTGAATCCAATCTGATTGTAAATTAAGAATAAAGACGATAAGGGGAAATACAGTAACAAGGAGATGGTTTGTCCCGAATCAAAGATATCTAGGTCACTAGAATGTCTAGGGTTTCCTTGCCACAGCTAAATTCTACATACACATTTGGCATACAAAAATTCCAGTCATATTGTGCTGTCGAATTAGACAGAGGTGCTTTGAGTTGAACAAAGCCCTCAAAAGATAATAGTGATGCTGAACTTATACCACTTTTTGGTTTCTTTACCTGGTTGTCAAGCAGAGGTTGCAGCATGGCACTCGCTGAGCCTCCAGCTTTGTATGTGTCTCTCTGATAGGATCCCACTGGGTCAAAACTGTAAACAGCTCCTTTACCTGAAAAGCAAAAACAATCCAGTTCAGTTTGGAACGTCATAAATAGTGGACTAGACTTAACATATGCAGTGAATACCTTACACATATGGAAACTGAACCAAGCATCTGATAACAGTAATAACAGAAATAGAGCAGGAGATATACCTTCCTCATCCAAGCCACCGATGATGTTGTAAACGTAGTAGGGGAAGAATCTTCTACCATACAGGATTGTTGACAGCATGGCTGCGATTGCTCCACTTGTCATGCTCTTGTTGTTGGAGTGCTTGTACATCTAAAAAATAAAATTTCCCATCAGACATTGGCTGATGTTAGAAAATTATACATTTACAAATGCTAATTTATTGTGTACGGCCGTATGCCATAACTTTCAGCTGAACTAACAATTTTGAAAGTAAAAATGATGAAAGAAAGTGAAACAGTCTCAAGACGATCTCACCTTTAATCTTGCATCAATGATTTTGGTAAGAGTCAAGCAATCCCCATGGAATCCACTGCAGCCTATGACAGTTGTATTTGTCCTGTGAGAAATGAAACAAAATGTATTAGTTACAGCACCGTAACTTAGTGGTCAAATATTGATGAACATCTAATGTATTATGATGTTCACAAGCGTAATCCATTTTAATTCACCACCATTTCAACTTATTTAGTTTGACCAAGACTGCATTTAGATTTATCATCTATCATGTCATTAGATAAAAATAATTGACAAGTCACTTTGGCTGAGCTTAGACAGGCAGCCCAATTATGAAAATGTTTTCCAACAACTGTTTTTTTGACCAATCATGCCCAATTAGTGAAAAAAAAATATCAGAATTGGGCTGCCTGTCTAAACACAGCAATAGGGAGGCAGTTAATGGGGTTAAACCACACCATGTGACAATCTGCCTTCGCTCATCCTTGGGAATACAGTTGTGTGGACTTGACTTGGCTTACCTGGTTAAATAAAGGTGAAAAAAAAAAAAAAAAAAAAAAAAAAAAAACTTACAATTTGTAGCATTTTGGAGAATCACGGCTGTGGATTGAATAGCCTTCACTCAGACGGGTGTCTGAGGCCACAATGGCAAAGTCTTCACCGGCAACAGCAAGCACAGTCCTGGAAACAAACAAAAAAGTCAAGTGTAAGTTGACATGATGGCCTAACAAACAAGTTGGTTAGTTTTGGCAAAACCTACTGTAACTAACTGAAATCGAAACCAGCTAAACAACATGTAGTTAAGTCTTGTTTTTCACGTAGTTAACTACGAAAATATTATCTTGATTAAGTGTTAGCTATTTACACCATGACACATTCTTAGTCAGACACTATATCAGTCACTGTACATTCTGCAGAACAAAATGATGCACAGCATTAGCTAGGTAGCTAGCTAACGTTACTGTAGCTTGCTAACATTTGGGCTACCTAAACTAACGTTAGTTGGATATTGACGCTTACCCTCCGTTGAAGGAATATGGAGAGAATCGGTGCTCTACTGGTCCAGTATAGTGATACTCCTTCATTTTCCCATTATCTCCATAAACTTGTGTATTAAACATTATGCCGGTTGACAAGGAAACTCAATAAACTCTTCAGCTTGCTAAAGACAAATGGGAAATCTCGCTGTATCACTGCAATATGGCGGACGGATATGGTTCTTCTTCTTCAACAACCTACAAAACAAAAAGTTGTCTTTCCTACCACCCACTGGCTGGAGTCATGGAGGGAGTTCGAAAAAGCGGTGAGGGAGGAGCGCCACTCTCAAATCGAATCTGCGCAGCTCAGCCATGTTATCAACAAATCAGCAAAAACAACAATGTTAATAAACAATTTTCAAAAAAAAAATCATTGGGAAGGCAGATAAAGCATTTTTAAATAAAAAACGAATCACTTTAGCATATGAAAATACCGAATCCTACTAATTACGTCACTTTTGTCTTGAGCCGACTTCGCCGTCGGCCAGAAAGGGGCACCTGGCTCACGCCCGGGAGGCATCCCGGTTTCAAAACGAATACACAAGTGGGTGTATGGAAATCGAACAGCTAATTGTGCAAATTTGTTACCACTCAAGACCGTTTTGCGTGGCTGCTGGGGTGTATTCATTACGTCTTACAACGGAAACCGTTTAAGAACCAAACGGAAGCAAACAGCGCAAACGGGAACGAAACTGAGAGGGACATACCAGAATTTGGCCAATAGAAAGTCGTTTTCATTGCGAAACGTTTTCTGTTTGGAGTAAACGTTTTGCAACAGAATTGGCGTAATGAATACAGCCCTGATGTGTCTCTGTTTCAGTGTGTCTTCGACCGCAGAGATGAGGGTAAGCCATTTCATTTAGGCTAACATTTTGCGATTCACTTTGAGCTTCGCCTTTTGTGTAGATACCGGTGTCTACGTTTTTCGTAGATGTATATACTAGCTTTTTATTACTGTATAACGATAACGTGGCGATCTACCAAGCTAGCTAGACTTTTACCTTAGCTAGCTAGCTAGGTAAGTTAGCCTGGGGACCAGACAAGGAGTTTGGGCTATTCCAAGCTTTGGGACACTACATCTGGAGTCTGTGTATTCAGCCTGGTCTCATATACTAGACGTAACATAATAAATAAATATGGAAGCCTCAAATGTGTACGATATGTTACGTTTGGTATGTATGGTTCAGTGTTTAATTGTAAATCGGGAGGTGCTGGAACAAAAAGTGTACATGAGAGGGGGGTGACCTGGGGAGCTCTGCAGTACCAGGAGCGCATTACTTATTTTTTCCTCACCTTTATAATAAAGCATTGCATGCATTTCATTGCATTTGCGTAGTGGCATAGAGCAGTAGAGTAGAGGCAATTACAGAAGTTGCACACATGGGGAACATTTTAGTAGCCTAAGGGTCAGGGGAAAATGTGACTTTTATAAATGCATTTCATGCAATTCTATGTCATTTTACATGACTGGAGACTTTGGCAGATACTTTTTTAATACTGTAAATGATCGAAATGACAGACTACTTTGACACTGACAAACTGAAAATCTGAGATCAATAAAAACAACCTTGTGTTGAATCCAGCAATAGCCTAGGCCTAAGTGTGTGGAGACATATATTGTAGGCTACAATATGAGGAGGAAATTATAGTCCTAAAAATGGTTTCCAGTTTCACAGACTCACCCAATGATGTGCAGTTCACTCACCGGTGATGGCCGATGCGTTTGTGCCAAAAGCCTATATCTCTCTTTTTACTTTGTAAAACAATATTTGGAAGTTGATCAAATATTTTGTTAGCCTACAGCAGACAGATTGGTATTTTCAGCTGGAGCCATTTACTTTCTAACCTGTGTTTTCCCTCGATTGTATTTGAAATATTGCGTAAGGCCTGTTTTGTCTGCGTGCTGTTTGTTCACTGACAGATGTGCCATGCATTCCCGACTGTAGGCTATTCCTTGTTATTGCCTTACAATCCACAGCTAGGTTATTTTTTTAAATAAGCTGTTGATCCTCTGTGGCTAAATTGTAGGCATTTTCATTGTGTAGTAGGCTATTCTGAATTATTTAATTTATTTCTGAACAGACAGCAGTAATTCTATAACTTTGGCAAATGTAGTTCAATTTATCATGGGTGCTGCAGCACCTCCAGCACCCTTCCCACGGCTATGATTCTATAAGGACATAAATGATGAAGTGAAACGCTGGAGAGATGAGTTGCAGGCTCATGTCTAACACTGCAGAGAGAGGGAGAGAGATCATAGAAAGTGAATCTCATTCTAGTTCTGTGAGAGATACAGGCCCGCTTCTCTCTCTCTCACCACAGTGATGGCCATGCGTTGGTCTATATTGGCTACAATGTGGCGCAAATGTTTTAACGAAGAGGCAACTCGAATGAACTTTGATTGCTTTTATTATAATTTTTACATAGTAAAAAGTGACAATTAGTTTTCATGCCACGAGAGGTACCGGATCCGGCCAAATAGGTTCCGGAACGAAACAGTCCCAAACGGAGAGGATCCGGCTCAAATTAAGCACTGGTATGGTTACATATGACAGAAAGTTACTTAAGGCAAAAACGAAAGGAGGGGGTGGTTGGTCGGGGTGGGCATAAACGCAAACGTCTAGCAACCCAAAGGTTGCATGTTCGAACCTCATCACAGACAACTTTAGCATTTTAACTAAATAGCAACTTTTCAACTATTTGCTACTTTGCGACGACTTAAACATTTTCAGTGAAAACTGTTAAAAGTAGTTATTGTGCATAGCATGGAGTTGTATGGTTTGTTGAACTTTGCAATCATTGGTATTTCTTTTGTTACTACCGTGGAATTACCCATTTATAAATACCCCATCTGGAACATGAGTGTTTGACAATTGTAGAGGACCTGAGAGGACCATTTCCAGAATCAAACACTGTCATGTTCCAGACGGTGTATTTAGAAATTCACTGTCTGGTCCCCAACCAGAATTTCTGGAAAACCAGGGAATTTATTGAAAGTTCCCAGGAATTTTGCAACCCTAGTCGTAACACGGTAAAGTTCAGGCCAGAAGGGGTCAGTTTTCCAGCTTTTCTCAAATACTATTTGTCCATTACCATGTCAATCAAAGCATGAAAAGAAACGTAGACAATTCCCCGGATGTTGATGCTAACACATTAGCTGTAGGCACCCGCAGCTCCCCCGGGACTGCCACGCAGAGCGCAGAAGAAATATCAGCCCATGGAGAGAAGCACGAGATTGAACATCACTCAACTTTCTAGAGTTTTCCCTGTTAGTTAACACTTTCAATATTTCCCTTTACTTTGGCAATTGTGATCGAATCAACACAATATTAGCCACTTTCAATGCAACATACCGAAACAAAACAAACTATGCAAGAGATTTTGTTTTAGGCTCAGCCGGTACTCTACACAGACTGGTGCGGCATAACCAATCAGAGCTGCAGTAGGCCTATATGCAAATAAACCATTGCCATATATGGATCTGTGACATTTACTTTGAACTGGACTGTGTTTGGGTCATTGACATGATGTGCATATTTTGGTGTCCGAATGAAATACTTTCCAAAATCAACAACCAATTTATACACATTTTATGTTATGTAACTATGCCCTTTCTCTTTTATTGAGTCCTAAAATAGTTAATGGTTAAATGTGAGAAAAAAAACTGTCACCTTCGGTGCTCTAAAGTTTAAAAAAGTCATACTGTCCGAAGACAAATGCAATCTATATAAATGTTAATAAAACATCTCAAATCATAACAAAACTGTAAAATGATTATTCTTGCATGTTTTTTTTAAGGGTCTATTGCACTATACGTCTGTATGGGTAAGACATTTTAGGCAGAAAGGTTTTAAATACTTTTGTCCGGAAAAATAGCCTTAATGATTATCATTCGGTACTCATGTGACAGGATGTGACATCATTAAGATGCCTGTGAGATACCCTTTGGTTAAAAATAAAGGTTAGCAAGTATCTCATAAATCTTTGATAAGTTTACATTTCCACTACTAAAAACCAATTAAAATGTTGAATTATCTGTAAAGCTTATTTTATTTCGATACTCAAGATACATACTTGATGTCAAAGTCAAGTGTTCACATGGGTGCATAAGCAGTTGCCTCTAAAACATGTTTATGTGAGAAAGGTAATATGGTGTAAGCAAAATGATCATTCGGAGTCACCAGAAATTCCAGTTACACCATATGACTAAACGGTTGTACTGAATGTCAATATGTTTGTCTTTGTATATTTTTTTGGTACACACAAATACATAATATTATCTCCTTTTCAAGTAAAAACACACGTTTTTGTCGGATAAGGGTATTTTATGTCAGTTTTTTTAGTTTTATAGTATAGCACATCAAGCAGCTAAAACTGAAAATAAGTTTATGTAAATAACTACTATCCTATATCTATCTATCTATCTATCTATCTATCTATCTATCTATCTATCTATCTATCTATCTATCTATCTATCTATCTATCTATCTATCTATCTATCTATCTATCTATCTATCTATCTATCTATCTATCTATCTATCTATCTATCTATCTATCTATCTATCTTAATTGAGAGTCAATTTGCAGATGCCTTTATCAAGCAAATGCTTTATCGTCAAGACACAGATTACTGCTGACTCAGTTGCAAATTTGCCACAGAATTCCAGGCGTTCCACTTTGGGGGGAGTAGACAGCAGGCTACGATCCATACAAGTGTTGTGTACACATCAGAGGGAAGCCAGTCCTACGCCAACATATCTGACTCCCTTAGACATGATGAGAGAGCAGTATGGGCTCACCTGGAGCCTGTCCTAAGAGATGTCAAGAATAAGAATCCACAAATCATGACACTCCACATGATGAGCGATGGTCCCGTCAACCAATACAGAAACAAGAAGAACATGTATCTACTCAACACTGCCATTTATTTACGGATTCAAACAAATCACCTGGAACTTTTCTGAAAAGGCCTACGGGAAGGGGGCATCAGATAGCGTGGGTGGGGCTATGAAACGTTGTACAGACAAACACATTCAACGTGGGGAGGGTGTACAGACTCCCAAGGAGCTCTTCGAACTACTTGAAGAGTGGATTGAGCATCAAGTTCTTTTGGATTATACATTTACATTTACATTTTAGTCATTTAGCAGACGCTCTTATCCAGAGCGACTTACAGTTAGTGAATAATTTTTATTTTTTTTATACTGGCCCCCCGTGGGAATCGAACCCACAACCCTGGCGTTGCAAACGCCATGCTCTATCAACTGAGCTACATCCCTGCCGGCCATTCCCTCCCCTACCCTGGACGACGCTGGGCCAATTGTGCGCCGCCCATGAGTCTCCCGGTCGCGGCCGGCTGCGACAGAGCCTGGATTCGAACCAGGATCTCTAGTGGCACAGTTAGCACTGCGATGCGGCGCCTTAGACCACTGCGCCACTCAGGAGGCTAGATGTCACTAAGTACGATGAAGCTGTGCCAAACAACCTTGCTGGAGTCAAAGGAACCATGAAATTGCACCAGGTCATCTCCACAGTGGAAGGGAAAATAAAACACCATGAAGTGTCTTGCTTCTGCAGCAGACCAAGCATCTGCAACACCTGTTTCAGTGCTGTGCCATCAGGACAACACCATCACTGAGGAACAGCAAGATGAAGCTGCAGCTGTGTCCAAGTCAGCACTTGCTGAAAGTCTAGGCAGTTTTGTCATTGTCAGCTACGAAGATTGCCCCTTTGTGGGCCAGGTGCTGAAGGTGGTTGGGGAGAAAGTGCAGATCACTTGTATGCAGCAGCATGGAGTGAGGAATGTTTTTGTCTGGCCCTCTGTGCTAAACATTACCTTCTACTATGAAGGAGATGTAGCTCAGTTGATAGAGCATGGTGTTTGCAACGCCAGGGTTGTGGGTTCGATTCCCACAAGGGGTATGAAAAAAATTAAATAATGTAAGTTGCTCTGGATAAGAGCGTCTGCTAAATGACGTAAAATGTAAATGTAAAAAGTCAATGATCATTGAGCCCGAGCCGTTGAGCTCAAGAGCATCTGGGCTGTCCGACACAGACTGGGATGCTTTCCTGTCACACTAGTGCAACAACATCAAAAACACTGTTTTAAGAATGCAAGTTTGATTATTGTCAACTTAAATGAGTTTGTGATACAACTTGTGATAATTTCTTTGTTTCTTGAAATTGTAATGTAATGTAGAAAAACGGTTTAATGCATTTTATATTTTTATGTTTGAATGTTGAATTATTGTTAAATAAATTCATCATAATGCATCATTTTAATCCTGTTTTTAGAAGTCCATTGTCATGTTCATGATGAAATGTTTCTGCGTGATTATCATTTGAGTCACATTTTTTGTATTTTATTAAGCATTAAAGGCTTCATTGTTGTTGAATAGGAAGCCATGTTTACTCTTATTGTGTGTGTGTTTGATTAAGATGGAAACAGAGAGAGAGATCTGCCTAAAGAATTACACCATAACAAAATAGTAATGCGGTGCGACTAGCAATGATCATTTGGTACAACCAGTGTTTTTAATGTTAAAAAACAATTATATTATGTTATTGTCTCAAACATGCAGAGAGAAGCTCAGTCTATAAGAGAAAATGCATTTCTGTAAAATGTTATATGGTTTTCATTTAACAGAAGTTGTAGTTGACAGTCATTCAAAATGAGGGTTCCTCCAGTGAAAATATATTTATTATACTGTAACTTATAACTTCTTTAATGTTGAATATTTGAGACCATGCATATATTCATATTTTACTCTTCTTTGCTTGAAATAATGGTCCGAAAACCTTTTTTAAATTTGTATTCATGGTTGCACCGAATTACTTTCTTTAGGAGGTCAATTTAACAATCGCATAAAAAAACAAATTTTTAACAATTATTTTTTGCGACAAACCCTGAAAGTGCATAGGTAACACTCAAGGGAACATAACAAGTATTTAAAATTAAATTGTTTTCCCTTTTCACTTTTTTTTCACTTTTTAAAACCTTATACGTCATTGACCCGTTTTAAAGCTGTGGTTGTGAGTAGATGCGCTTGTTTTGAGATCAAAGCCAGAGCTGCATATAGCCACCTGTGCACATTTTTTAATATCCTTTGCTAGTTAGTGAGTTATTAGCCCAGTTATAGATCATTTGTAGTCAGCAATAGGGGAGTGATTGCTTCCTACAAGAGCACAAAATGTGCATTATCTTTGAAAAGTGTGTCAGGTAAAGAGCTTTTTTTTTGTCTTAAAGTAGCAGTGTTGTATTTTGAGACAGGCTTGAATAAGCTAAGTAGCCAATAGGCAGAGGGTAGCATAATGTGTCTGATTCTCTGTAATAATGGTATGGGAATAATAATGCATTTTATTTTGTAAAGTGGTTTCTTGCATCAAATAACACAACAACATTTTCAGTCACTTCCTTGTCTGAAGGACAAGTGGATAAACAGGTTAATGTCAAGCCCTGCATATTTTTTTCCAAAGTCTAATGGAATGTAGGCCTACATTGAACACCACACATTGGCTGCTTCTGTAGGATGAATGATAGAACAGCTATTTCCATGTTAAAATGTTATGGGATGCATTTTCTCCATTGTTTTTGATGATAGGCCACTCTGGTAGGACTACATTATGATCAAATAGCCACATTAGCCTACTTGGCCACTGTTAAAACTGTAACTTAAAGCGGGTACAGCCTGTGTTCACAGTAAAAAAAGAAGGTAACATTGGCTGTAGGCCCATTCGTTGCAGCCGTATTCATGATGTACGTATTCCATATTCATGATGTATAATACACAGTGAGGCAACGTTATCAACTCACCTAGCTGACTTGCTAAACTATATGTAACAAAAATATAAACGCAACATGTGAAGTGTTGGTCCCATGTTTCATGAGCTGAAATAAAAGATCCCAGAAATGTTCCAAATGCACAAAAAGCAGGATTGTCCAACAGAGCTGTTGCCAGATAATTTTATGTTCACTTCTCTACCATAAGCCACCTCCAACGTCATTTTAGAGAATTTGGCAGTACATCCAACCTGCCTCACAACCGCAGGCCACGTGTAACCATGCCAGCCCAGGACCTCCACATCCGTCTTCTTCACCTGCCGGATTGTCTGTGGAGGGGGAAGGAGGGTGCTGAGGAGTATTTTTTTAAATATTTAATTTTGTATTTTTTGTTGTTGTATATTACCCCCTTTTTCGTGATATCCAATTGCGATCCAATTACGATCTTGTCTCATCGCTGCAACTCCCCAACGGGCTCGAGTCATGCGTCCTCCGAAACATGACCCGCCAAACCGTGTTTCTTAACACCTGCCCGCTTAACCCGGAAGCCAGCTGCACCAATGTGTCAGAGGAAACACTGTTCAACTGACGACCGAAGTCAGTCTGCAGGCGCCTGGCCCGCCACAAGTAGTCAATAGAGCGCGATGAGCCAAGTAAAGCCCCCCTGACCAAACCCTCCCCTAACCCGGACGATGCTGGGCCAATTGTGCGCCGCCCTATGGGACTCCCGGTCACGGCCGGTTGTGACACAGCCTGGGAACGAACTCGGGTCTGTAGTGACGCCTCAAGCACTGCGATGCAGTGCCTTAGACCGCTGTGCCACTCGGGAGGCCGCTGAAGAGTATTTCTGTCTGAAATAAAGCCCTTTTGTGGGGAAAAACTCATTCTGATTAGCTGTGCCTGGCTCCCCAATTGGTGGGCCTGGCTCCCAAGTGGGTGGGCCTATTTTATTTTTATTTTATTTCACCTTTATTTAACCAGGTAAGCCAGTTGAGAACAAGTGGCCCGCCCAGTCATGTGAAATCCATAGATTAGGGCCTAATGAATTTATTTAAATTGACTGATTCTTCTATGAACTGTAACTCAGTAAAATCTTTGAAATTGTTGTGTTTATATTATTGTTCAGTATATTTGTCATTTATGTTTGTGTTTGACAGCATATCACAGTGCGAAAAGCAGCTGATGGCCGTGTTGTTTTATCCAAGTGCCAGAAGTACCAATTGTATCATTGCCCCTTCTGCCAGCCCTCCATTTTCAAGCCCCGAGACTATGCCAGTGTGTCGGCACACATTGAGTCTCACAGATTGAAGGCTGTGCTGCATAGAGGTAATCACGTACAGTGATGTTACACTTAGCTACAGATACTAACCACGTGAAGCCTTCCATTCATTATGCTAGTTTAGCACATGATACCATGATTATTATAAACCGGGAAACTTTGGGTCCTGGATGCTGATCGTTTTATTTTCTCTATTTCAGAGTTCACAATATTCATCTGCCATTTGGAGTGCAGAGCAGCAAAGCATTTCCACTGCCCATACTGCCCCAAGACCTATGTAAATAGGAGTGATTTTACCAAACACATTCCACAATGTGAGTCAGTACGTGGGCGAGCCCCAGGTGCAACTGCCAGAGCCCCAGATGTAACCAGTGCAACTGCAAGAGGCCCAGATGTAACCAGTGCAGCTGCGAGAGGCCCAGATGTAACCAGTGCAACTGCGAGAGGCCCAGATGTAACCAGTGCAACTGCGAGAGGCCCAGATGTAACCAGTGCAACTGCGAGAGGCCCAGATGTAACCAGTGCAACTGCGAGAGGCCCAGATGCAGCCAGTGTAACTGCGAGAGGCCCAGATGCAGCCAGTGCAAGTGCGAGAGGCCCAGATGTAACCAGTGCAGCTGTGAGATGTCCAGATGCAGCCAGTGTAACTGCGAGAGGCCCAGATGCAGCCAGTGCAACTGCGAGAGGCCCAGATGTAACCAGTGCAACTGCGAGAGGCCCAGATGCAGCCAGTGTAACTGCGAGAGGCCCAGATGCAGCCAGTGCAAGTGCGAGAGGCCCAGATGTAACCAGTGCAACTGCGAGAGGCCCAGGTGCAGCCAGTGCAACTGCGAGAGGCCCAGATGCAGCCAGTGCAACTGCGAGAGGCCCAGATGTAACCAGTGCAACTGTGAGAGGCCCAGATGTAACCAGTGCAACTGTGAGAGGCCCAGATGTAACCAGTGCAACTGTGAGAGGCCCAGATGTAACCAGTGCAACTGTGAGAGGCCCAGGTTCAGCGTGTCCAGCTGTGAGACCTGCAAGCAAGAGGAAAATCAAATGTCGTAACTGCAGTTTATGGCTTAACAAAAATAACCTGACGAAACATCAACTAAGGAAGCATACATCTGCTGAGAAGGACATTACAGCTCACTCCAATCTCAAGAGTCAGTGCTTTGTCCAGGACAATTGGGTGTTTGCAGAGGATCAACACATGTTCCCTGTCTCTCCTTCTCCTGGTGAGCAGCAATACATAATATATACACTGAGTGTACCACCATTAGGAACATCTTCCTAATATTGAGTTGTATCCCCCCCTTTGCCCTCAGAACAGCCTCAATTCGTTGGGGAAGGTGTTGAAAGCGTTCCACAGGGATGCTGGCCCATGTTGACGCCAATGCTTCCTACAGTTGTGTCAAGTTAGTTGGATGTCCTTTGGGTGGTGGACCATTCTTGATGCACACGGGAAACTGTTAAACTTGAAAAACCCAGTAGCGTTGCAGTTCTTGACACACTCAAACTGGTGCGCCTGGTACCTACTACCATACCCCGTTCAAAGGCACTTAAATATTTTGTCTTGCCCAGTCAGCCTCTGAATGGCACACATACACAATCCATGTCTCAATTGTCTCAAGGCTTAAAAATGCTTCTTTAACCTGTCTCCTCCCCTTCATCTACACTGATTGAAGTGGATTTAACAAGTGACATCAATAAGGGATCATAGCTGTCACCTGGACAGTCTGTCATGGAAAGAGCAGTTCCTAATGTTTTGTACACTAATATTTACAAATGCCAATACCTCACTCACTCATGTTTCAGTACCAGCGGTGGAGGGAGAGATGGGAAGGATGTGTCCATTCTACGCCGAGGATACCCACTGGGCACAGACGTCTATTCCACGTTGATTCAACAACGTTGATTCAACCAGTGTGTGCCCAGTGGGTAGACACATCTTCCATGTCTCCCCTACTCCTGGTGGGCAGCAATATACACTTACCTCACTCTTGTCCACCTCTTTGTGTTATAGTGAAATGCCCCTTAAAATGTCTTTCAGCGCTCATTCGGGAAATGCTTACCAAGCAAGAGGTGATACTGGAACAACAGACACTCATCCTACGACTGTTACAAACAGGACAGCAAAATGGAGCAGAATATGCGATTGAAGAAGGCCTTCTGCCGTTGAAGGATCAGCAAGGTCTCCAGAGCCTGGAAACTGATCTTCAGGGGGCTGACTTCAAAGTTAAACTGGTGAGTTTCATTCCACTTTGTATCTTAAGCTCTTTTTTAGAGATTCAATGGGAGTTTATGGGATTAAATTAATTGTTCAGTTAAGCAAGACAAAAACATTATTATTTATGTCCACAAAAACATTTTGATGAAAAGGAAAAGGCTCCCTGTAAAAACGTTTCAACTTGATGTAGGATAAAAGCTTAATGTTTCGATGCTCAGAATAAGCATACGTGTTTCTTAAAACCATATATGCTTCTCTCACCTGGGGAAAAGCGGCAGTCAATTGTGGATATAAATTGTATGTCAATTGATACATTATTCAAATGTATTTTTCCTTTAGATTAACCACTTGAGCCTAATTGGGGGATGCGATGTGAAAGATGCTGTGTGGCGTTTAATGAGGCGCACAATTTCCAATGCGCTGGCAAAAAACATGAATTGGAGAGGAGTAAATCGGAAAATCTCACTTGCATCCCTTCAACTGAGAGAGGTTTTGATTGGTAAGGATTTCTCATATTTACAAATGTCTCATCACGACACAAATAGCCTGCAATGCAATTACCATTACATTTTACAGTATTCCGTTCTCCCTGTTGCAACTGCCTTTTCACATCTTTGAAACCACTTGTGCTCTTGTTCATTAGCTGTTGTCCGGAAGAATCCGTTAACATCTAGAGCGTCCGAAAGTGATGTGGAGTCGGTCATGAAAAAGTGGTTGCAGCTGGCAGCATACCGGGAAGGAGGAAGAAGGAGACGAGACAGGAGTGTGGCAGCCCCTGTGCCATGATGGACTTGGGGAAAAGGGTGTATTTAAGTGATAGTGCCCAAGAAGCCGTGGTTTGGATGATATATTTGTCAAGGGCCGGCAAACCGTGCCAATATAACCTCCAAATCACGGCTTGGAGGGCATTATCACTTTTATGCAACGGTTACTGACATATTCAAATAATGATTGACATATTTTCATTCAACTTTATTTTGATGAATTTATTCATACTATTTCCTTCCTTCCATGAGATATAGTCCCGACACAAATCTAAGCTGCTTGTTGCCAACCAAGCCAACTGGTCATTAGTTCTATGTGTTCTATGCCAAGCTATCTAAGCTAAATGGCTATACTAGACAAAAGAAAGATATAAGGATGCTCTGACGAAGGCATAATTGCCGAACCACGTTAGCCTGCTCGGCCAAAAATAAAATGGTGAAATGAGGTGACGTTTTTTTGTCCTTATTTTGGAGTGCCGCTGTTTCCCAATGTTCTTGACCTTGGGATTTCATTTGAACTGATTTTAATCAGTGAAACAATACATTCACTTTGTTATTCCCCGCAGCTTAGCTAGCTAGCTAACTAGTTGTTGTATGTTACTATGACAACCAGACCAACTTGCTGTCTGTCTCGTTCGGACACTTTCTATGATACGGTGGAGATCGCAATTCAAAATTGAAACAAATCTCCGCTGTTGAAAACCAAATGCTAGGCTAAAAGATACTGGAAATAATGTCTAGATGCGAACTCAGTCGGGGTCTCACTCCTCACTCTGAACTTACTGTTGAGTTATAATAGCAGAACACACAAGGTGCAATTTCAAGCACCTTTTCTCTTATGTCATTCACTGAGTCACTCAATTAGCCATGTCAGATAACACATTTTAGATTGGTAAATTAATCTAGCCAGCTATCTACATTTCTAGTAATCATGGCCCATTACCAACCGAGCACGCAGGGCACATGCCCTGGGTCCCTGACCTCCAGGGGGCCCGCATTGATTTTGTTAGTCACTCTCACTCAGATATCATTAACATTGCATAAGTCATGGCAAACTGTTTAGAATTGCAGGAAATTAAAATGTCCTCCGTCAATCTTGCTTAGGGCCCCAAAAGGCTAGGGCCAGCTCTGCTAAAGAGGGCAATAGTAATGGCCTCCTTTTGTAGGCACTAATGTAGGCTTGGCTTTTTGGCCAAAACCTAGCGAGTGGTGAGGAGGAGCTGCGCGGACCCTTTGTCTCCGAAAGTAATTTAGCCATTCATTGTAGCTATTGGCGCTCTGTAGAGTTGCTATTTTCTCAGGTTTTCTCGTGTCAATTAACTTGACATTCCTGGATTACTCATTATGCTAATGAAGTCCGATTTAATCAACAAATACGATAGTCAGTTTAAAAAAGGTTAAGAGTACAAGACTGTGTACATACACTATACAGTTGAAGTCGGAAGTTTACATACAACCACTCCACAAAGTTTTGGTAAGTCGGTTAGGTCATCTACTTTGTGCATGACACAAGTCATTTTTCCAACAATTGTTTACAGACAGATTATTTCACTTATAATTCACTGTATCACAATTCCAGTGGGTCAGAAGTTTACATACACTAAGTTGACTGTGCCTTTAAACAGCTTGGAAAATTCCAGAAAATTTGAGTCAATTGGAGGTGTACCTGTGGATGTATTTCAAGGCCTACCTTCAAACTCAGTGCCTCTTTTCTTGACATCATGGGAAAATCTAAAGAAATTAGCCAAGATTTGAAAAAAAATTTAGACCTCCACAAGTCTGGTTCATCCTTGGGAGCAATTTCCAAACGCCTGAAGGTACCACGTTCATCTGCACAAACAATGGTACGCAAGTATAAACATCATGTGACCACGCAGCCGTCGTACCGCTCAAGAAGGAGACTTGTTCTGTCTCTTAGAGATTAACGTACTTTGGTGCGAAAAGTGCAAATCAATCCCAGAACAACAGCAAAGGACCTTGTGAAGATGCTGGAGGAAGCAGGTACAAAAGTATCTACATCAACAGTAAAACAAGTCCTATATCGACATAACCTGAAAGGCCGCTCAGCAAGGAAGATGCCACTGCTCCAAAACCGCCATAAAAAAGCCAGACTACGGTTTGCAATTGCACATGGGGACAAAGATTGTACTTTTTGGAATGTCCTCTGGTCTGATGAAACAAAAATAGAATTGTTTGGCCATAATGACCATCGTTATGTTTGGAGGAAAAAGGGGTAGACTTGCAAGCCGAAGAACACCATCCCAACCGTGAAGCACGGGGGTGGTAGCATCATGCTGTCTGGGTACTTTGCTGCAGGAGGGACTGGTGCGCTTCACAAAATAGATGGCATCATGAGGAAGGAAAATTATGTGGATATATTGAAGCAACGTCTCAAGACATCAGTCAGGAAGTTAACGCTTGGTCGCAAATGGGTCTTCCAAATGGACAATGACTCCAAGCATACTTCCAAAGTTGTGGCAAAATGGCTTAAGGTCAACAAAGTCAAGGTATTGGAGTGGCCATCACAAAGCCCTGACCTCGATCCTATAGAAAATGTGTGGGCAGAACTGAAAAAGCGTGTGCGAGCAAGGAGGCCTACAAACCTGACTCAGTTACACCAGCTCTGTCAGGAGGAATGGGCCAAAATTCACCCAACTTATTGTGGGAAGCTTGTGGAAGGCTACCCGAAACGTTTGACCCAAGTTAAACAATTTAAAGGCAATGCTACCAAATACTAATTGAGTGTATGTAAACTTCTGACCCACGGGGAAGTGATGAAATAAATAAAAGCTGAAATAAATAATTCTCTCTACTATTATTCTGACATTTCACATTCTTAAAATAAAGTTGTGATCCTAACTGGCCTAAGACAGGGAATTTTTACTAGGATTAAATGTCAGGAATGTGAAAAACAGAGTTTAAATGTATTTGGCTCAGGTGTGAAACTTACGACTTCAACTGTATATACAGTGCCTTCCGAAAGTATTCACACCCTTGACTTATTCCACATTTTGTTGTCACAGCCTGAATTCAAAATGGATTCAAAATATTTTTTTCTCACCCATCTACACACAATACCCCATAATGACAAACTGAAAACTTGTTTTTAGACATTTTTGCAAATGTATTAAATTAAGTACAGAAATATCTATTCACTCCCCTGAGTCGATACATGTTAGAATCAGCGATTACAGCTGTGAGTCTTTCTGGGTAAGTCTCTAAGAGCTTTGCACACCTGGATTGTACAATATTTGCATATTTTTTTATTTTTTTATTCTATAAGCTCTGTGAAGTTGGTTGTTGAATTGTTAGATACTACTGCACCTTTGGAGCTAGGAACACAAGCATTTCGCTACACCCGCAATAACATCTGCTAAAATTTGATTTGATTTGATCATTGCTAGACAGCCATTTTCAAGTCTTGCCATAGATTTTGAAGCCGATTTGTCAAAACTGTAACTAGGCCACATGAACATTCAATGTTGTCTTGGTAAGCAACTCCAGTGTATATTTGGCCTTGTGTTTTAGGTTATTGTCCTGCTGAAAGTTGAATTTGTCTCACAGTGTCTGTTGGAAATCAGACTGAAGCAGGTTTTCCTCTAGGATTTTGCCTGTGCTTAGCTCTATTCCTTTTATTTTTATCCCCAAAAAAACTCTAGTCCTTGCCAATGATAAGGATACCCATAACATGATGCAGCCACCACCATGCTTGAAAATATGGAGAGTGGTACTCAGTGATGTGTTGTGTTGGATTTGCCCCAAACCAAACACTTTCAGGACAGTTCATTTATTTTACACATTCTTTGCAGTTTTACTTTAGTGCCTTAATGCAAACAAGAAGCATGTTTCGGAAAATGTTTATTCTGTACAGGCTTCATTCTTTTCACTTTGTCATTTAAGATAGTATTGAGGAATAACTACAATTTTGTTGATCCAGCCTCCTATCACAGCCATTAAACGAACTGTTTAAAAGTCACAATTTGCCTCGTGGTGAAATCCCTGAGCGGTTTCCTTCCTCTCCGGCAGCTGAGTTAGGAAGGACTCCTGTATCTTTGTAGTGACTGGGTGTATTGATACACCATCCAAAGTGTAATTAATAACTTCACCATGCTCAAAGGTATATTCAATGTCTGCTTTTTTTTAAACCCATCTACCAATAGGTGCCCTTCTTTGCGAGGCATTGGAAAACCTCCCTGGTCTTTGTGGTTGAATCTGTGTTTGAAATTCACTGCTCGACGGAGGGACCTTACAGATAATTGTATGTGTGGGGTTCAGAGATGAGGTAGTCATTCAAAAATCATGTTAAACACTTGCAACTTATTATGTGACTTGTTAAGCACATTTGTACTCCTGAACTTATTTAGCCTTGCAATAAAGGGATTGAATACTTATTGACTCAAGACATTTCAGCTTTTCAATTTTAATTCATTTGTTAACATTTTGAAAAACGTAATTCCAGTTTGACATTATGGGGTATTGTGTGTAGGCCAGTGACACAAAATCTCAATTTAATATATTTTAAATGCACAACAAAATGTGGCAAAAGTCAAAGGGTGTGAATACTTTCTGAAGGCATTGTAGGCCTAAAACAATGTAATTGTTGGAGTTCAGGTGTTTGACGGGATTGATGGGTGGCTAGGTGCATTCTTGTCAAATAAATTTATGAATTCATGATTATGGATACATTCTGCAATAAATTAATCTGGCTTTAAATGTGTAACAGAACATGTCAACAAGTTAGTTCTGAATTGCTTTAATACAGCAGTGCATTCTGACACCATGAATTGAAATAGATTTCACCTCATTCATGTAGTTGGCAGAAATTATAAGGGATTAAATATAGAACTCCACTGGCTGAAGAAGAAGAGGATCTGGTAAAATAAGGATATGTTGCTAATATCATCTCTAGGTAGGTAGCTAGCTAGCTAGCTAGCTTCTTAGCAAAAAATATTAGCCTAGTATTTATGGCACATTATAAATATCTGACTGCTACTAGGATAGTATTCTGTACAAGACACAAGACCAAATGCATAAATAAGACAACAAATATGAGTTAAAATAGGGAACAGTAAATTAAAATGTTCAATATATATTTTGTTTTGGATCAAGGTAGCTAGCTAGCTGACAGCAAAGGTGTCAGCTAGAGATGACATGCAGGGATTTGTAGTCATGCATGATGTCTATGATGCTAATTAGCATTTTCGAATCAGGGTAAATAGAGACGACTATATTGATAAAAGTCACCTTTTCCTAGAGAGATTCACACGTTATCAAAACGTCACGCCAGGGAAAGCCTACATGAAATACAGTGGTGTAAAGTACTTAAGTAAAAATACTTGGAAGTACATTTTAGTTATTTAGCAGACGCTCTTATCCAGAGCGACTTACAGTTAGTGAGTGCATACATTTTTCATACTGGCCCCCCGTGGGAATCGAACCCACAACCCTGGCGTTGCAAGCGCCATGCTCTACCAACTGAGTACTACTTAAGTAGTTTTTTGGGGTATCTGTACTTTACTACTTATATTCTTAACAACTTTTACTTCACTACATTCCTGAAGAAAATAATTTACTTTTTACTCCAACATTTTCCCTAACACCCAAAAATAATCGTTACATTTTTGAATGCTTAGCAGGACAGGAAAATTGTCAAATTCACACACTTATCAACAGAACATCTCAGGTCATCACCACTGCCTCTGATCTGGTGGACTCACTAAACACAAATGCTTAGTTTGTAAATTATTCCTCTTGTTGGAGTGTGCCTCTGGCTATCCATAAAAAAATAAATAAAAATAAATACAACATTATAATGGTGCCATCTGGTTTGCTTAATATAAGGAATTTGAAATTTGCACTTTTACTTTTGATACTTAAGTATATTTCAAACCAAATACTTTTAGACTTTTACTCAAGTAGTATTTTACTGGGTGACTTTCACTTTTACTTGAGTAATTTTCTATTAAGGTATCTTTACTTTTGACTCAAGTATGACAATTGAGTACTTTTTGACCACTAGGTTTTATGGGTATTATGACTTGTGCACTGTGGGGCTCTATACATCCCCATTTACTTTGTTCATATCATCTTTTATTATTTCTTATTGTTGTTGCATTGTCGAGAAGGAACCTGCAAGTAGTAAGCATTTCGTTGGACTTGTATACCATGTGTATCCTGACTAATAAAACGTGCAATTTGAGAAACGAAAAACACTGCTAAATCAAAACTGTTTAACCAATCACAGAGCGCTGATATATAGCTGATGAGCCACCCACTGATTTCGCCACGCCCACTTTCCGCGTATGCAGTTACCTATACTTGATTGGTTGTCACTAGTTACTACATCACAAAGTCATAATTATGGCTAAACCCCACCAATTACTACAAATGATCTTCTTAAAATCAGATTTTAAACCTAACCTTAACCACACTGCTAACCTTATGCCGAACCCTTAAATTAAGACCAAAAAGCAAATGTTTGTTTTCATGAATTAGTATAATATAGCCAATGTTGGTAAAAATGTGGCAAAAATGTATTCCCCGTCCATAGACTTGCTTTACCGCCTCCCAGTGGTTAGAGTTAGACATTACTTGAAGAACATTTGTTCCTTGTCTCTGTTTCCGGTCGGTAACATTATTTTCCTAGTGTGCATCTCTGAAGCTAGCTAGCAGCACAGTAGCCGCTAAACATGGCTACTGTTCTCCCACCCAGACCTTGCGATAGCAACCCTGCAACCCCGGGAGTTCAGTCTGTAAAGGTAAACTTGGCAAAGATATCGGACTGGAAATACTACTATACACATTGCTGGCCACATACATATTAATAATGTGTTGAAGACACAACATGCTAAGGTAGCTAACGTTAGTTAGCTGACAACACAACTCCTTTGTTTTATTCAACCTACTGCCGTTTCGCTAGTTAGCTAACGTTAGAAATACAATTGTTAGCTATCTAGCTATTGGGGTTCGATGTGTTGTAACTCTTGTGTCGTCGTTAGTTAACGACTAGATAGTTTACGTTATTAGCTAGCTAGCTATCCATAACGTTAACTACATTTTACTTAGCTAGTCTAGCTATCTAGGTAGGTACCTAGCTGTTTAATACTAGTGTCAGCATATCATTGTTTTTCATTACATCGTGTGTGTCATTATAAACTGGGTGGCTCGAGCCCTGAATGCTGATTGGCTGACAGTCGTGGTATATTTAAGCAATAATGCATGAGGGGGTGTGGTATATCAAATCAAGTTGTATTGGTCACACACATATTTAGCAGATGTTATTGTGGGTGTAGCAAAATGCTTGTGTTTCTAGCTCCAACAGTGCAGTAGTATCTAACAATTCACAACAATACACAAATCTAAAAGTAAAATAATGGAATTAGGAAATATATAAATATTATGATGAACAATGTTGGAGTGGCATTGACTAAAATACAGTAGAATCGAATACAGTATATACAGTACATTTACATATTAGTCATTTAGCAGACGCTCTTATCCAGAGTGACTTACAGTTAGTGAGTGCATACATTTTCATACTGGACCCCCATGGGAAACGAACCCACAACCCTGGCGTTGCAAGTGCCATGCTCTACCAACTGAGCTACAGGGGGCTCCAGTCAAAAGTTTGGACACACCTACTCATTCAAGGGTTTTTCTTTATTTGTACTATTTTCCACATTGTAGAATAATAGTGAAGACATCTAAACTATGAAATAACACATATGGAATCATGTAGTAACCAAAAATGAAAGCTTTGCACACTCTTGGCAATCTCTCAACCAGCTTCACCTGGAATGCTTTTCCAACGGTCTTGAAGGAGTTCCCACATATGCTGAGCACTTGTGGGCTGCTTTTCCTTCACTCTGCGGTCCAACTCATCCCAAACCATCTCAATTGGGTTGAGGTCGGGTGATTGTGGAGGCGAGGTCATCTGATGCAGCACTCCATCACTCTCCTTCTTGGTCAAATAGCACTTACACAGCCTGGAGGTGTGTTTTGGGTCATTGTCCTGTTGAAAAACAAATGATAGTCCCATTAAGTGCAAAACAGATGGGATGGCGTATCGCTGCAGAATGCTGTGGTAGCCATGCTGGTTAAGTGTGCCTTGAATTCTAAATAAATCACAGACCGTGTCACCAGCAAAGCACCCCCACACCATCACACCACCTCCGCCGTGCTTCATGGTGGGAACCACACATGCGGAGATCATCTGTTCACCTACTCTGAGTCTCACAAAGACAAGGCGGTTGGAACCAAAAATCTCAAATTTGGACTCATCAGACCAAAGGACAGATTTCCACTAGTCTAATGTCCATTGCTCGTGTTTCTTGGCCCAAGCAAGTCTCTTCTTCTTATTGGTGTGCTTTAGTAGTGGTTTCTTTGCAGCAATTCAACCATGAAGGCCTGATTCACACACTCCCCTCTGAACAGTTGATGATGAGATGTGTCTGTTACTTGAACTCTGTGAAGCATTTATTTGGGCTGCAATTTCTGAGGCTTGTAACCCTAATGAACTTATCCTATGCAGCAGAGGTAACTCCGGGTCTTCCTTTCCTGTGGCGGTCCTCATGAGAGCCAGTTTCATCATAGCACTTGATGATTTTTGAAACTGCACTTGAAGAAACTTTCAAAGTTCTTGAAATGTTCCGTATTGACTGACCTTCATGTCTTAAAGTAATGATGGACTGTCATTTCTCTTTACTTATTTGAGCTGTTCTTGCCATAATATGGACTTGGTCATTTACCAAATAGGGCTATCTTCTGTATATCACACCCCAATCTTGTCACAACACAACTGATTGGCTCAAACACATTAAGAAGGAAATAAATTCCACTAATTAACTTTTAACAAGGCACCTGTTAATTGAAATGCATTCCAGGTGACTACCTCATGAAGCTGGTTGGGAGAATGCCAAGAGTGTGCACAGCTGTCATCAAAGCAAAGGGTGGCTACTTTGAAAAATCTCAAATATATTTTGATTTGTTTAACAGTTTTTTGGTTACTGGATGATTCCATATGTGTTTTTTCATAGTTTTGATGTCTTCACTATTCTACAATATAGTAAAAATAAAGAAAATCCCTTGAATGTGTAGGTGTGTCCAAACCTTTGACTGGTACTGTACATATTAGATGAGTACAGCAGTATGTAAACAATGTTAACGTGACTAGTGTTCCATTTATTTAAGTGGCCATATCTTATGTACAGTTGAAGTCGGAAGTTTACATACACTTAGGTTGGAGTCATTAAAACTAGTTTTTCAACCACTCCACAAATTTCTTGTTAACAAACTATCGTTTTGGCAAGTCGGTTAGGACATCCACTTTGTGCATGACACAAGTAATCTTTCCAACAATTGTTTACAGACAGATTATTTCACTTGTAATTCACTGTATCAAAATTCCAGTGGGTCAGAAGTTTACATACACTAAGTTGACTGTGCCTTTAAACAGCTTGGGAAATTCCTGAAAATTATGTCATGGCTTTAGAAGCTTCTGATAGACTAATTGACATCATTTGAGTCAATTGTAGGTGTACCTGTGGATGTATTTCAAGGCCTACCTTCAAATTTTTGCTTGACATCATGGGAAAATCAAAAGAAATCAGCAAAAAAATTGTAGACCTCCACAAGTCTGGTTCATCCTTGGGAGCAATTTCCAAACGCCTGAAGGTACCACGTTCATCTGTACAAACAATAGTACGCAAGTATAAACACCATGGGACCACGCAGCCGTCATACCGCTCAGGAAGGAGACACGTTCTGTCTCCTTGAGATTAACGTACTTTGGTACGAAAAGTGCAAATCAATCCCAGAACAACAACAAAGGACCTTGTGAAGATGCTGGGGGAAACAGGTACAAAAGTATCTATATCCACAGTAAAACAAGTCCTATATCGACAACCTAAAAGGCCGCTCAGCAAGGAAGAAGCCACTGCTCCAAAACCGCCATAAAAAAGCCAGACTACGGTTTGCAACTGCACATGGGGACAAAGATCGTACTTTTTGGAGAAATGTCCTCTGGTCTGATGAAACAAAAATAGAACTGTTTGGCACTAATGACCATCGTTATGTTTGGAGGAAAAGGGGTTGGCTTGCAAGCCGAAGAACACCATCCCAACTGTGAAGCACGGATGTGGCAGCATCATGCTGTGGGGGTGCTTTGCTGCAGGAGGGTCTGGTGCACTTCACAAAATAGATGGCATCTTGAGGAAGGAAAATTATGTGGATATATTGAATCAACATCTCAAGACATCAGTCAGGAAGTTAACGCTTGGTCGCAAATGGGTCTTCCAAATGGACTATGACCCCAAGCATACTTCCAAAGTTATGGCTTTAGGTCAACAAAGTAAAGGTATTGGAGTGGCCATCACAAAGCCCTGACCTCAAGCCTATAGAACATTTGTGGGCAGAACTGAAAAAGTGTGTGCGAGCAAGGAGGCCTACAAACCTGACTCAGTTACACCAACTCTGTCAGGAGTAATGGGCCAAAATTCACCCAACTTATTGTGGGAATCTTGTGGAAGGCTACCCAAAATGTTTGACCCAAGTTAAACAATTTAAAGGCAATGCTACCTAATACTAATTGAGTGTATGTAAACTTCTGACCCACTGGGAATGTGATGAAATAAATAAAAGCTGAAATAAATCATTCTCTCTCCTATTATTCTGACATTTCAAATTCTTAAAATAAAGTGGTGATCCTAACTGACCTAAGATAGGGCATTTTTACTAGGATTAAATGTCAGGAATTGTGAAAAACTGAGTTTAAATGTATTTTGCTAAGGTGTATGTAAACTTTTGACTTCAACTGTATATAGGGCAGCAGCCTCGAAGGTGCAGGGTTGAGTAGCCGGGTGGTTGCTGGCTAGTGATGGCTATTTAACAGTCTGATGGCCTTGAGATAGAAGCAGTTTTTCAGTCTCTCGTCCCAGCTTGGTGCAACTGTACTGACCTCGCCTTCTGGATGATAGCGGGGTGAACAGGCCGTGGCTCGGGTGGTTGATTTCCTTGATCTTTTTTACCTTCCTGTGACATTGGGTGCTGTAGGTCTCCTGGAGGGCAGGCAGTGTGCCCCCGGTGATGCCTTGGGCAGACCGTACCACCCTCTGGAGAGCCCTGCGGTTGTGGGCGGTGCAGTTGCCGTACCAGGCGGTGATACAGCCCGACAGGATGCTATCAATTTTGCCTTTGTAAAAGTTTCTGAGGGTCTTAGGGGCCAAGCCAAATTTCTTCAGCCTCCTGAGTTTGAAGAGGCGCTGTTGCGCCTTCTTCACCACACTGTCTGTGTGGGTGGACCATTTTAAGATTGTCAGTGATGTGTACGCAGAGGAAATTAAAGCTTTCCACCTTCTCCGCTGCGGTCCCGTCAATGTGGATAGGGGCGTGCTCCCTCTGCTGTTTCCTGAAGTCCACGATCAGCTCCTTCATTTTGTTGACATTGAGGGAGAGGTTATTTTCCTGGCACCACTCCGCCAGAGCCCTCACCTCCTCCCTGTAGGCTGTCTCGTCATTGTTGGTAATCAGGCCTACTACTGTTGTCGTGTGCAAACTTGATGATTGAGTTGGAGGCGTGCGTGGGCACGCAGTCATTGGTGAACATGGAGTACAGGAGGGGGGACTGAGCACGCACCCTTGTGGGGCCCCTGTTTTGAGGATCAGCGAAGTGGAGGTGTTGTTTCCTACCATAACCACCTGGGGCCGGCCCGTCAGGAAGTCCAGGACCCAGTTGCACAGGGCGGGGTTCAGACCCAGGGCCCCGATCTTAATGATGAGCTTGGAGGGTACTATGGTGTTGAAGGCTGAGCTGTAGTCAATGAACAGCACTCTTACATAGGTATTCCTCTTGTCCAGATGGGATAGGGCAGTGTGCAGTGCGATGGCGATTGCATCGTCTTTGGATCTATTGGGGCGGTAAGCAAATTGAAATGGATCTAGGGTGTCGGGTAATGTAGAGGGGATATGATCCTTAACTAGCCTCTCAAAGCACTTCATGATGACAGAGGTGAGTGCTACGGGGCGATAGTCATTTAGTTCAGTTACCTTTGCTTTCTTGGGTACAGGAACAATGGTGGCCATCTTGAAGCATGTGGGAACAGCAGACTTGGAAAGGGAGAGTTTGAATATGTCCGTAAACACTCCAGCCAGCTGGTCTGCGCATGTTCTGAGGACGTGGCTAGGAATGCTGTCTGGGCCGGCAGCCTTGCGAGGGTTAACACGCTTAAATGTCTTACTCATGTCGGCCACGGAGAACGAGAGCCCACAGTCCTTGGGAGCGGGCTGCGTTGTTGGCACTGTGTTAACCTCAAAGCGGACGAAGAAGGTTTTTAGCTTGTTTGGGAGCAAGACGTCGGTGTCCGTTACGTGGCTTGTTTTCCCTTTGTAGTCCGTGATTGTCTGTAGACCCTGCCACATATGTCTCGTGTCTGAGCCGTTGAATTGCGACTCCACTTTGTTTCTGTACTGACGTTTTGCCTGTTTTGATTGCCTTACGGAGTTAATAACTACACTGTTTGTATTCTGCCATATTCCCAGTCACCTTGCCATGGTTAAATGTGGTGGTTCGCGCTTTCAGTTTATACCACAAACCCCCGAGTTGCCTTATTGCTATTATAAACTGGTTACCAATGTAATTAGAACAGTAAAAATTATATATTTGTCATACCCCTGTCAGCCAATCAGCAATCAGGGCTCGAACCACCCAGTTTATAACAGACCGTATACCACGAGTATGACAAAACATTTATTTTTACTACTCTAATTACTTTGGTAACAAGTTTATAATAGCAATAAGGCACCTCGGGGGTTTGTGGTATATGGCCAATATACCACAACTAAGGGCTGTATCCAGACACTCCGCGTTGCGTCATGCATAAGAACATCCCTTAGCCGTGGTATATTGGCCATATACCACCCCTCCTCCGACCATAGTCCAAATCAAATGCTCTCTGTTTTGCCTCTAGGCATGCCTAATAAATCAGACTGTGATAACAATTCATGGTATACATTCTGAAACAAAACACTGCAAAAACTTGAAAAGTTTCCTTACAATCCAGAATGTTGAATACAAGTACATTTGAACTTGGTACCAGTTGGTTGAAATTAGAGACAAAATATCCACAGGAAAGTATTATTTACCCAACTTTGTGCTCTGGCACATGCGCAAAACCATGTAAACACCTGCAAGACTTCGGTTAGTATGCATGTATCGCGTGCGTGTACTTCCATCTTGTGCACATGCCTTGGGTCATGTGCACAAGACGGAAGTAAACAAATCTTGATTGCCACATAGACTCGCGTTTTGAAGTCGTTTAATAAATATTTCCTGTGGATATTTTTGTCTTACATTTTGACCAGCTGAATGACCAACCCCATGGACAATCGGCAGAGTAAGTTCAAATATAATTGTATTCAACATTCGTGACAGACAATGGATGTTTATGTAAATGCATGCCTATGCTATACATAATGGAAGGCATTGCCACAATCGGGAATAGGGCTACCTCTAAGTCAGCTTAATCTAGTGAGAGGGGAACGGTGCTTAATGGATCTACACAACAGAGGAAATTAACTAACCCCTTGAGATCTGAAAACGTCCAACAAACTTTCATTTAGGAGAGAACTATTAACTTTAACAAGTAGTAATAGTTCAGGTGTTTTGTGTATCCTAACTGTATGGGCTATCCTTTTAGGATGACATCGAGGAAGTGTCCAATGATGGCAGTCAAGCTCCAAAAAGACGGCGCATGGGTTCAGGCGACAGTTCCAGAAGTTGCGACACCTCCAGTCAGGAACTTGGGTATGTGGTCAGATCATATCTGAAGGCGTAGATTGAAATATTTTCATCACTACTTCCTAATAGACCACGTCCAATCCCCATTACAAACTCTTAGGCTGCGTTTACACAGGCAGTGCAGTTCCGATCTTTTTTCCACTAATTGGTCTTTTGACAAATCAGATCTTTTCACATTAGATTTGATTGGTCAGAAATATCAGAATTGGGCTGCCTGTCTAAACGCAGCCTATGTGTCCAATAACATTGAGTCCCTCTTTCAAATAGGCTTAATACTTCTACCCTGCTCTTAACCTTTCAGTCAAATGTGTTTCCCCAGGCCCACATACTTCTCAGCAGAAAATCTGACCGAGTACAGGTGGCCGTCAGACGGCAGTGGGGAGTACTATATGTTGCAAGAACAAGTCAGTGAATATCTGGGAGTCACTTCATTCAAGCGAAAATATCCAGGTAATGTGACTGAACGTTTGGCATGTATGGTGTAGGAGGATCATTGTGTGTCAATTTAATGATTAGGCTAATAGGCTATAACGAAACTATCTGTAGATTATACTGGTCAATCTCTAGCTAACCATGCCTTATTTAAATGGTAATAAGCCTCCAGGTTTGATTTGTTTTTTTATCCTCAATAATTGTTTTTGTATGTAATGTTGTCTCTGGCTAGAGCGGTCTACTACTTTGAATTACCTAATCAATTCAATCAATTATTCTTTTAGATTTGGAAAGGAGAGACCTCTCCCACAAGGAGAAGCTATATCTGAGGGAGCAAAATGTCATCACAGAGACTCAGTGCACCTTGGGTGAGAACTGGAAAAACATGGAATTGTTGCGTAATCACGAAGAGCTTGGAGTGCGGCATAAACCACCAGGGCCTCAAGCCTTACCAAGAGTTGTTTTGGGGAATTAGGCTATTCATGGATACATTCATTAATTGTGAATCTCCTTTTCCAGGCCTGACTGCTTTACGAAGTGATGAAGTCATTGATTTGATGATCAAGGAGTACCCGGGAAAACATGCTGAGTATTCTGTCATCCTCCAAGAGAGGGAGCGCCAGAGGATAACAGAAGAGTACTCTGTAAGTACTCTCAGTTCAGAGAGTATCATTGTTAGTACTCTCAGTTCAGAGAGTACCACTAACGTTAGTACTCTCAGTTCAGTGAGTATCATTAATGTTAGTACTCTCAGTTCAGTGAGTATCACTAATGTTAGTACTCTCAGTTCAGTGAGTATCACTAATGTTAGTACTCTCAGTTCAGTGAGTATCACTAATGTTAGTACTCTCAGTTCAAGTTCAGTGAGTACCACTAACGTTAGTACTCTCAGTTCAGAGAGTATCACTAACGTTAGTACTCTGTTCAGTGAGTATCACTAATGTTAGTACTCTCAGTTCAGTGAGTATCACTAATGTTAGTACTCTCAGTTCAGTGAGTATCACTAATGTTAGTACTCTCAGTTCAGTGAGTATCACTAACGTTAGTATGCTCAGCAACATTGACACATTTTAATTGATGCAAAGTTAGTTTTGTGTTTGCTGATTTCTAGATCTTGTTACAGCAGTCTTGGACTTGAGTTCCCCGATTTGTATATTTTCACTCATAGTACATTTACAGTTGACATGGTTATTCAATATGTTGTTGGTAAGTTTTTATTCTATGTTTTTATCTCCAAGAAAATGCAGCAACAAAGGCCTCAGAAGGTTGAAGCCAGTAGAGTGCCAGAGTACATACAGAAAGCTGCCAAGAAAGCTGCTGAGTTCAACAGTAACTTCAACAGGGAAAGGATGGAAGAGAGAAGGGCATATTTTGACCTTCAGACACACGTACGTGAATACATTGAATATACACTACCGGACAAAAGTTTTAGAACACCTACTCATTGAAGGTTTTTTCTTTATTTTTACTATTTTCTACACTGTGGAATAATAGTGAAGACATCAAAACTATGAAATAACACATGAAATCGTGCAGTAACCAACAAAGTGTTAAACAAATCAAAATATATTTTATATTTGAGATTCTTCAAATAGCCACCCTTTGCCTTGATGGGCTCCTGAATGGCGCAGCGGTCTAAGGCACTGCATCTCAGTGCTTGAGGCGTCACTAAAGACACCCTGGTTTGATTCCAGGCTGTATCACAACCGGCCGTGACTGGGAGTCCCATAGGGCGGCGCACAATTGGCCCAGCGTCGTCCGGCTTTGGCCGGTGTAGGCCGTCATTGTAAATAAGAATTTGATCTTAACTGACTTGCCTAGTTAATAATAATAATAATAATAATAATATGCCATTTAGCAGACGCTTTTATCCAAAGCGACTTAGTCATGTGTGCATAAATTTTTACGTATGGGTGGTCCCGGGGATCGAACCCACTACCCTGGTGTTACAAGCGCCATGCTCTACCAATTGAGCTACAGAGGACCAGTTAAATAAAGGTACAAATATATATATTTTTATGAAAGCTTTGCACACTCTTGGCATTCTCTCAACCAGCTTCACCTGGAATGCTTTTCCAACAGTCTTGAAGGAGTTCCCACATATGCTGAACACTTGTTGGCTGCTTTTCCTTCACTCTGCGGTCCGACTCATCCCAAACCATCTCAATTTGGTTGTGGTTGGGGGATTGTGGAGGCCAGGTCATCTGATGCAGCACTCCATCACTCTCCTTCTTGGTCAAATAGCCCTTACACAGCCTGGAGGTGTGTTGGGTCATTGTCCTGTTGAAAAACAAATGATAGTCCCAGTAAGCCCGAACCAGATGGGATGGCGTATCGTTGCAGAATGCTGTGGTAGCCATGCTGGTGAAGTGTCCTTGAATTCTAAATAAATCACAGACATTGTCACCAGCAAAGCACCCCCACACCATAACACCTCCTCCTCCATGCTTACGGTGGGAAATACACATGCGGAGATCCTCTGTTCACCCACACCGCGACTCACCCTCCGTTCAAGACACGGCGGTTGGAACCAAAAATCTCCAATTTGGACTCCAGACCAAAGGACACTTTTCCACCAGTCTAATGTCCATTGCTCATGTTTCTTGGCCCAAGCAAGTCTCTTCTTTTTATTGGTGTCCTTTAGTAGTGGTTTCTTTGCAGCAATTTGACCATGAAGGCCTGATTCACACAGTCTCCTCTGAACAGTTGATGTTGAGATGTGTCTGTTACTTGAACTCTGTGAAACATTTATTTGGGCTGCAATTTCTGAGGCTGGTAACTCTAATGAACTTATCCTCTGCAGCAGAGGTAAATCTGGGTCTTCCATTCCTGTGGCGGTCCTCTTGAGAGCCAGTTTCATCATAGCGCTTGATGGTTTTTGCGACTGCACTTGAAGAAACTTTGTAAGTTCTTGAAATTGTTAGTATTGACTGACCTTCATGTCTTAAAGTAATGATGGACTGTTGTTTCTCTTTGCTTATTTGAGCTGTTCGTGCCATAATATGGACTTGGTCTTTTACCAAATAGGGCTATCTTCTGTATACCCCCTACCTTGTCACAACACAACTGATTGGCTCAAACCAATTAAAAAGGAAATACATTCCACAAATTAACTTTTAAGAAAGCACACCTGTTAATTGAAATGCATTCCAGGTGACTACCTCATGAAGCTGGTTGAGAGAATGCCAAGAGGGTGCAGAGCTGTCATCAAAGAAAAGAGTGGCTATTTGAAGAATCTCAAATATAAAATATATTTTGATTTGTTTAACACTTTTTTGGTTACTACATGATTCCATATGTGTTATTTCATTGTTTTGATGTCTTCACTATTATTCTACAATGTAGAAAATAGTAAAAAATAAAGAAAAACCCTGGAATGAGTAGGTGTTCTAAAACATTTGACCGGTAGTGTATACGTGTAGCTCTATTAGTCATTCATATTTTGACCTTCAGACACACGTACGTTAATACGTTGTGTATATATACAGTTGAAGTCGGAAGTTTACATACACCTTAGCCTTGTATACTCAGTGTATCTACTCAAACATAAAAATGTTCTTATAAACACAAAATATGAATGACTAATAGAGCTTTTCGTATTTATTCAAGGTATTAACGTAGAGTTGAAGTCGGAAGTTTACATACACCTTAGCCAAATACATTTAAACTCAGTTTTTCACAATTCCTGACATTTAATCCTAGTAAAAATTCCCTGTTTTAGGTCAGTTAGGATCACCACTTTATTTTAAGAATGTGAAATGTCAGAATAATGGTAGAGAGAATGATTTATTTCAGCTTTTATTTGTTTCATCACATTCCCAGTGGATCAGAAGTTTACGTACACTCAATTAGTATTTGGTAGCATTGCCTTTAAATTGGAGGTGTACCTGTGGATGTATTTCAAGGCCTACCTTCAAACTCAGTGCCTCTTTGCTTGACATCATGGGAAAATCAAAAGAAATCAGCAAAGACCTCAGAATAAAAAAATTGTAGACCTCCACAAGTCTGGTTTATCCTTTGGAGCAATTTCCAAAAGCCTGAAGGTACCACGTTCATCTGTACAAACAATAGTACGCAAGTATAAACACCATGGGACCACGCAGCCGTCGTACCTCTCAGGAAGGAGACGCGTTCTGTCTCCTAGAGATGAACGTACTTTGGTGCGAAAAGTGTAAATCAATCCCAGAACAACAGCAAAGGACCTTTTGAAGATGCTGGAGGAAACGGATACAAAATTAGCTATATCCACAGTAAAACAAGTCCTATATCGACATAACCTGAAAAGCCGCTCAACAAGGAAGAAGCCACTGCTCCAAAACCGCCATAAAAAAGCCAGACTACGGTTTGCAACTGCACATGGGGACAAAGATCTAACTTTTTGGAGAAATGTCCCCTGGTCTGATGAAACAGAAATAGAACTGTTTGGCCATATTGACCATTGTTATGTTTGGAGGAAAAAGGGGGTGGCTTGCAAGCCGAAGAACACCATCCCAACCGTGAAGCACGGGGGTGGCAGCATCATGCTGTGGGGGTGCTTTGCTGCAGGAGGGACTGGTGCACTTCACAAAATAGATGGCATCATGAGGAAGGAAAATTATGTGGATATATTGAAGCAACATCTCAAGACATCAGTCAGGAAGTTAAAGCTTGGTTGAAAATGGGTCTTCCAAATGGACAATGACCCCAAGTATACTTCCAGAGTTGTGGCAAAATGGCTTAAGGACAACAACGTCAAGGTATTGGAGTGGCCATCACAAAGCCCTGACCTCAATCCTATAGAAAATTTTAGGGCAGAACTGAAAAAGCATGTGCGAGCAAGGAGGCCTACAAACCTGACTCAGTTACACCAGCTCTGTCAGGAGGAATGGGCCAAAATTCACCCAACTTATTGTGGGAAGCTTGTTGAAGGCTACCCGAAACGCTTGACCCAAGTTAAGCAATTTAAAGGCAATGCTACCAAATACTAATTGAGTGTATGTAAACTTCTGACCCACTGGGAATGTGATGAAAGAAATAAAAGCTGAAATAAATCATTCTCTCTACCATTATTCTGACATTTCACATTCTTAAAATAAAGTGGTGATCCTAACTGACCTAAAACAGGGAATTTTTACTAGGATTAAATGTCAGGAATTGTGAAAAACTGAGTTTAAATGTATTTGGCTAAGGTGTATGTAAACTTCCGACTTCAACTCTACGTTAATACCTTGAATATATACGTGTAGCTCTATTAGTCATTCCTATTTTGACCTTCAGACACACGTATGTTAATACCTTGAATAAATACGAAAAGCTCTATTAGTCATTCATATTTTGTGTTTATAAGAACTCACTTGTCATGTTTGAGTAGATACACTGAGTATACAAGGCATCAGGAACAAATCAAATTTTATTGGCCACATGCGCCGAATACAACAGGTGCAGACATTACAGTGAAATGCTTACTTAAAGCCCTTAACCAACAGTGCATTTATTTTTTAATAAAAAAGTAAAATAAAACAACAACAAAAAAGTGTTGAGAAAAAAAGAGCAGAAGTAAAATAAAATAACAGTAGGGAGGCTATATATACAGGGGGGTACCGGTGCAGAGTCAATGTGCGGGGGCACCGGCTAGTTGAGGTAGTTTAAGTAATATGTACATGTGGGTAGAGTTAAAGTGACTATGCATAAATAATTAACAGCAATTAGCAGCAGCGTAAAAAGATGGGGTGGGGGGGCAGTGCAAATAGTCCGGGTAGCCATGATTAGCTGTTCAGGAGTCTTATGGCTTGGGGGTAGAAGCTGTTGAGAAGTCTTTTGGACCTAGACTTGGCACTCCGGTACCGCTTGCCGTGCGGTAGCAGAGAGGACAGTCTATGACTAGGGTGGCTGGAGTCTTTGACAATTTTGAGGGCCTTCCTCTGACACCGCCTTGTATAGAGGTCCTGGATGGCAGGAAGCTTGGCCCCAGTGATGTACTGGGCCGTACGCACTACCCTCTGTAGTGCCTTGAGGTCGGAGGCCAAGCAGTTGCCATACCAGGAGGTGATACAACCAGTCAGGATGCTCTCGATGGTGCAGCTGTAGAATTTTTTGAGGATCTGAGGACCCATGCCGAATCTTTTCAGTCTCCTGAGGGGGAATAGGCTTTGTCGTGCCCTCTTCACGACTGCCTTGGTGTGTTTGGACCATGATAGTTCGTTGGTGATGCGGACACCAAGGAACTTGAAGCTCTCAACCTGTTCCACTACAGCCTCGTCGATGAGAATGGGGGCGTGCTCAGTCCTCTTTTTTTTCCTGTAGTCCACAATCATCTCCTTTGTCTTGGTCACGTTGAGGGAGAGGTTGTTATCCTGGCACCACATGGCCAGGTCTCTGACCTCCTCCCTATAGGCTGTCTCATCGTTGTCGGTGATCAGGCCTACCACTGTTGTGTCGTCGGCAAACTTAATGATGGTGTTGGAGTCGTGCCTGGCCATGCAGTCATGGGTGAACAGGGAGTACAGGAGGGGACTGAGCACGCACCCCTGAGGACCCCCAGTGTTGAGGATCAGTGTGGCAGATGTGTTGTTACCTACCCTTACCACCTGGGGGCGGCCCGTCAGGAAGTCCAGGATCCAGTTGCAGAGGGAGGTGTTTAGTCCCAGAATCCTTAGCTTAGTGATGAGCTTTGAGGGCACTATGGTGTTGAATGCTGAGCTGTAGTCTATGAATAGCATTCTCACGTAGGTGTTCCTCTTGTCCAGGTGGGAAAGGGCAGTGTGGAGTGCAATAGAGATTGCATCATCTGTGGATCTGTTGGGGCGGTATGCAAATTGGAGTCGGTCTAGGGTTTCTGGGATAATGGTGTTGATGTGAGCCATGACCAGCCTTTCAAAGCACTTCATGGCTACAGACGTCAGTGCTACGGGTCGGTAGTCATTTAGGCAGGTTATCTTAGTGTCCTTGGGCACGGGGACTTTGGTGGTCTGCTTGAAACATGTTGGTATTACAGACTCAGTCAGGGACATGTTGAAAATGTCAGTGAAGACACTTGCCAGTTGGTCAGCACATGCTCGGAGTACACGTCCTGGTAATCCGTCTGGCCCTGCGGCCTTGTGAATGTTGACCTGCTTAAAAGTCTTACTCACATCGGCTACGGAGAGCGTGATCACATAGTCATCCGGAACAGCTGGTGCTCTCATGCATGCTTCAGTGTTGCTTGCCTCGAAGCGAGCATAGAAGTGGTTTAGCTCGTCTGGTAGGCTTTTGTCACTGGGAAGCTTGCGGCTGTGCTTCCCTTTGTAGTCTGTAATAGTTTTCAAGCCCTGCCACATCCGACGAGCGTCAGAGCCGGTGTAGTACGATTCAATCTTAGTCCTGTATTGACTCTTTGCCTGTTTGATGGTTCGTCGGAGGGCATAGCGGGATTTCTTATAAGCGTCCGGGTTAGAGTCCCGCTCCTTGAAAGCGGCAGCTCTACCCTTTAGCTCAGTGCGGATGTTTCCTGTAATCCATGGCTTCTGGTTGGGGTATGGACGTACGGTCACTGTGGGGACGACATCATCGATGCACTTATTGATGAAGCCAGTGACTGATGTGGTGTACTCCTCAATGCTATCTGAAGAATCCCGGAATATGTTCCAGTCTGTGCTAGCAAAACAGTCCTGTAGCTTAGCATCTGCGTCATCTGACCACTTTTTTATTAACCGAGTCACTGGTGCTTCCTGCTTTAGTTTTTGCTTATAAGCAGGAATCAGGAGGATCGAGTTATGGTCAGATTTGCCAAATGGAGGGCGAGGGAGAGCTTTGTATGCGTCTCTGTGTGTGGAGTAAAGGTGGTCTAGAGTTTTTTTTCCTCTGGTTACACATTTAACATGCTGGTAGAAATTAGGTAGAATGGATTTAAGTTTCCCTGCATTAATGTCCCCGGCCACTAGGAGCGCTGCCTCTGGATGAGCGTTTTCCTGTTGATTTATGGCCTTATACAGCTCATTCAGTGCAATCTTAATGCCAGCATTGGTTTGTGGTGGTAAATAGACAGCTATGAAAAATATAGATGAAAACTCTCTTGGTAAATAGTGTGGTCTACAGCTTATCATAAGATACTCTACCTCAGGCGAGCAAAACCTCAAGACTTCCTTAGTATTTGATTTTGTGCACCAGCTGTTGTTTACAAATATACACAGACCGCCACCCCTTGTCTTACCGGAGTCAGCCGTTCTATCCTGCCGATGTAGCGTATAGCCCGCTAGCTGTATGTTATCCATATCGTCGTTCAGCCACGACTCGGTGAAACATAAGATATTAGTTTTTAATGTCCCGTTGGTAGGATAACCGTAATCTTAGGTCATCCAATTTATTTTCCAACACCTGCTCTTTCCATGACATAGACTGACCAGGTGAATCCAGGTGAAAGCTATGATCCCTTATTGATGTCACTTGTTAAATCCACTTCAATCAGTGTAGATTAAGGGGAGGAGACGGGTTAAAGAAAGATTTTTAAGCCAGTTGAGACATGGGTTGTGTATTTGTGCCATTCAGAGGGTGAATGAGCAATACAAAATATTGAAGTGCCTTTGAACGGGGTATGGTAGTAGGTACCAGGCGCACCAGTTTGTGATAACTGCAATGCTGCTGGGTTTTTCACGCTCAACAGTTTCCTGTGTGTATCAAGAATGGTCCACCACCCAAAGGACATCCAGCCAAGTTGACACAACAGTGGGAAGCATTGGAGTCAACATTGGCCAGCATCCCTGTGGAATGCTTTTGACACCATGTAGAGTCCATGCCCCTACGAATTGAGGCTGTTCTGAGGGCAAAAGGGGGTGCAACTCAATATTACGAAGGTGTTCCTAATGTTTTATACACTCAGTGTATATCGGTACATTAATAAACTGTAGTACTTATCTATGTGGAGTTGAACGTGTAATTGAATGAGTAAAAGTTTCAACAGTAACTTTCTAACAGATTATCCAAGTACCCCAAGGGAGGTATAAAGTCCTTCCTCCAGAGAGAACCAAGACTGGACCCTATCCAGTGGCCCTCATCCCTGGGCAGTTCCAGGACTATTACAAAAGGTATGGTTCACTAATCAAAAAACTAGTCTTCATGAATGCAGGTCCTGACCTCTAAAGATATTTGAATAGCTGATAAATTGACGTTCCTGTGTTTGATACAGGTACTCTCCCAATGAGCTGCGCTACTTGCCCCTGAACACAGCCCTGTTCGAGCCCCCCCTGGACCCGGAGCTGCCTGCCCTGGACAGCGATGGGGACTCGGACGATGCAGATGACAACAAGGGAGAAGAGGGCAAGAAAAATTCAGTAAGAAACTGGATCCTGGAACTGGTTTTACACAGCTAGAGATGCGAAGACATATTGTATTGTATTACCAGTAAATGCCTAGAGCTGCTCTGTAAGTTGACTTCAATGTAAACTCCTTTGCAGCTTGCTTGAATAGTAAGAACTGAATTGTGTCTACAGGACAGCTCATCTGGAAACACCTCAGATGGGGACAGTCAGGACAGTGGAGTGCAGTCAAAGGGCAAGGCCAAGGACAGGACTGCCACCCCGGCTAAAGATGCCACCCCACGCCTCAACCAACACAAATCTGTCCCTGGGTACAAGGTAGAAGAAAAAAGCCCCTGACTTTCTCTTCCCTTTACCCTTCTAGCTTATTCAGCACTTTCAGTAGAGAACCTCCTTTGTCCCCACCCTAACACACACACACTCCACCAGGTGGCAATAGTTATTTATTGGGGCAACACTCAAGTCTGTGGACTTGTTCTGCCTTCCCTCTTTCACTTGGTCCAGTTTGTTACTGATGGTTCCATATCAACCGTATGGTTAAAATGCTGATGGTTCCGTATGGTTAAAACTAATTATTTATATACAGTATATACACTAGATGACTGACGGGGTTCTGTTTTGAAGCCACCACGACTCCATCTTGACACTCCCCCACCATTGTAAAAAAAAAAAAAAAAGCTATAAAAATGCATTTATTAATGTCTACATTTGTTTTTGCCACATTTATTCTATTACAGAAACATTTAATGCATACTTTTAAATTACATTATGTGAACTGAACATAAAAAGTAAAGCTAAAATCCTTAATTGAAACAATAACAAAGCGTACACCCCGCCTCTGTTTTGGTAAAAAGCTGACGAATGGGCCTGGAGAAATGTAACCACTCTCAGATGAATAGACAGAGCTATGGATGCAAGGACTGACCATCCATGATACCAACATTATAGATTGAACCATGTTTTGAGGTATACAGTGTTTGTTTCCATTTACATTGTTTACAAACATTGGAGTAAAACAAGCTTCTATTTTGGGTTCTGATGGGGAGGACAGTTAAACTAAGCTCACGAGGCATTTAGAAGTTATATTCTTCAAGAATCAATGGGTATACAGTACTAGTCAAAAGTTTGGACACACCTACTCATTCCAGGGTTTTTCTTTATTTTTTACTATTTTCTAGATTGTAGAATAATAGTGAAAATATCAAAACTATGAAATAACACATATGGAATCATGTAGTAACCAAAAAAGTGTTAAACAAATCAAAATATATTTTATATTTGAGATCGTTCAAAGTAGCCACCCTTTGCCTTGATGACAGCTGTGCACACTCTTGGCACTCTCTCAACCAGCATCATGAGGTAGTCACCTGGAATACATTTCAATTAACAGGTGTGCCTTGTTAAAAGTTAGTTTGTGGAATTTCTTTCCTCCTTAATGCGTTTGAGCCAATCACTTGTGTTGTGACAAGGTAGGGGGTATACAGAAGATAGCCCTATTTGGTAAAAGACCAAGTCCATATTATGGCAAGAACAGTTCAAATAAGCAAAGAGAAACGACAGTCCATCATTACTTTAAGACATGAAGGTCAGTCATTCCGGAAAATTTCAAGAACTTTGAAAGTTTCTTTAGTGCATTTGCAAAAACCATCAGCGCTATGATAAAACTGGCTCTCATGAGGACCGCCACAGGAAAGGAAGACCCAGAGTTACCTCTGCTGCAGAGGATTAGTTAATTAGAGTTAACTGCACTTCAGATTGCAGCCCAAATAAATGCTTCACAGTGTTCAAGTAACAGACATATCTCAACATCAACTGTTCAGAGGAGACTGCGTGAATCAGGCCTTCATGGTCAAATTGCTGCAAAGAAACCACTACTAAAGGACACCAATAAGAAGAAGAGACTTGCTTGTGCCAAGAAACACGAGCAATGGACATTAGACCGGTGGACATCTGTCCTTTGGTCTGATGAGTCCAAATTTGAGATTTTTGGTTCCAACCGCTGTGTCTTTGTGAGACGCAGAGTAGGTGAACGGATGATCTCTGCATGTGTGGTTCCCACCGTGAAGCATGGAGGAGGAGGTGTGATGGTGTGGGGGTGCTTTGCTGGTGACACTGATGGTGATTTATTTAGAATTCAAGGACACTTAACCAGCGTGGCTACCACAGCATTCTGCAGCGATACGCCATCCCATCTGGTTTGCGCTTAGTGGGACTGTCGTTTGTTTTTCAGCAGAACAATGACCCAACACACCTCCAGGCTGTGTAAGGGCTATTTGACCAAGAAGGAGAGTGATGGAGTGCTGCATCAGATGACCTGGCCTCCACAATCACCCGACCTCAACTCAATTGAGATGGTTTGGGATAGGTTGGACCGCAGAGTGAAGGAAAAGCAGCCAACAAGTGCTCAGCATATGTGGGAACTCCTTCAAGACTGTTGGAAAAGTGGCGCAGTTGTCTAAGGCACTGCATCGCAGTGCTAGCTGTGCCACTAGAGATCCTGGTTCGAGTCCAGGCTCTGTCGCAGCCGGCCGCGACCGGGAGACCCATGGGCGGCGCACAATTGGTCCAGCGTCGTCAAAGATAGGGGAGGGTTTGGCCGGCAGGGATGTGGGTTCGTTTCCCACGGGGGGCCAGTATAAAAAAATAAAATAACATGCATTCACTGACTGTAAGTCGCTCTGGATAAGAGCATCTGCTAAATGACTAAAATGTAAATGTAAAGGATTCCAGGTGAAGCTGGTTGAGAGAATGCCAAGAGTGTGCAAAGCTGTCATCAAGGCAAAGGGTGGCTACTTTGAAGAATCTAAAATCTAAAATATATTTAGATTTGTTTAACACTTTTTTTGGTTACTACATGATTCCATATGTGTTATTTCATAGTGTTGATGTCTTCACTATTATTCTACAATGTAGAAAATAGTAAAAATAAAGAAAAACCCTTGAATGAGTAGGTGTGTCCAAACTTTTGACTGGTACTGTATATCATTAATTTAAATCCCAAAGTTGATGTAGCAGCTAAGGATTCAAGCTTTAAAGTATTATTTTGAGAAAGTACCAATGTTACTGTCCCCACTACAACAATAACAAATATTTAAATACATGTAATTTTGTCCTTGAAACATTTAATTGAAATACTGTATAATTCCGTTCATTCCTATGCTTCTTCTGGGCAGTGCCAATATGGCCGACCGGTGACTTCAAAGCGTCTCATTGGCCAATACATAGCATCAGCAATCCAGGGTTTATATACATCATTGGTTAAAACACTAATGGTTCCATATCAGACTTTATGAGCAATAACATTTTGGAGTAGTTCTGTCACATCTGGGATTTTGTCTTCACAGCACTTTTAATTGGTCCTAAAGACTTGTACATTTTTCACCGTATTCTTTGAATGTCTTAATATACCTCTTTTCTGTGTACTTGGCAACAGACTAATTAAAGGGATAGTTCACCCAAATTACAAAATGACATTGGTTTCCTTACCTTGTAAGCAGTCTATGGACAAGGTATGACAGCGATCCATGCGTTGGTTTAGTTTCCATGGCACTGTTTCCAAATTCTAATGTTTTAGCATTTGTGGCACAAATCCATTTCAAGTCATGGGACCGATTATTAGCTTTTTCGTGCATCATGTTCAAATAATTTATAAGTGACTTTGTTTTTACAATACATTTTCAATACTTTCGGATGATTTGGACGTGATGTGTGAAAAATGCTAATATCGGTCCCATGACTTAAAGCGGTTTTGTGCCACAAATGCTAAAACGTTAGCATTTGGAAACGGTGCCATGGAAACTAAACCAAACCATGGATTGTTGTCATACCTTGTCCATAGACTGCTTACAGGGTAAGGAAACCAACATGTAATTTGGATGAACTATCCCTTTAAGACAAGTGATCAGAAATATTTGGCTGCTAGATTAATTGTTTTGAAACATCATACAGTATTTCTTGTTATGAAACAGACTTTATAAGATGCATACATTTTATTTAGTAGTAGCACTTAAACTACGGTAATACTTGAGTGTTTGAACGTTTTATAATTCAACTTATGTTTCAGTACTTTTAATGCAGTATTCTTGTGCTGTAAATCTATAACGGTTGTTTTGATATAACCTTACATACTGTTCTTTGTTTTTTTATGAGACTGGAGAACACAATGTCAGTGTGCCAGAGGCCTGTTAATACATGTTCTATATGTTGGCTTTTTTGCTTTCGATTGCCTCTGAAAGTTGTTGTGTTAAGTTAAAATTATTTGATAAGAGTATGGCATTTCTGGGATCAACATGATCTACCTTCTGGCAATTTACGCTCATCTGTCTTACTGCAAGGGCAACATGGGAGATGATTAAAAGTTTGTTTGCCAAAAATGACAGCAAGAGCAGTAAGCACAAATATATCTTGTCATGGCATGACTGTGTTATTACTACACCACATCCTACATCAGGATTTGATCATTGGTCATTGATTGATGTGGAGAGCTCATAACTTTCCACAGGGATTGATTTGTCTGTTACCTTTCCAATCAGCATGTTTCCCTGTTACCTTTCCAATTAGCAGGTTTCCAAAGGGAATTTGAACAATTTATTTTGAGTGCCCCAAACCAAACTTTTAAATGTTTAAAAACGTTTCTCTACTTACCTTCCATTTATTGTTAGTATGTAATGAATGTAATTAGACTAAATATCTTAGATGTGTTTGGAATTTAACACAAACTTTACAATATCAGAGCTCATTGAATTTAAGGCTAAAGTCGATACAGTACTTGCAGAATAATTACCCAGCCATAGATAACATGGCCTTAAAGTTGACTTTATTATCATTTTAATACAAGTTAGAGTTCAGGAGCTGTACAATAAATTGATCATTTTCATACTGGTAATGGTATGAATATCCTGTGTTGGCACTACACTGCAGGGGTAGCCTTCTGAAGCCTAACAGAAAATATGTAGCCTTTTCTTCTTATTTTGCACCAGTCAGATGAAACATTTCAAGATGGCAACACCAAACATTTGACATTTTGAAAATGTATTATATATCCATGAACACATAGAAACCTACTTCATACTCATGGGCTGTGTCCTCCCAACTGATTGCACACTTGTCATTCCCAATATTTGTGCAGACTGTCCACCTAAGTAGGTACAGTTTATGTTCAATTTGTTCCCGACTTGTACCCTTCCCTCTTAGAATGTCCATTTGTCTTACATGTTTGATGTGAGTGTAATGACAAAGGTGTCCCTCTGAGTGTCATACCTTCCTTTTGGATAAATATTTTGTTCTCCTAGTTTAGCTGGCACCTTTTTCTGTGGAGACATCTTGTATTCAATTAGCTGTCCTTTTATTAATTGAACTGTGTGTCTCTAACCTCTGGTTCGCCCTCCCACATGTTTCGTCATTTGTTTGTTTTAGAAAGGCTTTTACTGCTCTTATCTAATCCAATACTTTTTATGTAGGAAAAGCTTTGATATGTCAGTCTTTAGACACAGTTAACCATTGAAATAAAGATTTCAAACAAATAGACTGTTCAGAGATGTTTTGATTCTATTAGCAGCACAGAGACTGAGGTCCTGTAATGAAATACCTGCAGGGAAATAGTTTTCCTCCTGTCAGAAATCACTTTGGCTAACTAACGTTTTATATGGAAACACCTCGGTGTCTACAGGAGGGACATTCAAGTGTTTAACCTGTTATGAGCAGCTGTGGGGGACACCGTGGCACATCCAAATGGATCTTAAATCAGCTTGACCTCTTGGTGTTTGCCTTTGGAGATTTTGAGATCCAAGTATCATAGTCTCCCAGTCCCCATGAGACAAAAGGCTTTTCCTAGTCATTCTTGTTTGGTGTTGTGAAGTAAGAAGCACCTAACAAGATTGGATCTATTGCGAGTTAAATAAATTAATATATACCTCATATCAGGCCTTTTAGGATTTAACACGTTGTACAGTATAATGTGTGTTACCCAGAAGCCCTGTGTCACATGGTGCATTAGGCCTTGTTGCTAAATATGATAGAATTGTTCTGTCCTTGCAGCCTAAGGTCATACCCAATGCTATATGTGGAATTTGCCAGAAGGGTAAGGAGTCCAACAAGAAAGGAAAGCCAGAAGCTCTCATTCACTGCTCACAGTGCAAGAACAGTGGTAAGTAGAACTTCTGTTTTGTTTTTTTAATTAAAACTGACGAATTGCACAGGCTTGTTCATAATGACCATTAAGCCTCTAAAATATGAGCAACAGAACTTAATCTGATTTGTCGGGATCACAAATTGGAATTATACAGTGTGTTTTGGAGTAGTGCTATGGTGCGATCATTGTGTGTGTCCCAGGTCACCCATCGTGCCTGGACATGAGTGAGGAGCTGGTGGGTCTGATTAAGACCTACCCGTGGCAGTGCATGGTGTGTAAGACGTGCACGGTGTGTAAGCATCCCCACCACGAGGAGGAGATGATGTTCTGTGACAAGTGTGACCGGGGCTTCCACACCTTCTGCGTGGGCCTGGACTCCATCCCTCTAGGTGAGCTCTCTCTGGGTCTGTTCAAATACTTTAAGAATGCATCCTTCCTCCTTTCCTTGGTGAAAGCTTTATGATAAATTCGTTGCTTGCGCCTATCAATATATGTTAGATCAGTGATTAGGAAGGAAGGGAGGGTATGTAAAAATAAAATATATATATACAAATCTCTGTCTTGCTGTTGCACTCTGTCTCTCTCTTTCTCTCTCATTGTATCTTATCTTATTATTCTTTTATGGACTTTTGGGGTGATTGAATTTCTGGTTTTATGTGAAAACAACATTAATTTGCGTAGCCAACTGAGCTTGGTGAATAATGCTAAATTAGAAACCTGTTTTTAGAGTTTTCCAAGACTGACATTTTAAGATTTTTTTGTGCTGTCAAGAATGGTTGTGTGTTACCTCAACTTGCTATAATTAGCGTTGCTGCAAATTAAACATCGGAAAGTTCATGTTTGGAATGTGGTCGAAGTGCTTTAAAAGTGTTGAAATCAAATGTTGGAAAGAGACGGTTTTGTCTAGATGCCTTTTAGTCTGAAAGATCCCACAATGCATTCTGTTTTCTAGCCTTTGGTTTGATGTGGATCAACTGAAATATGTAACATAATTGTTTTGTGTTTTTCTCCTCAGGTTGCTGGGTTTGTGAGTGTTGCAACAAGGAGTTCACAACCCCCAAGAACAAAGGAGGAACAAAAAGAAAAACTATGTCTAAATCTGCACATAAATAGAATGTGATTACAGGCTGATCAAATCAACTAGCTAACCCTTTTGATACTTTTTGTACTTTAGATTGTGTTAAGATTAAGTTTGTAATCCTGTATATATAGATTTGCTTTGTCTTAATTATATTTGAAATGTCATTGCCACTGAAGTTATATAATTTTTGCCAGTAAATGTTTTTTTAATGATATAACACATGACTGTCCTGAAGTTTCATTAAAACACAGATGATGTCCCAAAAATGCCCTTCCTACCATTGTGCACCAATAACTTCTCATCAAGGTAGTGCCAGCAAATACCACCTATTCCTCTCTGATAAGTTACAATAGAACTCTGAATTAACCACATCATGTTGTTGTTGTGTGACATTTCTAAGACCACAATCAATACAACCAGACATACAGCAGGCACCACAGTATCTCCTCATGCATATTTGACAAGGACTGGCTTAAGTGTGACCAATTAGTCACCTGGAGAGGTGGCCCTATGTAGCATCTGAACAGTTCTGTCCAGGTGAGTCAAAGAGATCAGTTTGCCTCTTATGGTTCCTTTGGGCCCTGGTGTGAAGTCTTAGAGCAGCTGCTACGTGGCGACCAGGTAGACTACAGTAAGTGAGAGACGTGCGTGGGTCCCTGTCATCTGATATGTGAGGGTGTGGAGTACCATGGGCAGTTGGGAGCAGCAGCAAGACACTGTAACGATACGCGTGTGAACGCTCGCTGCGTCTCACAGAAAGGTCAGTGTTCCACTCAACAGCCGGTGTTTGTTTTGAGGAGCCCATTCAGTCAACATATCAAATGTTATTGGTCACATACACATAATTAGCAGATGTTATTGCTGGTGTAGCGAAATGCTTGTCTTCCTAGCTCCAACAGTGCAGTAGTATCTAACAATTCACAACAATACACACAAATCTAAAAGTAAAAGAATCATCAGCGTTCAACAACTGAAGCCTGGCTTGGTCTGTTGAAAAGTGGTCTGTTGTGAATTTGTATAAATTGCAATGTATATGAGCCATCAGTTGAAATGAGGTACTTTCTATCTTTGGGGCTAGAAGAGGAATGGCGTTTTATGCATGCTGGTCTAAACCTCGAGAGCAGTAAGAACTTGCTGTGCTGTTTCCTAAATTACCACTGGATGGAAGCCAAGAGCTTTTGGTTGAGCCACCTTTGCTCTCTGTCAATATCCCTGGTTGGTATGAAGATGCTGTAGAGTGAACAAATACCATATTCAATAGCTTGAAAGATTCCTGCTCTTGAAGGTTTGCCCCAGATTTTGTACCAGTTTGCACTTTGTATTTAGGAAATAATGCATCCTGTTGCCTCACAATGTTTGGGAACACAGCAAACCAATGTTCTGGGGAGAAGAGATGTTCTTAACCAGTGGGCCAATGTTTGCGACCTTTTTGTTAAGAAATTTGATGGAACTTTTTGGAAATGAGTAATTGTTCAATTTTTATTCACTGCAGACTTCTTTATTGCTATCAGATGTCAAAGCGCTCTCTTGGGTTGATGATTTTCAGCATAACATGTCAAACTCTGAGATATTTTTTTATTGCAGTCTGCCAAACTGTATTGCCCTGGAGTCTCTTGTTGGCGTACTGAGATAAGGACGTCTTTCACAAGGAGTCTTTATGACCAGGATTTATGTACAAACTCTGGGACACACTTTATAAAGAGGGAGTGAAAGTACCATCTTTTTTGATAGATTGCAACACTTATGTGTTAAAGTACTTTTACACAATGTGTCATGAAATAAAACCGATCCTCTCATGAAGCCAGCAGTAGTGGTCAGAGAGAAAACAGCCTGTGGCTGTCTGAACCTCTAGCAGGCTACTTCCTGTGCTCTGCTCCCATGCCTCCCTCCTCTGGCTTGGGTCCAAACAAACACTGGATCACTTGTTACTATGTATCAATTATTAATCGGGTAAGCTCATGGAAATTACAAACTGATTATGGCTTTTAAATTAAAAGGCACCTCTGCTGTTTTGACTTGCGGTGGATATAGGCTCAGGGTGTCCTCTCTTGTTGCCAGGCTGTTAAACCAGGTGTAATGGTCCTCTCTTGTTGCCAGGCTGTTAAACCAGGATGTTAAACCAGGTGTAATGGTCCTCTTGTTGCCAGGTTGTTAAACCAGGATGTTAAACCAGGTGTAATAGTCCTCTTGTTGCCAGGCTGTTAAACCAGGTGTAATGGTCCTCTCTTGTTGCCAGGCTGTTAAACCAGGTGTAATAGTCCTCTCTTGTTGCCAGGCTGTTAAACCAGGTGTAATGGTCCTCTCTTGTTGCCAGGCTGTTAAACCAGGTGTAATGGTCCTCTCTTGTTGCCAGGCTGTTAAACCAGGTGTAATGGTCCTCTCTTGTTGCCAGGCTGTTAAACCAGGTGTAATAGTCCTCTCTTGTTGCCAGGCTGTTAAACCAGGATGTTAAACCAGGTGTAATGGTCCTCTCTTGTTGCCAGGCTGTTAAACCAGGTGTAATGGTCCTCTTGTTGCCAGGTTGTTAAGCCAGGATGTTAAACCAGGTGTAATAGTCCTCTCTTGTTGCCAGGCTGTTAAACCAGGTGTAATGGTCCTCTCTTGTTGCCAGGCTGTTAAACCAGGTGTAATGGTCCTCTCTTGTTGCCAGGCTGTTAAACCAGGTGTAATGGTCCTCTCTTGTTGCCCGGCTGTTAAACCAGGATGTTAAACCAGGTGTAATGGTCCTCTTGTTGCCCGGCTGTTAAACCAGGTGTAAAGGTCCCCTCTTGTTGCCCGGCTGTTAAACCAGGTGTAATGGTCCCCTCTTGTTGCCAGGCTGTTAAACCAGGTGTAATGGTCCTATTGTTGCCAGGCTGTTAAACCAGGTGTAATGGTCCTCTCTTGTTGCCAAGCTGTTAAACCAGGTGTAATAGTCCTCTCTTGTTGCCAGGCTGTTAAACCAGGATGTTAAACCAGGTGTAATGGTCCTCTCTTGTTGCCAGGCTGTTAAACCAGGTGTAATGGTTCTCTTGTTGCCAGGTTGTTAAGCCAGGATGTTAAACCAGGTGTAATAGTCCTCTCTTGTTGCCAGGCTGTTAAACCAGGTGTAATGGTCCTCTTGTTGCCAGGCTGTTAAACCAGGTGTAATGGTCCTCTCTTGTTGCCAGGCTGTTAAACCAGGTGTAATGGTCCTCTCTTGTTGCCCGGCTGTTAAACCAGGATGTTAAACCAGGTGTAATGGTCCTCTTGTTGCCCGGCTGTTAAACCAGGTGTAATGGTCCCCTCTTGTTGCCCGGCTGTTAAACCAGGTGTAATGGTCCCCTCTTGTTGCCAGGCTGTTAAACCAGGTGTAATGGTCCTATTGTTGCCAGGCTGTTAAACCAGGTGTAATGGTCCTCTCTTGTTGCCAAGCTGTTAAACCAGGTGTAATAGTCCTCTCTTGTTGCCAGGCTGTTAAACCAGGATGTTAATCCAGGTGTAATGGTCCTCTCTTGTTGCCAGGCTGTTAAACCAGGTGTAATGGTTCTCTTGTTGCCAGGTTGTTAAGCCAGGATGTTAAACCAGGTGTAATAGTCCTCTCTTGTTGCCAGGCTGTTAAACCAGGTGTAATGGTCCTCTCTTGTTGCCAGGCTGTTAAACCAGGTGTAATGGTCCTCTCTTGTTGCCAGGCTGTTAAACCAGGTGTAATGGTCCTCTCTTGTTGCCAGGCTGTTAAACCATGTGTAATGGTCCTCTCTTGTTGCCAGGCAGTTAAACCAGGTGTAATGGTCCCCTCTTGTTGCCAAGCTGTTAAACCAGGTGTAATGGTCCTCTTGTTGCCTGGCTGTTAAACCAGGTGTAATAGTCCTCTCTTGTTGCCAGGCTGTTAAACCAGGATGTTAAACCAGGTGTAATGGTCCTCTTGTTGCCCGGCTGTTAAACCAGGTGTAATGGTCCCCTCTTGTTGCCCGGCTGTTAAACCAGGTGTAATGGTCCTATTGTTGCCAGGCTGTTAAACCAGGTGTAATGGTCCTCTCTTGTTGCCAAGCTGTTAAACCAGGTGTAATAGTACTCTCTTGTTGCCAGGCTGTTAAACCAGGATGTTAAACCAGGTGTAATGGTCCTCTCTTGTTGCCAAGCTGTTAAACCAGGTGTAATAGCCCTCTCTTGTTGCCAGGCTGTTAAACCAGGATGTTAAACCAGGTGTAATAGTCCTCTCTTGTTGCCAGGCTGTTAAACCATGTGTAATGGTCCTCTCTTGTTGCCAGGCTGTTAAACCAGGTGTAATGGTCCTCTCTTGTTGCCCGGCTGTTTAACCAGGTGTAATGGTCCTCTTGTTGCCAGGCTGTTATACCAGGTGTAATAGTCATCTCTTGTTGCCAGGCTGTTAAACCAGGTGTAATGGTCCTCTCTTGTTGCCAAGCTGTTAAACCAGTTGTAATAGCCCTCTCTTGTTGCCAGGCTGTTAAACCAGGTTGAATGGTCCTCTCTTGTTGCCAGGCTGTTAAACCATGTGTAATGGTCCTCTCTTGTTGCCCTGCTGTTAAACCATGTGTAATGGTCCTCTCTTGTTGCCAGGCTGTTAAACCAGGTGTAATGGTCCTCTCTTGTTGCCCGGCTGTTAAACCAGGTATAATGGTCCTCTTGTTGCCAGGCTGTTAAACCAGGTGTAATAGTCATCTCTTGTTGCCAGGCGGTTAAACCAGGTGTAATGGTCCTCTCTTGTTGCCAGGCTGTTAAACCAGGATGTTAAACCAGGTGTAATAGTTCACTCTTGTTGCAAGGCTGTTAAACCAGGTGTAATGGTCCTCTCTTGTTGCCAGGCTGTTAAACCAGGTGTAATGGTCCTCTCTTGTTGCCAGGCTGTTAAACCATGTGTAATGGTCCTCTCTTGTTGCCAGGCAGTTAAACCAGGTGTAATAGTCCTCTTGTTGCCAAGCTGTTAAACCAGGTGTAATGGTCCTCTTGTTGCCTGGCTGTTAAACCAGGTGTAATGGTCATCTTTTGTTGCCAGGCTGTTAAACCAGGATGTTAAACCAGGTCTAATAGTCCTCTCTTGTTGCCAGGCTGTTAAACCAGGTGTAATGGTCCTCTCTTGTTGCCAGGTTGTTAAACCAGGTGTAATGGTGCTCTCTTGTTGCCCGGCTGTTAACCCAGGATGTTAAACCAGGTTTAATAGTCCTCTCTTGTTGCCAGGCTGTTAAACCAGGTGTAATGGTCCTCTCTTGTTGCCAGGCTGTTAAACCAGGTGTAATGGTCCTCTCTTGTTGCCAGGCTGTTAAACCATGTGTAATGGTCCTCTCTTGTTGCCCGGCTGTTAAACCAGGTGTAATGGTGCTCTCTTGTTGCCAGCCTGTTAAACTAGGCTGAGTGCAGACATCAGCATGGTTATGGGACCTTCCTCATGCATATTTGACTAGAGAAGGTTTTAAGCCGGGGCACATGCCTCACACCTGTTGCCCCTCCACAATGAGAGTGCCTTCGCCCCGGTGGACGAGCGGCATAAGTGAGGACTGGCCATGCGGTAGGCACCTTTCACTGCCGTTCTGTCTCACCAGCCTTGAATGGAGCAGTTAATGGAGGGGTGTCAGTTGAGGGAGGTAAAGGGTAAAGAAGGGAGTGTGAATGGAGTGGGTTTACTGGTTTTGTTCCAGTGAGGTATCTTTAGCCAGGTATATCGTACCACCAGAATAAGGCCTAATCTCATGACAAACAACAGAGTTAATAATTGAGGTGTTTGAAGCGTTGGTGGATCTCCCTCTGTTGACTGGGAGGTATTCGTGTGCTGTAGTGTTGACTGGGAGGTATCCGTGTAGTGTAGTGTTGACTGGGAGTTTCCGTGTGGTGTAGTGTTGACTGGATGTGTCCGTGTGGTGTAGTGTTGACTGGATGTGTCCGTGTGATTGTGTGTAATTGTGAGGGCCACACAGGACCTAGACAAGGGTTCTCCAGTAGTCACCCACAGGACCTAGACAGGGGTTATCCAGTAGTCACCCACAGGACCTAGACAAGGGTTCTCCAGTAATCACCACTCACTGCTTCGGACCAACAGCTGGCTGCAGCTGCTCTCCAGTGGCACCACATGCTTGAGTGAGGTAAGTGACTGGCTGCACAGACAGACATAAAGTAAACCTGCACAGCCAACACTTACAAAGAAGCTTCGCACATGGTCCCCCTCAGCAGGGAAGACTGCAGATTTTTTGTTCAGTACTGGTGGCCACTTCACCCCCCAGTTCTGCAGCCTGTATTACTTAGTGTGACTTCACCCCCTCAGTTCTACAGCCTGTATTAGTTAGTGTGACTTCACCCCCTCAGTTCCATCCTGTATTAGTTAGTGTGACTTCACCCCCTCAGTTCTGCAGCCTGTATTAGTTAGTGTGACTTCACCTCCTCAGTTCTGCAGCCTGTATTAGTTAGTGTGACTTGACCCCCTCAGTTCTGCAGCCTGTATTAGTTAGTGTGACTTCACCTCCTCAGTTCTACAGCCTGTATTAGTTAGTGTGACTTCACCCCCTCAGTTCTACAGCCTGTATTAGTTAGTGTGACTTCACCCCCTCAGTTCCATAGCCTGTATTAGTTAGTGTGACTTCACCCCCTCAGTTCCATAGCCTGTATTAGTTAGTGTGACTTCACCCCCTCAGTTCTGCAGCCTGTATTAGTTAGTGTGACTTCACCCCCTCAGTTCCATAGCCTGTATTAGTTAGTGTGACTTCACCTCCTCAGTTCTGCAGCCTGTATTAGTTAGTGTGACTTCACCCCCTCAGTTCTGCAGCCTGTATTAGTTAGTGTGACTTCACCCCCTCAGTTCTGCAGCCTGTATTAGTTAGTGTGACTTCACCCCCTCAGTTCTGCAGCCTTTATTAGTTAGTGTGACTTCACCCCCTCAGTTCCATAGCCTGTATTAGTTAGTGTGACTTCACCCCCTCAGTTCTGCAGCCTGTATTAGTTAGTGTGACTTCACCTCCTCAGTTCTGTAGCCTGTATTAGTTAGTGTGACTTCACCTCCTCAGTTTTACAGCCTGTATTAGTTAGTGTGACTTCACCCCCTCAGTTCTGCAGCCTTTAATAGTTAGTGTGACTTCACCCCCTCAGTTCCATAGCCTGTATTAGTTAGTGTGACTTCACCCCCTCAGTTCTGCAGCCTGTATTAGTTAGTGTGACTTCACCCCCTCAGTTCTGCAGCCTGTATTAGTTAGTGTGACTTCACCCCCTCAGTTCCATAGCCTGTAGTAGTTAGTGTGAATTCACCCCCTCAGTTCCATAGCCTGTATTAGTTAGTGTGACTTCACCCCCTCAGTTCCATAGCCTGTATTAGTTAGTGTGACTTCACCCCCTCAGTTCTGCAGCCTGTATTAGTTAGTGTGACTTCACCTCCTCAGTTTTACAGCCTGTATTAGTTAGTGTGACTTCACCCCCTCAGTTCTGCAGCCTGTATTAGTTAGTGTGACTTCACCCCCTCAGTTCTGCAGCCTTTATTAGTTAGTGTGACTTCACCCCCTCAGTTCCATAGCCTGTATTAGTTAGTGTGACTTCACCCCCTCAGTTCTGCAGCCTGTATTAGTTAGTGTGACTTCACCCCCTCAGTCCTGCAGCCTGTAGTAGTTAGTGTGACTTCACCCCCTCAGTTCCATAGCCTGTAGTAGTTAGTGTGACTTCACCCCCTCAGTTCCATAGCCTGTATTAGTTAGTGTGACTTCACCCCCTCAGTCCTGCAGCCTGTATTAGTTAGTGTGACTTCACCCCCTCAGTTCTGCAGCCTGTATTAGTTAGTGTGACTTCACCCCCTCAGTTCCATAGCCTGTATTAGTTAGTGTGACTTCACCCCCTCAGTTCCATAGCCTGTATTAGTTAGTGTGACTTCACCCCCTCAGTTCCATAGCCTGTATTAGTTAGTGTGACTTCACCCCCTCAGTTCTGCAGCCTGTATTAGTTAGTGTGACTTCACCCCCTCAGTTCTGCAGCCTGTATTAGTTAGTGTGACTTCACCCCCTCAGTTCCATAGCCTGTATCAGTTTAGACCTCATGTCCTGAATCCTGGACTTGAGCAGCAGCATGATGTAACTGAATACCACCTGTACTGTAATGTCCTCCACTGTATCATCAAATTGAGTTTTAGTATACACTATATCCCTCAGGTTGTTAAATGCGTATTAAAGTTGGGGCAGCTGTAAAATGGGAATTGTTTTTAGTTAGTATCGGTATAAGCAATATACAACACCTAGATGTGCTGTCCTGCCTGTCAGTGACTACCTCCCCTTTCGCCTGTTCCTCCACAACGTGGGAAGGAGACCTGTGAAAAGCTAGACTTTTATGTAAACCCTGTTCTCTCTGCTGAGTGTCTGTGCTGCTGCGTTGGGGGTGGGCAGGCAGGCTTCATTTTACAGTTCATTCCAGTTTCTCTGGCCTCTGGAACAGTTTCACAGTCCTGTTCCAAACAGTGGGCCCGCTTTGTCACTGAGCTGCTGAAGCACCTCTGGGGCTCCCTGTGATTGAAGACAGCATATGGACAATGCCCTCCCTTCCTGTTTCAAGGGAATGTTGTTCGGGCTGGGTGGATGCCTGGGAAAGGGAGCGCTACCTTTGACCTCTGGAATCACTCATTTACTCTGGGCCCAGGGAGAAGATGAGGGGGTCTGCAGGAAGGGATGCAGCCAACCAGCTGTCACTAGAAACTCCCTTCCAGTGTTTCTGTGGCCATTCTCAGGGAGGAAGGCAGACCCTTTTGAGGGCAGGGCAGAGCAGATTAACAGGGCCAAAGAATTTGCCTGATGATCTGTGTTAGCCATTTCTATCGCTGCCTTCTGCAATGCAGATTTTAGGCTTTTGGTACAAACTGTGAAGCCATGATGGGGTAGAGATAATAAGATGTATGGGTATGCTGTTGATTGGTGTTTTATGAGAAATATTGTGTATTTCTCTAGTTTGTTTCTTGGCTGTATTTCTATAATTATTTGTGTTGCAGCCAGGTTGAGGTTTGTGTGTCTAAAAAAAAAACCTGTCTTCTCTTATGGGATGCATTTCTCTTTCTCTGTCTATCCTCTCTCAATTTATAATCCCTGTTACAGTCCCCCGAATGGGCAGTTTGATGGTTTGACACCACATCCCAGACCTGTATCTGTCTGTGCACTAATTCAAGTAGCAAGTATTTTAAGACATCATCTGCCATCCTACCATTTCTGATGTGTCTGTCTGTCATTGGGCTGGGTGTGGGCAGAAACCTGAGCCGTTTACAAGACTAAGTCCTGGAGAAACACAGTCCTCCAAACTATCCCCTGACAGGGAATTGGGGATTATCATCCCTGACCCTGACCTGTTTGCTATGAGTTATCTATTGTTATCTATTGTTACGGATATTTAAGATACAGAAAAGGTTTTGCAAGAGCAAATAAAACACTTTCTTTAATTGTAGAAAATATTCAGTTAAACATTGTGGAGACAGGAGAGGAGCACTTATTTTGGTTATAGGTGTACTGTGAGGTGATGTTTCATCATAGGTGTATACTGTGAGGTGATGTTTCATCATAGGTGTATACTGTGAGGTGACGTTTCATCATAGGTGTATACTGTGAGGTGATGTTTCATCATAGGTGTATACTGTGAGGTGATGTTTCATCATAGGTGTATACTGTGAGGTGATGTTTCATCATAGGTGTATACTGTGAGGTGACGTTTCATCATAGGTGTATACTGTGAGGTGACGTTTCATCATAGGTGTATACTGTGAGGTGACGTTTCATCATAGGTGTATACTGTGAGGTGACGTTTCATCATGGGATGAAATGGAACAAACAGAACTTGATGCTGGATAGTGAACAATACCGAAAAGCCTTTGTTCAAAATAACTTCCAGAAAGCACTTTTCATGTAGTGGAAACATTTCTACAGAACATATTGGGATGAAGTCAGCAATATAATGGGAATGATTTATTGATTACTGCATTGTTGGGTTTAGAGCTTGCAAGGCATTTCACTGTACTTGTGCATGTGACATTGAAACGTATCTATAAGGCCCCTAAACCCCTGTAATCCTATTAGTGTAGGTTTGGATACCTAAACTGTTATGAGACAGGATGAGAAATATAGCTATAGTTGGACAGGGTCGAGGGGTTTACTTTTGACACCTGCTGGTTGATTTGAACAAATGGTCACCAGCTACTGCAGGATGTTTTTCAACCAAATAAACAGTTTAATCTACAGTAGGCTACCAGTGGAGCTGGTATGTGGTACGGTTCATCCACAAGCAATGCAAATACCTTTATCTTTCATGTGGATGGTAAAACAGCCTTCTGTGGGTCAGTGACATGATTACTGCGGGAATAACAGAGTGTAGAAAAACATGTAGCTCAACTGGGATCAAAACGCTGGGCTGGGACCAAAACGCTGGGCTGGGACCAAAACGCTGGGACGTAGAGTAAACAAGCAAACAAAAACACACAAATATAAAATAAATATATAATACAGATATATACAGGTATGTAATTTAATACAGGTAACTGCCTAAATACAGGAAACGCCAACAAAGTGTCTTATAGGGTGTTGGGCCAGAACAGCTTCAATGCACCTTGGCATAGATTCTACAAGTGTCTGGAACTCTATTGGAGGGATGTGACACCATTCTTCCACGAGAAATCCATCATTTGGTGTTTTGTTGAGGTGGTGGAAAACGCTGTCTCAGTGCCGCTCCAGAATTTCCCATAAGTGTTCAATTGGATTGAGATCTGGTGACTGAGATGGCAATGGCATATGGTTTACATAGTTTTCATGCTCATCAAACCATTCAGTGACCACTCATCCTATGGGGGCATCGACATGGTAACCAAAATAATGGCCTGCCCAGCGTTTTTATACATGACCCTAAGCTTGATGGGATGTTAATTGCTTAATTAACTCAGGAACCACACCTGTGTGGAAGCACCTGCTTTCAATATACTTTGTATCCTTCACTTACTCAAGTGTTTCCATTATTTTGGCAGTTACCTGTATGTCAAGACCTCACAGAGGGGAAATAGGAGAAAGCATAGTTACTCTCCAAGAGGGACAATGTCTTATACAACAATACTGTATCACGTCTGTTGGAGCAATTGGAAAAACTAATAAAGCTCTTGTATTTCTTGGATGTTTTTCATTTATATGAAATAAATTCAATGTTTGAAAAGTGTGTATTCATAAACTCTCTGTAGCAATATTTTCAAAGTGAAAATGAACCATTGGCCATTTACTGAGCTTAGATCAAAATAGAACCAACAACGGTCTGATTTTCAGCCTGAGAACACCCTTCATCCAGTTCGTCTTTCAGAGAAAGAAGTGACCAAACAGAAGCGCTCTGGTGTGGTGTGGTTGAGGCCGGGTGGCCAAAGGAGGCGGTCCCCCCGAGCAGGCGACTGTGGTGAGAGTGAGGCGCCATAGACGGGCTGGAGACCCACTGAGAAGAGAGAAAACATTCAGTGGCCCTGTCTGACACCAGGGGTCAGGGGTTCAGCCCCAGCCACTGTAGGAAGCTTAGAAGGCAGGGCCCTCCCCCCAGCGCCATCATTTTGAAGCCGGAGCAGCTGGCAGGTGTCAGGAGTTACAAAGGGACATCTGTGCAGGGAGAACTGTCCCAACCATTCCTTCGCTCGCTACTTCATTAAACTTTCCACTTCATAAACCCAATCGGGCCAGCTCGCTGTCGCTGGCCAGCGTGTGGGCCACGCTCCCCAACTTTTTTCCCAGCGCTCACTCGGTCCACATTGCCAACTATAAACAAGTGACAAGCCGCTTTTTACCATTCTCAACTGTTTTATCTATTTGGCTGGTGGGAAGAAAAACAAAACAAAAAAACTTTTATTGGCAGGCTTGAGAGATGGAATTTTGAGATCAAAATAAATGATTTACAACAGTTTTTGATATTATGAAGAAAACAAGATGCAACTGTGATGTACTGAAGTGATGGAACTGTATATTTAAAAAAAACTTCAAATATAGCTGCGAGCAGCAATGCACAGGGTTCACAGGGTGACAGAAAGGACAAGATCAGTTGGATAACAAAGCAAGCACTCTATCACGTAGGAACTATATTCCCTTATGTGCAGTCAGTGAAATCGTTTATCTCTCAATACCCCAAGGATGACACAAGTGAAGTTTATTCTAGTGCGCAAGTATTTCCAAATCAAACCAAATCAAATTGTATTTGTCAAATACACGTGTTTAGCAGATGTTATTGCGGGTGTAGTGAAATGCTTGTGCTTCTAGCACTGACAGTGCAGTAATATCTAACAAGTAATATCTAACAATTTCACAACATATACCCAATACACACAAATCTAAGTAAGGAATGGAATTAGGAATATATACATATATGGACGAGCAATGACAGAGTGGCATGGACTAAGATACAGTAGAATATTATAGAATACAGTATATACATATGAGATGAGTAATGCAAGATATGTAAACATTATTAAAGTGACTAGTGTTCCATTTCTTAAAGTGGCCAGTGATTTCTAGTCTATGTCTTTAGGCAGCAGCCTCTAATGTGCTAGTGATGGCTATTTAACAGTCTGATGGCCTTGAGATAGAAGCTGTTTTTCAGTCTCTTGGTCCCAGCTTTGATGCACCTGTACTGACCTCACCTTCTGGATGATAGCGGGGTGAACAGGCAGTGGCTCAGGTGGTTGATGTCCTTGATGATCTTTTTGGCCTTCCTGTGACATCGGGTGCTGTAGGTGTCCTGAAGGGCGGGTAGTTTACCCCTGGTAATGCGTTGGGCAGACCGCACCCTCTGGAGAGCCCTGCGGTTGCAGGCGGTGCAGTTGCCGTACAGTGGTGAACAGGGAGTACAGGAGTGGGCTGAGCACGCACCCTTGTGGGGCCCCAGTGTTGAGGATCAGCGAAGTGGAGGTGTTGTTTCCTACCTTCACCACCTGGGGGCGGCTCGTCAGGAAGTCCAGGACCCAGTTGCACAGGGCGGGGTTGAGACCCAGGGCCTCGAGCTTAATGATGAGCTTGGAGGGTACTATGGTGTTGAATGCTGAGCTACAGTCAATGAACAGCATTCTTACATAGGTATTCCTTTTGTCCAGATGCGATAGGGCAGTGTGATGGCGATTGAAGAGGGTCTAGGGTGACAGGTAAGGTGGAGATTATCCTTGATTAGTCACTCAAAGCACTTCATGATGACAGGTGAGTGCTACTTAGTTTAGTTACCTTTGCTTTCTTGGGTACAGGAACAATGGTGGCCATCTTTAAGCATGTGGGTACAGCAGACTGGGAAAGGGAGAGATTGAATATGTCCGTAAACACACCAGCCAGCTGGTTTGAGCATGCTCTGAGGACTCGGCTAGGGATGCCGTCTGGGCCGGCAGCCTTGCGAGGGTTAACACGCTTAAATGTCTTACCTACGTCGGCCACGGAGAAGGATAGCCCACAGTCCTTGGTAGTGGGCCGCGTCAGTGGCACTGTGTTATCCTCAAAGCGGGTGAAGAAGGTTAGCTTGTCCGGAAGCGAAACGCCGGTGTCGGCGACGTGGCTGGTTTTCCTTTTGTAGTCCGTGATTGTCTGTAGATCCTGCCACATACAGTGGGGAGAACAAGTATTTGATACACTGCTGATTTTGCAGGTTTTCCTACTTACAAAGCATGTAGAGGTCTGTAATTTTTTTATCATAGGTACACTTCAACTGTGAGAGACGGAATCTAAAATAAAAATCCAGAAAATCACATTGTATGATTTTTAAGAAATTAATTTGCATTTTATTGCATGACATAAGTATTTGATCACCTACCAACCAGTAAGAATTCCGGCTCTCACAGACCTGTTAGTTTTTCTTTAAGAAGCCCTCCGGTTCTCCACTCATTACCTGTATTAACTGCACCTGTTTGAACTCATTACCTGTATAAAATATATCTGTCCACACTCTCAATCAAACAGACTCCAACCTCTCCACAATGGCCAAGACCAGAGAGCTGTGTAAGGACATCAGGGATAAAATTGTAGACCTGCACAAGGCTGTGATGGGCTACAGGACAATATGCAAGCAGCTTGGTGAGAAGGCAACAACTGTTGGCACAATTATTAGAAAATGGAAGAAGTTCAAGATGACGGTCAATCACCCTTGGTCTGGGGCTCCATGCAAGATCTCACCTCGTGGGGCATCAATGATCATGAGGAAGGTGAGGGATCAGCCCAGAACTACACGGCAGGACCTGGTCAATGACCTGAAGAGAGCTAGGACCACAGTCTCAAAGAAAACCATTAGTAACACACTACGCCGTCATGGATTAAAATCCTGCAGCGCACGAAAGGTCCCCCTGCTCAAGCCAGTGCATGTCCAGGCCCATCTGAAGTTTGCCAATGACCATCTGGATGATCCAGAGGAGGAATGGGAGAAGGTCATGTGGTCTGATGAGACAAAAATAAAGCTTTTTGGTCTAAACTCCACTCGCCGTGTTTGGAGGAAGAAGAAGGATGAGTACAACCCCAAGAACACCATCCCAACCGTGAAGCATGGAGGTGGAAACATCATTCTTTGGGGATGCTTTTCTGCAAAGGGGACACGACGACTGCACCGTATTGAGGGGAGGATGGATGGGGCCATGTATCGCGAGATCTTGGCCAACAACCTCCTTCCCTCTAAGAGTATTGAAGATGGGTCGTGGCTGGGTCTTCCAGCATGACAACGACCCGATACACACAGCCAGGGCAACTAAGGAGTGGCTCCGTAAGAAGCATCTCAAGGTCCTAGAGTGGCCTAGCCAGTCTCCAGACCTGAACCCAATAGAAAATCTTTGGAGGGAGCTGAAAGTCCGTATTGCCCAGCGACAGCCCCGAAACCTGAAGGATCTGGAGAAGGTCTCTGTGGAGGAGTGGGCCAAAATCCCTGCTGCAGTGTGTGCAAACCTGGTCAAGACCTACAGGAAACGTATGATCTCTGTAATTGCAAACAAAGGTTTCTGTACCAAATATTAAGTTCTGCTTTTCTGATGTATCAAATACTTATGTCATGCAATAAAATGCAAATGAATTACTTAAAAATCATACAATGTGATTTTCTGGATTTTTGTTTTAGATTCCGTCTCTCACAGTTGAAGTGTACCTGTGATACAAATTACAGACCTCTACATGCTTTGTAAGTAGGAAAACCTGCAAAATCGGCAGTGTATCAAATTCTTGTTCTCCCCACTGTACAGTGGGGGAAAAAAGTATTTAGTCAGCCACCAATTGTGCAAGTTCTCCCACTTAAAAAGATGAGAGAGGCCTGTAATTTTCATCATAGGTACACGTCAACTATGACAGACAAATTGAGATTTTTTTTTCCAGAAAATCACATTGTAGGATTTTTAATGAATTTATTTGCAAATTATGGTGGAAAATAAGTATTTGGTCACCTACAAACAAGCAAGATTTCTGGCTCTCACAGACCTGTAACTTCTTCTTTAAGAGGCTCCTCTGTCCTCCACTCGTTACCTGTATTAATAGCACCTGTTTGAACTTGTTATCAGTATAAAAGACACCTGTCCACAACCTCAAACAGTCACACTCCAAACTCCACTATGGCCAAGACCAAAGAGCTGTCAAAGGACACCAGAAACAAAATTGTAGACCTGCACCAGGCTGGGAAGACTGAATCTGCAATAGGTAAGCAGCTTGGTTTGAAGAAATCAACTGTGGGAGCAATTATTAGGAAATGGAAGACATACAAGACCACTGATAATCTCCCTCGATCTGGGGCTCCACGCAAGATCTCACCCCGTGGGGTCAAAATTATCACAAGAACGGTGAGCAAAAATCCCAGAACCACACAGGGGGACCTAGTGAATGACCTGCAAAGAGCTGGGACCAAAGTAACAAAGCCTACCATCAGTAACACACTACGCCGCCAGGGACTCAAATCCTGCAGTGCCAGACGTGTCCCCCTGCTTAAGCCAGTACATGTCCAGGCCCGTCTGAAGTTTGCTAGAGTGCATTTGGATGATCCAGAAGAGGATTGGGAGAATGTCATATGGTCAGATGAAACCAAAATAGAACTTTTTGGTAAAAACTCAACTCGTCGTGTTTGGAGGACAAAGAATGCTGAGTTGCATCCAAAGAACACCATACCTACTGTGAAGCATGGGGCTGGAAACATCATGCTTTGGGGCTGTGTTTCTGCAAAGGGACCAGGACGACTGATCCGTGTAAAGGAAAGAATGAATGGGGCCATGTATCGTGAGACTTTGAGTGAAAACCTCCTTCCATCAGCAAGGGCATTGAAGATGAAACGTGGCTGGGTCTTTCAGCATGACAATGATGCCAAACACACCGCCCGGGCAACGAAGGAGTGGCTTCGTAAGAAGCATTTCAAGGTCCTGGAGTGGCCTAGCCAGTCTCCAGATCTCAACCCCATAGAAAATCTTTGGAGGGAGTTGAAAGTCTGTGTTGCCCAGCGACAGCCCCAAAACATCACTGCTCTAGAGGAGATCTGCATGGAGGAATGGGCCAAAATACCAGCAACAGTGTGTGAAAACCTTGTGAAGACTTACAGAAAACGTTTGACCTGTGTCATTGCCAACAAAGGGTATATAACAAAGTATTGAAAAACTTTTGTTATTGACCAAATACTTATTTTCCACCATCATTTGCAAAGAAATTCATAAAAAATCCTACAATGTGATTTTCTTGATTTTTTTTTCTCATTTTGTCTGTCATAGTTGACGTGTACCTATGATGAAAATTACAGGCCTCTCTCATCTTTTTAAGTGGGAGAACTTGCACAATTGGTGGCTGACTAAATACTTTTTTCCCTCACTGTATGTCTTGTGTCTGAGCCGTTGAATTGCGACTCCACTTTGTCTCTATACTGACGTTTTGCTTGTTTGATTGCCTTGTGGAGTGAATAGCTACACAGTTTGTATTCTGTCATATTCCCAGTCACCTTGCCATGCGGTGGTTTGCGCTTTTAGTTTTGCGCGAATGCTGCAGTCTATCCACGTTTTCTGGTTAGGGTAGGTTTTAATAGTCACAGTGGGCACAACATCTCCTATACACTTCCTGGTAAACTCAGTCACCATTTCAGTGTATTCGTCTAAATTTGTTTCGCAAGCAACTGCAACATATCCCAGTCCGTGTGATCAAAACAATCTTGAAGCGTGGATTCCGATTGGTCAGACCAGCATCGAATAGTCCTTAGCACGGGTACTTCCTGTTTGCTTTTCTGCCTATAGGAAGGGAGGAGCAAAATGGAGCCGTGGTCAGATTTGCCGAAAGGAGGGCGGGGGAGGGCCTTGTAAGCATCCCGGAAGTTCGAATAGCAATGGTCGAGTGTTTTAGCAGTGCGAGCACAGCAGTCGATATGTTGATAGAACTTCGGCAGCCTAGTCCTCAAATTTGTTTTGTTAAAATCTCCAGCTACAATAAATGCAGCCTCAGGATATGTGGTTTCCAGTGAAGTTCTTTGAGGGCCGTCATGGTATGGGCTTGAGGGGGGATATAAACAGTGTTGGCTATAACCGAGGAAAATTGTCTTGGGAGATAATACGGTCTGCATTTGATTGTGAGGTATTCTAGGTTGGGTGAACAAAAGGACTTGAGTTCTTGTATGTTACTACAATTACACCATGAGTCGTTAATCATGAAACAGACACCTCCGCTCTTCTGCTTCCCGGAGAGATATTTATTTCTGTCTGCGCGATGAACTGAGAACCCATCTGGCTGGACTGATTTCGACAGAATATCCCAAGAGAGCCATGTTTCCATTAAACAAAGTATTGTTACAGGCCCTGATTTCTCTCTGGAAAGAAACCCTTGCCCTGAGCTCGTCAACTTTGTTATCCAAAGACTGAACATTAGCAAGTAATAAACTCGGAAGCGGTGGGTGGTGTGCCCGCCTCCTAAGTCGAACCAGCAGGCTGCTCCGAGTGCCTCTCCTCCGCCGGTGATGTTTTGGTTCAGCCTCTGGAATCAGTTCAATTGCCCTGGGGAGTGCGAACAAAGGATCTGCTTCGGGAAAGTCGTATTCCTGGTCGTAATGCTGGTAGTTCTGGTGAGTTACCGCCGCTCTGATATCCAATAGTTTTTCCCGGCTGTATGTAATGATATAAAACATTTTCTGAGCTAATAATGTAAAAAATAATACATAAAAAAACAAAATACTGCAAAGTTTCTTTGTCGGCGCCAGTTCCGGTTCACGTTTTCTAATACGGCAACAATAGTGCACATTATGCAGACATAATAATTCAAATATTTTACACTGCTGTTCAAATAATTCACATTTCAGTTGGTGCAGTGCATATTAGTTTTCCAAAAATGCGTCCACATCAACAGCTGTCATACACTATGTTTGAGGTTTTCTTAAAAATATATAAAAAATGTTTTGCAGCTCTTTCATATTAGACAATGCAAACATAATAATACAAATATGTCAATCTGTTTGTGTATATGATTAAATCTCAGTTGGTACACTCCACATTAGCGTTCCAAAATACTTCAATACACTTGCACAGCTGTAATGTGCTGACTGTGCAAGTGGCAGGACTTCCGGTTTCTAATTTTCCCTAATAAAATATCTACTTTTCACTACGTTCAGACCACATAATAGGGCAACAATATGTGATTATAGAGATACAGTGAGGGAAAAAGGTATTTGATCCCCTGCTGATTTTGTACGTTTGCCCACTGACAAAGAAATGATCAGTCTATAATTTTAATGGTAGGTTTATTTGAACAGTGAGAGACAGAATAACAACAAATAAATCCAGAAAAACGCATGTCAAAAATGTTATAAATTGATTTGCATTTTAAATTAGGGAAATAAGTATTTGACCCCCTCTCAATCAGAAAGAATTCTGGCTCCCAGGTGTCTTTTATACAGGTAACGAGCTGAGATTAGGAGCACACTCTTAAAGGGAGTGCTCCTAATCTCAGTTTGTTACCTGTATAAAAGACACCTGTCCATAGAAGCAATCAATCAATCAATCAGATTCCAAACTCTCCACCATGGCCAAGACCAAAGAGCTCTCCAAGGATGTCAGGGACAAGATTGTAGACCTGCACAAGGCTGGAATGGGCTACAAGACCATCGCCAAGCAGCTTGGTGAGAAGGTGACAACAGTTGGTGCAATTATTCGCAAATGGAAGAAACACAAAATAACCATCAATCTCCCTCGGCGTGGGGCTCCATGCAAGATCTCACCTCGTGGAGTTGCAATGATCATGAGAACGGTGAGGAATCAGCCCAGAACTACACGGGAGGATCTTGTCAATGATCTCAAGGCAGCTGGGACCATAGTCACCAAGAAAACAATTGGTAACACACTACGCCGTGAAGGACTGAAATCCTGCAGCGCCCGCAAGGTCGCCCTGCTCAAGAAAGCACATATAAAGGCCCGTCTGAAGTTTGCCAATGAACATCTGAATGATTCAGAGGAGAACTGGTGAAAGTATTGTAGTCAGATGAGACCAAAATCGAGCTCTTTGGCATCAACCTAACGTGTTCGGAGGAGGAGGAGGAATGCTGCCTATGACCCCAAGAACACCATCCCCACCGTCAAACATGGAGGTGGAAACATTATGCTTTGGGGGTGTTTTTCTGCTAAGGGGACAGGACAACTTCACCGCATCAAAGGGACGATGGACGAGGCCATGTACCGTCAAATCTTGGGTGAGAACCTCCTTCCCTCAGCCAGGGCATTGCTCTAGTATCCTATGGTGCCACTGGTGCCAATTACATCTATAGTAGCACCAACTGGTATGGTGCAGCCACCTAAGGTTGCAGTTACTTTATATTCACTCAGCTTCTAAGGACATATACATAAGGTTTACATACCAAATTTCATGGCCCTATGTCCATCGGTTCAGTTCTTACAGCCCTGGAGTGATATGGTGCCATCTAGTGGTGTAGCTTGGCCGACTTTGAATGCAGCAGCTAATCTTCCTCAAATTCATTAGGAAGTCCTGGATCCAGTTGCAGAGGGAGGTGTTTAGTCCCAGGGCCCTTAGCTTAGTGATGAGCTTTGTGGGCACTATGGTGTTGAATGCTAAGCTGTAGTCAATGAACAGTGTTCTCACATAGGTGTTCCTTTTGTCCAGGTGGGAAAGGGCAGTGTGGAGTGCGATTGAGATTGCGTCATCTGTGGATCTGTTGGGGGATTGGTGTGGGTCTAGGGTTTCCGGGATGATGATGTTGATGTGAGTCATGACCAGCCTTTCAAAGCACTTCATGGCTACCGACGTGAGTGATACGGGGCGGTAGTCATTTAGGCAGGTTACCTTCACTTTCTTGGGCACAGGGACTATGGTGGTCTACTTGAAACCTGTAGGTATTACAGACTCGGTCAGGGAGAGGTTGAAAATGTCAGTGAAGACACATGCCAGTTTGTCCGCGCATGCTCTGAGTACACGTCCTGGTAATCCGTCTGGCCCCGCAGCCTTGTGAATTTTGACCTGTTTAAAGGTCTTGCTCACATCGGCTATGGAGAGCGTGATCACACAGTCGTCCGGAACAGCTGGTGCTCTCATGCATGCTTCAGTGTTGCTTGCCTCGAAGTGAGCATAAAAGGCATTCAGCCCGTCTGGTAGGCTCGCGTCACTGAGCGCTCGCGGCTGGGATTCCCTTTGTAGTCCGTAATAGTTTGCAAGCCCTGCCACATCCGACGAGCGTCAGAGCCGGTGTAGTACGATTCAATCTAGTCCTGTATTGGCTCTTTGCCTGTTTGATGGTTCGTCTGAGGGCATAGCGGGATTTCTTATAAGCGTCCGGATTAGTGTCCCGCTCCTTGAATGCGGCAGCTCTAGCCTTTAGCTCGTTGTGGATGTTACCTGTAATCCATGGGTTCAGGTTGGAATATGTACGTACGGTCACTGTGGGGATGACGTCGTTGATGTACTTATTGATGAAGCTGGTGACTGAGGTGGTATACTCCTCAATGCCATTGGATGAATCCTGGAGCATATTCCAGTCTGTGCTAGCAAAACAGTCCTGTAGCGTAACATCCGCGTCATCTGACCACTTCCGTATTGAGCGAGTCACTGGTACTTCCTGCTTTAGTTTTTGCTTCTAAGTAGGAATCAGGAGGATAGAATTATGGTCAGATTTGCCAAATGGAGGGCGAGGGAGAGCATTGTACGCGTCTCTGTGTGTGGAGTAAAGGTGGTCTGTTATTTTTTTCCTCTGGTTGCACATGTGACATGATGGTAGAAATTAGGTCAAATGGATTTAAGTTTGCATGCATTAAAGTCCCCAGCCACTAGGAGCACCGCTTCTGGATGAGCATTTTCTTGTTTGCTTATGGCCTTGTACAGCTCGTTGAGTGCGGTCTTAGTGCCAGCGTCGGTTTGTGGTGGTAAATAGACAGCTACGAAAGATATAGATGAAAACTCTCTTGGTAGATAGTGTGGTCTACAGCTCATCATGAGGTACTCTACCTCAGGCGAGCAATACCTCGAGACTACCTTAATATTAGACATTGCGCACCAGCTGTTATTGACAAATAGACACTCACCCCCACCCCTCGTCTTACCGGACGTAGCTGTTCTGTCCTGCCGATGCACGGAAAACCCAGCCAACTGTATATTATCCGTGTCATCGTTCAGCCACGACTCGGTGAAACATAAGATATTACAGTTTTTAATGTCCCGTTGGTAGGATAGTCTCGAACGGAGCTCATCCAGTTTATTCTCCAGTGATTGCACGTTGGCCAATAGAACGGATGGTGGAGGCGGGTTACCCACTTTCCGACAAATTCTCACAAGGCACCCTGATCTGCGCCCCTTCCATAGTATGCGTTGTTTTAATATTATATGCCCACGAGAAGCAATTATGGTGCCTGTAAGTGTATTTAGACACAGCCTATTTAAAACAAGTTGTTGTTTCGTTTAGAATTTTATCCAAGTTATTCGCTGTCTTTTTAGGCCTTATCAATAATGAATTTAATCTTGGTTATTGACAACATTTGGCATGTCTATGCTCCGCCATAATGCAATTTACAGTAGGCCTAGCCCCTATATCAGTGCGAATTCTATGCATATTTTTCCACATTAAAGCCATGCAATTACTTAGAACAATATGGACTGCAAACAGGTTCAAGTTAACACATTTTGTTATTTTGTTTTTGTAAGCTGTTTATCAAACTACAACAGACTAACATTTTAATTGGAGTTCATTCAAAGGCAATACATAAGAGACCGTAAATACACAACTTGAAGCAACCACATATTTAGCCATGGAGCACTTTCTGATTGGCCAGTGAGGGGACAAGCCTCGAACACTTACAACTTGTTTATAAATCAAAACCCAGCCCTTTTGCGCCAACGCCAGCAACTGCGCCAATAATTGTGGTTGTGAAAATATAAAATACTATTTCTGACACACCCCTGAACCTATACCGCCAGCGCTTAGATCGACCATTGCGTTAGTTTTGTTAACATAGAACCCATGGCCTCTAGTTTCTGTGTGCCAAATTAGATTTTAAAAAATGTACCAATCTATGCTGGAGTTATGCTTCGCTTTGAACCCCTGATTACATCAAAGACTCAATTGCATTGGATATACAGTATATTTAAGAAACTACATAGAGCCACAGAATTTCTATGACAAATTGTACTATCTATTAGATGGCGTTATCTTTCTGTTAAGAAATGTGGAACTAAAGTGTATGTTGTGTTATGCACCTTAATTACCAGATGTATTTAGAACCCTAAAATGGAGATGATATAATGTCTATGAACAAGTATAGACCTTGATATAATTTTTTGTTAGTTAAATACCTATACACATGGTGGTGGTCAGTGTGGCTTAAAACCAATGACAAGACAGAATGGAGGTGAGGGTGCTGGCAGAGATTTGGGACAGGGCCCCCAGACAGTGAGTCCAACATTGTTCCCTGGTGTTGAAACAGTTAAGTTGGTAACAAGCGTGGCAGTTGGAAAGGCTCAGGATATGAGAGGGAAATGGTCAGAGTAAGGAAAGACTCATTCTCAACTCGCTCAAATAGGAAATGGGCACTGATTCCAAGGAAACGGTCTGTGTTCCTGACTAATCATTTGGGCAGGCCTTCTACTGTAATCCAGCCTCTTCCTCCAGCAGTGCTGTCTGTCCGTCTATCTGTCTGTCTGGAAAGCACTGTGGAGCAGGGGCAGGAACAGCACAGGTCAGAGAGGAGAGGAGAGGGCAGAAACAGCACAGGTCACAGAGGAGAGGAGAGGGCAGGAACAGCACAGGTCACAGAGAAGAGGAGAGGAGAGGGCAGGAACAGCACAGGTCACAGAGGAGAGGAGAGGGCAGGAACAGCACAGGTCACAGAGGAGAGGAGAGGGCAGGAACAGCACAGGTCACAGAGGAGAGGAGAGGGCAAGAACAGCACAGGTAACAGAGAAGAGGAGAGGAGAGGGCAGGAACAGCACAGGTCACAGAGGAGAGGAGAGGGCAGGAACAGCACAGGTCACAGAGGAGAGGAGAGGGCAGGAACAGCACAGGTCACAGAGGAGAGGAGAGGGCAAGAACAGCACAGGTCACAGAGGAGAGGAGAGGGCAGGAACAGCACAGGTCGGAGAGGAGAGGGCAGGAACAGCACAGGTCACAGAGGAGAGGAGAGGGCAGGAACAGCACAGGTCACAGAGAAGAGGAGAGGGCAGGAACAGCACAGGTCACAGAGAAGAGGAGAGGAGAGGGCAGGAACAGCACAGTTCACATAGGAGAGGGCAAGAACAGCACAGGTCACAGAGGAGAGGGCAGGAACAGCACAGGTCACAGAGGAGAGGACAGGGCAGGAACAGCATAGGTCACAGAGGAGAGGAGAGGGCAGGAACAGCACAGGTCACAGAGGAGAGGAGAGGGCAGCAACAGCACAGATCAGAGGAGAGGAGAGGGCAGGAACAGCACAGGTCACAGAGGAGAGGGAAGGAGTCCACTATTGTGTGGAGGAATATCTTTGGCAAAGCTGTTAGGACGTGACGTGAGTCATGAGGAAGAAGGGAACCCATTGCTTACGGAGTTCCATATTAGGCTATGGGTTCTATCACAGCCTCATATCTTAGCTATCAACAATTGAAATAATACAGGTAGCCTGCTGGAACACCATTTGGTGCACTAACTGTCTGCTGGATGTGACAAGCGCAGTATTAGTTAAGCAGTTGGTGGGTCTTTAAACCACAACATGGTTGGTTGATGTTGTGTCTTTGTATTCACCCTGTCACCATAACATCTAGGGTCACTACATCAAATGGGTAATAACGAGAGATTGAGGTGCTCACTTACAGATGCATTCTCAAACTTTTGTATAATTTCAGCCAGTAGTTTTTAATGTGGTGCTCACGAGCCAAAAGTGGTCCCCATTTTATGTGTATTTCGTCATCCATTTCGTATGATTTGCTACATCCATGATATGCTCGTATGATGTGCTACATCCATGATATGCTTGTATGATATGCTACATCCATGAAATGCTTGTATGATATGCTACATCATGACACTGTATGCTTTGTATGATATGCTATGTATGATTTGCTACATCCATGATATGTTCGTATGATATGCTACATCCATGATATGCTCGTATGATATGCTACATCCATGATATGCTCGTATGATATGCTACATCCATGAAATGCTTGTATGATATGCTACGTCATGACACTGTATGCTTTGTATGATATGCTATGTATGATATGCTACATCCATGATATGTTCGTATGATTTGCTACATCCATGATATGCTCGTATGATATGCTACATTCATGAAATGCTCTTATGATATGCTACATCCATGATATGCTCGTATGATATGCTACATCCATGATATGCTCGTATGATATGCTACATCCATGAAATGCTTGTATGATATGCTACATCATGACACTGTATGCTTTGTATGATATGCTATGTATGATATGCTACATCCATGATATGTTCGTATGATATGCTACATCCATGATATGCTCGTATGATTTTCTACATCCATGATATGCTCGTATGATATGCTACATCCATGAAATGCTCTTATGACCTTGCTGCTATTCCAGTTTCAACTGTTCTGCCTGCGGCTACGAAACCCCTACCTGTCCCAGACCTGCTGTTTTCAACTCTTAATGATCGGCTATGAAAAGCCAACTGAGAGACCTGAGCCCTAGGACCATACGTTGGGACTACCGGCCGTGGTGACTCCTTGCTGTCCCCAGTCCGCCTGGCCTTGCTGCTATTCCAGTTTAAACTGTTCTGCCTGCGGTTATGGAACCCCTACCTGTCCCAGACCTGCTGTTTTCAAACTCTTAATGATCGGCTATGAAAAGCCAACTGAGATTTATTCCTGATTATTATTTGACCATGCTTGTCACTTATGAACATTTTTGAACATCTTGGCATGGTTCTGTTATAATCTCCACCCGGCACAGCCAGAAGAGGACTGGCCACCCCTCATAGCCTGGTTCCTCTCTAGGTTTCTTCCTAGGTTTTCGCCTTTCTAGGGAGTTTTTCCTAGCCACCGTGCTTCTACACCTGCATTACTAGCTGTTTGGGGTTTTAGGCTGGGTTTCTGTACAGCACTTCGAGATATTAGCTGATGTAAGAAGGGCTATATAAAATAAAATTGATTGATTGATTGATTGATGATATGCTCGTACGATATGCCACATCCATGATATGCTCGTAAGATATGCTACATCCATGATACTGTATGCTCTGTATGATATGCTCTATATGATATGCTACATCCATGATATGCTCTTATGATATGCTACGTCCATGATATGCTTGTATGACATGCTACCAATCCAATTTGTACTATATGTTAAGAATTTGTTGAGCTTAAGATCCTGGAGTGCATCTTTAACCCTATAGGGAAAGATCCTGGAGTGTGTCTTTAACCCTATAGGGTAATATCCTGGAGTACGTCTTTAACCCTATAGGGTATGATTCTGGAGTGCATCTTTAACCCTATAGGGTAATACCCTGGAGTTCATCTTTAACCCTATAGGGTAATATCCTGGAGTTCATCTTTAACCCTATAGAGTAAGATCATGGAGTGCATCTTGAACCCTATAGGGTAAAACGTTTCCCTGGATGGGGTCTCCCTACCGGGCGTTTATCCCGAGTCTTTCTGTCCCTGGAAGGGCTACTGCAGCCACACACTCCCCAGCCCCCCTTGTCCCCAGAGCTGGTGTCTCTGGTAATGACAGGAAGACGTATGGTTGCAGTGTGCTTGCACTCATACATGAATTCATTTACTGTTCATAACGGTGATTACATGAATTCACTTAGTATTTTTAATGGAGATTACATGAATTCAGTTTGTTTATAATAGTGATTACATTAATTCAGTTATCAAATCAAATTTTATTGGTCACATACACATGTTTAGCAGATGTTATTGCAGGTGTAGCGAAATGCTTGTGTTTCTAACTCCAACAGTGCAGTAATATCTAACAATTCACAACAATACACACAATACACACAATCTAAAAGTAAAAGAATAGAATTAAGGAATATATAAATATTATGACGAGCAACGACGGAGTGGCATAGACTAATATAAAGTAGTATAGAATACAGTATATACATACAGTACCAGTCAAAGGTTTGGACACACCTACTCATTGTAGAATAATAATGAAGACATCAAAACTATAAAAGAACACATATGAAATCATGAAGTAACCAAAAAAGTGTTAAATATTTGAGATTCTTCAAAGTAGCCATCCGTTGCCTTGATGACAGCTTTACACAATCTTGGCATTCTCTCATCCAGCTTCATGAGGTAATCACCTGGAATGCATTTCAATTAACAGGTGTGCCTTGTTAAAAGTTAATTTGTGGAATTTCTTTCCTTCTTATTGCGTTTCAGCAAATCAGTTGTGTTGTGACAAGGTAGGGTTGGTATACAGAAGATAGCCCTATTTGGTAAAAGACCAAGTCCATATTATGGCAAGAAAAGCTAAAATAAGCAAAGAGAAACGACAGTCCATCATTACTTTAAGACATGAAGGTCAGTAAATCCGGAAAATTTCAAGAACTTTTAAAGTTTCTTCAAGTGCATTCGCAAAAACCATCAAGCGCTATGATGAAACTGGCTCTCATGAGGACCGCCACAGGAGACTGCGTGAATCAGGCCTTCATGGTCGAATTGCTGCAAAGAAACCACTACTAAAGGACACCAATAAGAAGAAGAGACTTGGTTGGGCCAAGAATCACGAGCAATGGACATTAGACCGGTGGAAATTTGTTATTTGGTCTGATGAGTCCAAATTTGAGATTTTTGGTTCCAACCGCTGTGTCTTTGTGAGACGCAGAATAGATGAATGGATGATCTACGCATGTGTGGTTCCCACCATGAAGCATGGAGGAGGAGGTGTGATGGTGTGGGGATGCTTTGCTGGTGACACTGTTGGTGATTTATTTAGAATTCAAGGCATACTTAACCAGCATGGCTACCACAGCATTCTGCAGCGATACGCCATCCCATCTGGTTTGCGCTTAATGTGACTATCATTTATTTTTCAACAGGACAATGACCCAAAACACACCTCCAGGCTGTGTAAGGGCTATTTGACCAAGAAGGAGAGTGATGGAGTGCTGCATCACAATCACTCTACCTCAACCCAATTGAGATGGTTTGGGATGAGTTGGGCCGCAGAGTGAAGAAAAAGCAGCCAGCAAGTGCTCAGCATATGTGGGAACTCCTTCAAGACTGTTGGAAAATCATTCCAGGTGAAGCTGGTTGAGAGAATGCCAAGAGTGTGCAAAGCTGTCAAAGGGTGGCTACTTTGAAGAATCTAAAATAAAAAATATACTTGGATTTGTTTAACACTTTTTTGGTTACTACATGATTCCATGTGTTATTTCATACTTTTGATGTCTTCACTATTATTCTATACTGTAGAAATAGAAAAAATAAAGAAAAACCCTTGAATGAGTAGGTGTGTCCAAACTTTTGACTGGTAGTGTACGTCTCCCCAACGTAGACACAACGTATATAGGATACATCAGGAAGATGCAGTTTAGACATTGCTCATTGGAAAGACGTCTTTTATTAGAATACCTACATTCTAAATTCTACAGTTCTACATCGTTTGTATGTCAGCCAGACATCAACATTCTATTCTGATGTCTCGGGGACGTCTTCCCAATGTGCGAAAGATCTCCAAACTATATATTCCCTAAGCAATGTGATACATCGGCCAAAGGTGTGCTGTTTACTATGTTCCTTTAGATGTTTTTTTGTAGAACTTACCCAGAGTCATACAAAATCCTATGTTTCTCTACTTCGACAATTAATCCACAGATAAAAAGGGAAACCTAGTTAGATCAAGCACCCACATGGGTTTGTATCTTCAGGAAAACCAATAAGGAGATGGGAGAGGTGGGACTTGCATTGTGTTGAGGATCTCAAATAGAACCCTGTTAACTATCAGCGATGCATCACCTAGCCACGCTAGCTTTACCCAGAATGGCTCACCATGTGGTTACTAGCATACCAACAGCATGCTAGGAATTGCTAGTGTTACTGAACCCAGGCACACACACACATCCAACACGGTCCGCACACATACTTCCACGTTAATGCACACACCTAGTCAGGTTACAGAACAATTAGGCAAGCCTAAGGCTCCTAGACCCAGTAGGTTTTACTGTTACATTACACTCGCTGGGTCTATTGTTCTGTAACCTGACTAGGTGTGTGCATTAACGTGGAAGTATGTGTGCGGACCGTGTTGGATGTGTGTGTGTGTGCCTGGGGACAGTGAACTAACCGGGATCCAGGACCAGCTCCGTGGGTTGGTTAGATTTTGAAGCATGAGTATGTGCGTGGGCAGGAGGGGATGACCCAATGACCCAAACTTTCACAGTGTCAGTAAAGGCATTTTGTTTAAATTAAAAATTAGCAAATGAGCCAGAGCTAAACAACCTATCAAAATGTCCTCTTAAAATGAAGGCATTAGCTCGTAACGCGGTGAAGGAAGCATACCAACCCCTGACAACAAATCAAATCGTGGCATTCTCCCATGGGTCTGTTAGACCAGCTCCATCCTGACTCCCATGGGTCGGTTAGACCAGCTCCATCCTGACTCCCATGGGTCTGTTAGACCAGCTCCATCCTGACTCCCATGGGTCTGTTAGACCAGCTCCATCCTGACTCCCATGGGTCTGTTAGACCAGCTCCATCCTGACTCCCATGGGTCTGTTAGACCAGCTCCATCCTGACTCCCATGGGTCTGTTAGACCAGAGGATTATTGATTAGGGTGACCAAAATATTTACAAAAAGACACTCAGAATGACCGGTCGAAAACTATGGTTAACTACTGTAAAACCAAATAAAGAGGTTAACTACTGTAAAACAAAATAAAGACCGACAGGCCTATGTCTACCTCTCTCTCAAGGATTGACCAACCTCCCAATTTCCCTTACCTGTGCACTTTTTGGCCACACCCACACAGGAAGCAAAATTTGAATTGAATTTGAATTGAAGGTAGTAGAATTTAATTCAAAGCAATTCAAACAAATTCAATATGAAAGTCTCATTCATTTGACAAATCTTTTATCAAATCTTATTAATGCAAAGAATACACATACCATTTTATTTTTATTTGTCATGAGCTGTTAGATTGTTCCCTTCCATACTGAAGTGTTTGATGTAATGCATTCTGGAAAATAAAACAAATAGGATATTTCAAAACATTAAGGGAATTATGAATTATTATAGACAATCCACAACATGATCTTAGAATATTTCCAGACCATTGTAATTACTTAAAATTGTTTTAGGAGAATGAGTTTAAAATTGTGTACTCCTGAGTGGGGCAGTGGTCTAAGGCACTGCATCGCAGTGCTAACTGTGCCACTAGAGATCCTGGTTCGAATCCAGGCTCTGTCGCAGCCGGCCGCGACCGGGAGACTCATGGGCGGCGCACAATTGGCCCAGCGTCGTCCAGGGTAGGGGAGGGAATGGCCGGCAGGGATGTAGCTCAGTTGATAGAGCATGGCGTTTGCAACGCCAGGGTTGTGGGTTCGATTCCCACGGGGGGCCAGTATAAAAAAATATCTATTCACTAACTGTAAGTCGCTCTGGATAAGAGCGTCTGCTAAATGACTAAAATGTAAAATTGGAATGTTTTAACAATAAACATTTCTATGGTGATGTATAGAATAAATTAGCCATTTGAATGTCATTGAATTAAATTCTACTTCCTTTAATTCAAATTCAATTCAAATTCTGCTTCCTGTGGGGTGTGGACAATTCAAATTCAAGAATTTATTTGAAATTGAAGAGCAATTTATAACTCAATTCAGAATTGACCCCAACCATGCAATCCAGTAGGGGCTGGAAGCTATAGTGAGCTTCGATTGGTCAATCATGCCCTGAGATTGCTGAGTACTTAGGTCCCGCACTGTTCACGATCCCACCCCAAGCTTGCATCACCCAATGGTCCCGCCACTTTTCCTTCTCTTCCATAAAAAATGAATGGCTTCCCTTGTTTCATCGCCCCACATCGTCTTCAGTTAATCAGCACCTTTACATGCTGACTAGACCGGGCGTCCGCGTGCGCCATCGCGCGCATGTTGATTTTGTCCATCCAGACCAGACGCGATCAGGACACGCAGGTTGAAATATCAACTCTGACACAACTATATTAATTTGGAGACAGGTAGAGCTGTGGCGGTCACGTAATTTCATCAGCCGGTGATTGTCAAGCAAATAACTGTCGGTCTCACGGTAATTGACCGTTAATTAACATAAACACATTTAGCATCTCCTGGCTTCCACACATAGCCTAAAAGCCACTGATGCTGACCTTTGGAACATCTACATTTAAAAAAGTCAAATATAGCCTACACCTTCACAATAAATCCATTATTTATTTTAGACAGGTCGAAAGAAGAATGATATGAAGAAATTGTAGTCTATTTCAGAAGAACAGAATAGCATACTCTGAGTTGTCCTTGTGTTAGGTCCTGATCTGGCTATGCCAAATGGCTGTGTACACTAGTTCATTTAGCAGACAAGATTTGCTTAGAATTCCATGGCATTATTTTATAGTATGAAGAATACAATTGAACATAGCTGAATAAAATAGAAAATATATTTTCTCCAAACGATTTGAGGGAGTGCGTGTAACAGTACTCTTCTTGCGTTGTGTACAATCAATCATCAACACGAACTCCATCTTGTAACACCAGTCATGGAACTTTATTCTGATAGGAACAGCACAAAATTGCACGTCATGCAATGCACGGCTCACCATCCAACTCTGCACTCACGCACGCTAGTTTGGTGCTTGTTCACTGGGACGATTCTAACTGAAATAATACAATTACAATATAATATCTTTAACAATGTACCTGATAGGAACAGCACAAAATTGCACGTCATGCAATGCACGGCTCACCATCCAACTCTGCACTCACGCACTGTACAAAATATACAAACCCCCCACCAGACACAGTAAATTGCTAGCTAGTATTAGCTGGAATTCTCTACAACAAAATGCACAACAAATATTCACCAAAAAACACTGCATCTTATGTGTGATGTTCGAAAAACATTTACAAACAAATTGATATAAATTATACATTTACATCATCACTTGGGAGTATAAAAATCACTTTTGACGTACAGTGCTTTGCAACCAACAACTTACCGCTAGTTTGGTGCTTGTTCACTGGGACGATTCTAACTGAAACATCCTCCCTCGTAAGCAAGCTACGCCAACCAGCCAATAAGATGCCATGTTGAGTAGGTGAAGGCAAGACAAAACCAAAAACCCATTGGCTTAACAATAAAGTGGCAAGGGGAATCACCAATATAACCCTGTTACACTCCCCCCTACTGAATTCCACTTGCAAAGAAAAATAATAAAAATACAAAACGGCACTGTGCAAACATACCAGGTACAGAAACACTCAACATATGTACAGCATAATTCAGAGAGAGAAAAAAAATTTTTTTAAATATATATTTTTATACTACCTAATATAGAAAACTAAAAGGTAAAGCTGTGTATATCGAGGATGCAGACCCTGCTTTAAAACAGTCACTAAATATTCCAGTCATTAGACTATTCTCCTTGAGAATTAGAGTGAAAAGCGGTTGATCAATCCCCTTAGCCCTCATAGGTAAACATGCCTGTTACATGTTAAGTACACTCAGTGACTTTAAAACATCCAAGTAATAAAATAAACAACCATAAGAGACTTTATCACATCCGTCACATTACCATCCTGCAACCTCTAATCATGGTCACAATGATGTAAAAACAAAACAAATAAAAGATGTCAATACCATTCACATACTAATCTTCAAGAGCTAACTTTCTGCTGATTCATAATCTCAATCAGTCTAAACACTGGTTTAAATATTCTTCCTGCCCTTGATCTAATACGACCCCGAGTACCTTCAACTGCATAAGGGGTAACAGTGTTGTGTACTGTTGCAATAGTGGGTATGTCAACACAGTCAGTGCGTAACTGATCAGGTAGGGAATGGTCAGAGTTTGGTAGGTCAGTACGGATATCGTAAGCAGACTGGTCAATTATATCCCTCACTACGCTGTTACGGTCTTGGTCAGATTCTTGAAGACTCTCTGATGGAGGCAGACCTTCCAGCTGCAGTACATCTTCCACAGAATCCAAAGGTGGAATATCCTGAGCTTCCAAGGATCGCACATCACCCTCCAGGCTTGTGTCACCTTTTCCTTCAGAAGGCAACTCTGACACCCACACTCTTGTTCTGTACTCAGCATCATCATCCACTGCAGTATCCATGGCAGCTGAGACCACAAAGCTGTCATTCATGTCCTCAGACTCTGTTAATCCAGACATGTCTGTTCCCTCATCAAAGGCAGCATGGGGAAGAGGAAGAAAGTTGAAAAATGTACTGTCTTCTCCTGTCCAGTGGAGCTGTTCTGAATCTTAAAAGTGTGACTGTCAGCATTCAATCCAGTGACAAGGTAGACAGTATCCTCCCAATGGTCAGCGAGCTTCCGCTTTCCTCGCTCCCCCTTGTTAGCCAGCAACATTCGATCCCCAATCTCCACTGGTGCTCCTCTGACTCTTCTGTCATAAAGGTCAGCGTGCCTCTTCAACTGCTTCGCTGCAGATGCCTGTGCTGTATTCATGGATTCTTTTAGATCTCTCCTCAAAGACTGAACGAATTGATCAAAGTCGACAACTTCTGTGTTCTCTATGACAGAGCCAAAGACTATGTCAACAGGCAGTCTTGGCGTCCTCCCAAACATTAGCAGGAAAGGGGCAAAGCCTGTGGTCTCGTGGATGGTACAATTGTACGCAAACGTGAGGGACTTCAGCGCCTGAGGCCATCTGTGCTTTGCTCTCGTCGGCAGGGCCCGGATCATGTTTCCCAACGTCCTATTCATCCTTTAACAGGACCCGTTCCCCATCGGATGGTACGGCGTGGTGTGAGACTTCTGAACACCTGCAACACTCAACAGTTCGGCTATTAAAGCGCTCTCAAAGTTGGCTCCCTGGTCTGAGTGTATACGGCGAGGCATCCCATAGACACAGAAATAGTTGTTCCACAACTGATGAGCTATTGACTTAGCAAACTGGTTCGGGCACAAGAAGGCACAAGCCAATTTGGTAAAGTGGTCAGTAACAACGAGCACATCCAAGGACTTGTTTGAAGAATCTTCTGCAGACCAAAAGTATATGCACACTAGTTCAAGAGGCTCAGTTGTTATTATGCTCTCAAGAGGAGCTCTTGCTTCTGGATCAGGAGTCTTGCTCACGACGCATCTCCTGCAGCACTTCACATATGCTTTTACCTCCCTCTCCAGGCCATGCCAGAAGAACCTCTGTCTTGTCAGGTAGACTGTTCTCTGTTGGCCGTGGTGGCCAGCTTCATCATGGACACCCTTCAACACCATTGCTTTCATGGAGGCTGGAACCACATACAGATACAGCTTCCTCTTTTTAACCACATTCTTCTAAACACGATACAGTACACCCATCTTCATGGTCAACTTGTCCCAACTTCTGAGAAGACACAAAACCTCAACACTCTCATGGGCACACTCTCTCCGGGATGGTCTTCTCCCCCTCTCCACAAAGAAGATCACTCTGCTGATCACGTTGTCATCACGCTGCTTACTCATCAGTAGGTTGTGTGGCAGAACATCGACATCAGTCTGCTCTGATGGCATAACAGCCTGTGGAAGCTGTGGCAACAGTAGTGCATGTGAGCCCACTTCACCCACCCAGCACCTGTGTGAATGAAGAACAGCTGCAACTTCATGTCTTGATAAAGCACCAGATGGGGGGTCAACAGTAGCCTGACAGTTAATGACCACTTCGTTGGTCAGAGGCTTTGTCAAAGGGGTGGCTGGACCAGCGAAACACATCTTGCACTCTTTCTGTGCGCACAGCGTTAGCTTCAGCTAGTAAGGTCTCGTACGGGACCCTTGTCAGGCGATGGAGTGCACTGGGTCGTACGAAGGGCTCTCTGCTCAAAGCATCTGCAACAACATTTATTTTTCCAGGAATGTACTTGATGTCAAACTCGTCCGGTGCCAGCTTGGTGACAAATCTCTGTTTCACAAGCATCAAGCTTTTCTTTGGTCAGAATGTATGTCAAGGGATTATTATCCGTCCATACCGTGAACTGCTGTCCCCGTAGCCAGTGGTGGAACTTGTCACAGATAGCCGATTTCATGGCAAAGAACTCGAGCCGGTGCGCAGAATACCTCGACTGCGCATAACTGATGGACTTGCTCGCGAAGGCTATAGGTCTCGCTGTAGCTCCCTGTTCCTGCACCTGGGACAGCACAGCACCTAAGCCGTTGCTGGACGCATCCACCGAGAGTAGAAAGGGTTTGTCGAAGTTGGGGTGGGCCAACAAAACCTGGTCCATTAAGGCTTGCTTTAGCTGGAATAAGGCCTGTCTGCATTCTGTTGTCCAGTCGGCAGCCGTCAACTTCCTGACAGGTGAGCGTCGCTTATTTTTCCAGCGTGGAGCCTTGTGTCCAGTAGTCAATCCAAAGAGAGGCTTTGCGATGGTCGAGCAAACTTCAATGAATTGTTGATAATACACCACCATCCCAAGGAATGACCTCCATTTCTTCTGAGATGGAATGTCAGTGCCATCTTCCATCAGATCAGCTTCTGTTACTCCTGTAATGTCCCTCACCTTCTCAGGGTCTGTAGCTACACCATCCGCACTAATGATATACCCCAGAAACTTCACAGATCTCTGCAGAAAGTTACACTTTTTAGGCGCCAACTTCAAGTTGTGAAAATTGAGACGCTCAAAAAGCATTTCCAGGCGCTGTATAGCCAGATCTTCAGTGGGTGCATAGACCAAGACATTGTCACGGTAACACAGCAGGCTAAGAAAGCTCTGATCCCCAAACATGTTTAGCATCATCCTCATAAAGGTTGCAGGACTATTACATAACCCCTGTGGCATACGATTGTATTCGTACAATCCAAATGGCGACGTAAAAGCTGTGAATCTCCGGTCATCCTCATGCACTTCCACATTGTAGTAGCCAGAGTTAAGGTCCATTGTCGAGAAAAAGGCATTTCCACCTAAAGCAGCAAGCGCATCAGCCTGGTGAGGGAGTGGGTGTGCGTCCTTGATGGTGCGAGCATTGAGCAAATGAAAATCAGTACAGAGTCTCAGGTCTCCAGAATTCTTCCATACAAGGACAAGGGGAGAGGCGAACTCACTACTAGACTTCCTTATGATTTCACGTTCTTCCATCTCATTCAATGCTTGCTTGAGCTTCTCTTAATGATTTGGTGAAAGGCGTCGGTAGGGCATCCGAAAGGGTTTCTCATCACTCAGTTGAATGCGGTGAAGACATCCAGAAGCTTTTCCACAATCCAACTTGTGCCTGGAAAAAATGGACTGGTACTCAGCTATGAGCTGGATGAGTTTCTTCTTATCAGCAGGAGACAGTTGACAGGAGTCAACATCAATATCAGTCAAACCTAAGTCACGTAAGACCTCAGGACTGCTTGAACTGTCAGGTCCGTCAGTATCGTGAAGTTGGCTGGAACCGTCATCAGTCAGTGTCAAGTCATCTTGGCAGTCAGTGAGTATATCAGCCGTTCTCTGCACTTGTTGCTGAAAAGCTGCTGATGAATCATCATTCACACACGAACAGTCAAAGTCCTCTAGAGCCATACAAGGAAAGACATCGGCTAGAGTTGCGTTTCGTCTCAACATCACTGTCTTCTGAGAAGGGTTTATCACTCTAACAGGGAGCCACCCATCCCCCCCGCAATAGAGCTACTGTCCTCCCTACCAGGATTGACCTTGGTGTTGACCTTGAACTGCTGGGCTCAATGAGAACAGCACTGCCCGGTGATAGATTCTGAGTGTTTCGTAGTCTGCCCCAGACTAAGTGCTCCTGCATAGGCTCTAGAGTCACAGCCCCTTTTAGTCTCACAGTTCCAACTTTGTCAGGTACTTCACTGTCTCTCCATCTCTCCACATTAGCCATCATGTTGATTAGCTTGCTCTCCTCACCCCCATCACACACAGGAGTATAAACCCTCTTCCAGAGATCTCCATTAGTCTTCAGGTGGCGAATCAAGTGCTTTAGGAGATTGCTGCCCAAGATGAGGTCATCACTCTGGCCTTCAACCACCAGTGTAGGCACGGCAACTCTACAGCTGTACACCTCCATCTCCAGCTCACATACTCCCGAAGGCCTCATCTTCAACCCACCACAACCAACCAAGACTACCTCTGTAGGACTCAATGATGGACTTTTCAACATTCCTGCTTGCAACAGTTCAGGTAAGACCCTAGAGCTCAAGGTACAAGCCATGGACCCACTGTCAAGCATAGCTCTCACTTCTACTTCTCCTCCTATTAACACCTTGGCATAGAATAAATCATCATATGGGGAAAGTCTCTGTGTGGTCTGCATTATGATATTCTTCTCAGTCTCCATTTCGTCACAAACACTTTTATATTCAGACTCCAAATCAACAGCTCTCACCGATGGGGACTCTACAAAAGGCCCAACACTCTCCCCTTCTACATGCAAGCCTACTAGTTTCCTGGGAGCTGAGCAGTGATTACTGTAGGGACTCTACCAGCTGTGCTCAGAGCTGCGGCCTTGGGGCACTGAGAACGTTGTGCGTGGCCAGCTACATGACAAAGAAAGCAGAGGTGATTGGCCCTGCAGTGAAAGTAAGTATCATGTCCAGCATCCCTGCACATGTTACATGGCCCATTAGACTTCAATTTGCTCCTATTCTCTTTTTGGAACTTACGGTCAGACTGTTGTGGCCTCTGCTCCAGCACACGCTCCAGCATTGCAAGGATACGTTCCATCAGCTCAGCTGAGCCCTAAACAGTCTGGGCTGGAGAAGGCAACGCATTAGGTACTTCCATGTGAGGCCTCACAGCAGGCATGGTGATTGGCATGACAGCACCAACTTCCTGCTTCATTGTTGCGATGGCTGGGGTCACCTTAGATAAGTGAGAGTACCTCTGCTCCCTCCTGTATTCATCCAACCTCTCATGAACATCTGCTGCGGTCCACTGCTGTAATGGTTTGCACTTAAAGATAAGAGACAGTTCGGCATTAGGGCAATGTCTGATGAACATGACTGTGAGCTCACGAGATGGGTCTTCAACACTTTTTAGACAATTGTCTCTTTTGACAATCTTCAGCAACCTCCATAGCCCTGTTCAGTCTGAGCCAATAGTCGAATGGTTGTTCATCAGTCAGAGGTAATGTGGCATAAAAGTCAGCGAGGGGCATGCTTGAAAAAGCAGTGTCACTAAAATGTTGTTTCAGTATGTCAAAGATGGGACTCGGGCCTTTGGATAAATCAACGGAGGGATTGCTGCGTATGCCCACTTTAACAACATCACGGGCCCTTCCCATAAGCCTACCCATAACCTCATCTGCTTGGTCCATCACAGATACAGTGGGGGAAAAAAGTATTTAGTCAGCCACCAATTGTGCAAGTTCTCCCACTTAAAAAGATGAGAGGCCTGTAATTTTCATCATAGGTACACGTCAACTATGACAGACAAATTGAGAATTTTTTTCTCCAGAAAATCACATTGTAGGATTTTTAATGAATTTATTTGCAAATTATGGTGGAAAATAAGTATTTGGTCAATAACAAAAGTTTCTCAATACTTTGTTATATACCCTTTGTTGGCAATGACACAGGTCAAACGTTTTCTGTAAGTCTTCACAAGGTTTTCACACACTGTTGCTGGTGTTTTGGCCCATTCCTCCATGCAGATCTCCTCTAGAGTAGTGATGTTTTGGGGCTGTCGCTGGACAACACGGACTTTCAACTCCCTCCAAAGATTTTCTATGGGGTTGAGATCTGGAGACTGGCTAGGCCACTCCAGGACCTTGAAATGCTTCTTACGAAGCCACTCCTTCGTTGCCCGGGCGGTGTGTTTGGGATCATTGTCATGCTGAAAGACCCAGCCACGTTTCATCTTCAATGCCCTTGCTGATGGAAGGACGTTTTCACTCAAAATCTCACGATACATGGCCCCATTCATTCTTTCCTTTACACGGATCAGTCGTCCTGGTCCCTTTGCAGAAAAACAGCCCCAAAGCACGATGTTTCCACCCCCATGCTTCACAGTAGGTATGGTGTTCTTTGGATGCAACTCAGCATTCTTTGTCCTCCAAACACGACGAGTTGAGTTTTTACTATTTTGGTTTCATCTGACCATATGACATTCTCCCAATCCTCTTCTGGATCATCCAAATGCACTTTAGCAAACTTCAGACGGGCCTGGACATGTACTGGCTTAAGCAGGGGGACACGTCTGGTACTGCAGGATTTGAGTCCCTGGCGGCGTAGTGTGTTACTGATGGTAGGCTTTGTTACTTTGGTCCCAGCTGTCTGCAGATCATTCACTAGGTCCCCCCGTGTGGTTCTGGGATTTTTGCTCACCGTTCTTGTGATCATTTTGACCCCACGGGGTGAGATCTTGCGTGGAGCCCCAGATCAAGGGAGATTATCAGTGGTCTTGTATGTCTTCCATTTCCTAATAATTGCTCCCACAGTTGATTTCTTCAAACCAAGCTGCTTACCTATTGCAGATTCAGTCTTCCCAGCCTGGTGCAGGTCTACAATTTTGTTTCTGGTGTCCATTGACAGCTCTTTGGTCTTGGCCATAGTGGAGTTTGGAGTGTGACTGTTTGAGGTTGTGGACAGGTGTCTTTTATACTGATAACAAGTTCAAACAGGTGCCATTAATACAGGTAACGAGTGGAGGACAGAGGAGCCTCTTAAAGAAGAAGTTACAGGTCTGTGAGAGCCAGAAATCTTGCTTGTTTGTAGGTGACCAAATACTTATTTTCCACCATAATTTGCAAATAAATTCATTAAAAATCATACAATGTGATTTTCTGGATTTTATTCCCTCAATTTGTCTGTCATAGTTGACGTGTACCTATGATGAAAATTACAGGCCTCTCTCATATTTTTTAGTGGGAGAACTTGCACAATTGGTGGCTGACTAAATACTTTTTTCCCCCACTGTACGCCCCTCTTACGCATGTAAACCATGACCATATCCTCCCACTCATGCACTGTGCACTTTTCAGAGCCATCCCCCCGAAAGTACACCGGTTCCCTGATATCAGACTTCAATACCAGGTTCAGGCCTGACACATCCATACCCCTAGAGCTGCATGCATTTCCCATAACATTGTCACCAACATGTCCAACAATTGCCTTTGACTCCAAACAGGAGGTAATGTTCTCCCCAATGGAATGACCAATCTGCTGTACTATGTCTGCTATGAAATCCATGGAGACCTCCCCACTCCCTGCATTTGGCAAAACTCTATCATACACATCCTTGGGTGTTTCCATGGGTAAACTATCATCAAAACTCCCAAAACCCTCCAGTTTAGGCATAGGTGTAGAAGCAACTGGAATGATGGCTGAACCCCTACCAACAGATTGTGACAGATTAAATGTCAGGAAACCCCTACCTCTCCCAACACCTTCCATTTTAACAATTGGAAATCAACACACTAATAAAAATGTAAGTGCCCTCTTGTGGCGAAATGCGATATTGCCATAAACTGCACCAGCAATGTCTTATCTGATTCTTCAACGGCAACCACAGCGAAGTTCTGAGATGGAAATCCAGCGAAGGATGATCCGATCCAGAAGAACGGTCACGGCACCACTGTAACAGTACTCTTCTTGCGTTGTGTACAATCAATCATCAACATGAACTCCATCTTGTAACACCAGTCATGGAGCTTTATTCTGATAGGAACAGCACAAAATTGCACGTCATGCAATGCACGGCTCACCATCAAACTCTGCACTCACGCACGCTAGTTTGGTGCTTGTTCACTGGGACGATTCTAACTGAAATAATACAATTAAAATATAATATCTTTAACAATGTACCTGATAGGAACAGCACAAAATTGCACGTAATGCAATGCACGGCTCACCATCCAACTCTGCACTCACGCACTGTACAAAATATACAAACCCCCCACCAGACACAGTAAATTGCTAGCTAGTATTAGCTGGAATTCTCTACAACAAAATGCACAACAAATTTTCACCAAAAAACACTGCATCTTATGTGTGATGTTCGAAAAACATTTACAAACAAATTGATATAAATTATACATTTACATCATCACTTGGGAGTATAAAAATCACTTTTGACGTACAGTGCTTTGCAACCAACAACTTACCGCTAGTTTGGTGCTTGTTCACTGGGATGATTCTAACTGAAACATCCTCCCTCGTAAGCAAGCTACGCCAACCAGCCAATAAGATGCCATGTTGAGTAGGTGAAGGCAAGACAAAACCAAAAACCCATTGGCTTAACAATAAAGTGGCAAGGGGAATCACCAATATAACCCTGTTACATGCGCACATGCAGCTATTCTGTGTTGAGCGGTTAGCAAAGAAATAGGTATTCCTTAATAGGTATATGCTTAATTTAGAGTTATTAATGTAACTTTAGTTGTTCTACAAACGTTGGGCTATATGTTTTGATTTTTAATACATTGTAAGGCTGCATGATGCGACTTGAAAGGCATGAGCTCTGCTTTGTTTCTTGCGCAGGCTTTACACACTACATCAGTCTCTCATTCACAATTTGACAAGCACTTGATAATGCCTAGAATTTCATGGCGGCATCCCCTTTGTGTGGCCGTAATGCACCCTAAAAAAATCCATGCCTTTTGTGGCCGTTGTGCCCTTCTCCCAGAGTGCTGCACGCTCCATCACTGTGATTGGGTCTTTCTCACAGGCTACAAGTGAAGACAGACACATCGGGGACGCAACTGCGCGCGTCCTTATCCAATTCCGAGGTGCATATTGAAGATATTGGAAGAACTGTCCACATTTACTTTTCGTCAGCCAACAAGATGAGTAGGCCTAACGAACAGCAAAAGCACTAGCCTATGTCAATCTCCTATCCTCCATAGTACAAAGGTCGACCTATTCTATTCTGTGAGATAAATAAATAATCCAAACATAGTCTGGAACAGTTGTGGGATGCGATAGATCCCAAATTAATACAACCACTAGCATTAAAAAACATTTTTTACACAATGTGGCTGACGCAACAGATCCGAATGTTTAGCTTAAAATGTTGATAAATTATCAGGCTATTTCTTCACATCATAAGCGCAGCAATGCACACATGGTAGTAAGCTATAAGCGTGAATGTTCCATTAGGGGAAAACACCATTATCAAAAGTGACCGCAAATGCAGTTATGCATGTAATTATTTTATTATAAAGGTGCAATTATTATGGTGAAAATGATCTTCCCCAGACTTGAAACTTTTGCGCTGCTTATGTATGCCAGTTAGGCTCTACACCCCTTGTAAAGCTGATTAATGTTATTTGGCCACTTTAGTGGTGATACAAACCTTAGTAAAACATATAGGCCTATTGGCTAGGCTACATGAGGTGTGCGACTATAATTCGGAAAAGTCGCAAAAAAAAGGCATTGTTTCTTAAGCTGGGCATCATTCACAAGTGATAATATATAATTCACAAGTGATAGGCTAATATTGTCACCCATCAGATTATTCTTGATTTAATATTGTCTTTACATATCCTAAATAATATATGTGTGAAATTAGTTTTGATTTAGAATGGACCATTATCATGCACCTGTATTGAAACAGGGGCAGTGGGAAAAAATACATGTAATCTATGCACTTAAATAGTGAATGGAGAACGCTTTTCCCCGTGGTTTATTTTCATGCCAGCCAGTTGTAAATATAAGCATTGTGCTTAATATTAGGAAAGTTTAAAAATAAATACAGTAGGCCTAGCCTATAGAAAGCTGATCCTCCTCTTTTTAGTAGAGGCCATCACTCTGTTTTCTCGGCAATTTCATTGCCTATTGAAATGTTGCGCAACATGAGCTCATGGGCTCTCATGAAGTGTTTGATTAGATTTTCGATGACATTTGCATTGATGTTAGAGTGATTAGAGGGACAATAGAGTGTTGGGTACCAGGCAGTTAGCAAGTTTGGTAGGCTACTAATGACCGTCAGCAGCATCAGTGCTTGGAGAAGCCTAATTTCCGTGACTAAATGGTCTTGTGGAATTTGACTGCCTTCATGACTTGTGACCGCCGGTGTGGCGGTAATACAGTCACTGCAACAGCCCTAGGGACAGGTCAAAAAGCATTAAACATTCATAGCAATTTAGCTAGCTAGCTTGTTTTTACTAGCTAATTTGTCCTGGGATAAAAAGTTTTGGAAATGGCGCTGGAGAAGATGGCTGCCGTTTTACAGCCCTCTAAACAATTGTACTATTATGTGTGTTTTTTCGCATTATTTGTAATTTATTCTGTACATAATGTTTCTACCATCGTCTCTTATGACCAAAAAGAGCTTCTGGATATCAGGACATTGATTACTCACCTCGTATTGGACGAAGATTTCTTCTTCAACGAGTTTGATGCGAAGGATATTCTACAGACATTCGACAAGGCCCAAATCCCCGTCATTCGCATGAGAAAGAGACAGAGATATCGTGGACGTAGGTCAGGGTGCCTTGTAAGCATCCGACGGCGAGCGAGTAAACTGCCACTTCCATCAATCCTATTAGCCAATGTTCAAACATTTGAAAATAAATTGGATGACCTAAGATTAAGGTTATCCTACCAACGGGACATTAAAAACTGTAATATCTTATGTTTCAACAAGTCGTGGCTGAACGACGACATGGAAAACATACAGCTGGCGGGATACACGCTACATCGGCAGGATAGAACGGCTGACTCCGGTAAGACAAGGGGTGGCGGTCTGTGTATATTTGTAAACAACTGCTGGTGCATAACATTTCATACTAAGGAAGTCTCGAGGTTTTGCTCACCTGAGGTAGAGTATCTCATGGTAAGCTGTAGACCACACTATTTACCAAGAGAGTTTTCATCTATACATTTTAGTCATTTAGCAGACGCTCTTATCCAGAGCGACTTACAGTTAGTGAGTGCATAATCACTCTCATCGACAGGGCTGTAGTGGAACAGGTTGAGAGCGTCAAGTTCCTTGGTGTCTAACAAAGTATTGTGGTCCAAACACACCAAGACAGTCGTGATGAGGGCACGACAAAGCCTATTCCCCTTCAGGAGACGAAAAGATTTGGCATGGGTCCTCAGATCCTCAAAAGGTTCTACAGCTGCACCATTGAGAGCATCCTGACTGGTTGATCACCGCCTGGCATGGCAACTGCTCTGCCTCCAACCGCAAGGCACTACAGAGGGTAATGCGTACGGCCCAGTACATCACTCGGGCCAAGCTTCCTGCCATCCAGGACCTCTATACCAGGCGGTGTCAGAGGAAGGGCCTAAAAATTGTCAAAGACTCTAGCCACCCTAGTCATAGACTGTTCTCTCTGCTACCGAACGGCAAGCAGTACCGGAGCGCCAAGTCTAGGTCCAAAAGGCTTCTTAACAGCTTCTACTCCCAAGCCATAAGACTCCTGAACAGCTAATCATGGCTACCCAGACAATTTCATCCCTGCCGGCAGGGATGTAGCTCAGTTGGTAGAGCATGGCGTTTGCAAAGCCGGGGTTGTGGATTCGATTCCCACAGGGGGCCAGTATGAAAAAATAAATAAAATGTATGCACTCACTAACTGTAAGTCGCTCTGGATAAGAGCGTCTGCTAAATTACTAAAATGCAAATGTAGTAATCTCTCCTCCTTCGGTCTTCTTCTTCTTCTTTGGACTTTGTATGGCAGTTGGCAACCAATTTTAAAGTGCATTACCACCTCCAACTGGACTGGAGTGTGGACCTCAGTTCATCTTTCAATCACCCATGTGGCTAAATGCTCCTAAAAACCGATGGGAGAGGTGGGACTTGCAGCGTTGACGCGCTCGAGCAGTGTGGGTGCAATGATTGAATAACATGTATGTGTACATTTATTTTGCAACGCTTGCGCACGTAACGCGTGTGGTGTGATCAGCATGTTAGCGTTCGGCAACGCAGGCGCTCGTTGATGCGCGCAAGCAGTGAGCATGAAATGATTGAATAACATGTACATTTATTTTGCAACGCTCGCGCACCCAACGTGGCTGGTTTAGTCTGAGAAGGCTTATTGCAGGTGCATGGGAATAATTTGATGTCTTTCCTGTAGCTCTGTTGGTAGAGCATGGCGCTTGCAACACCAGGGTTGTGGGTTCGATACCCACGGGGGGCCAGTATGAAAAATGTATGCACTCACTAACTGTAAGTCGCTCTGGATAAGAGCGTCTGCTAAATGGGCGGCAGGTAGTGGTTAAGAGCGTTGTGCCAGTAACCAAAAGGTCGCTGGTTCTAATCCTCGAGCCGACTAGGTGAAAAATATGTCGATGTGCCCTTGAGCAAGGCACTTAACCCTAATTGCTTCTGTTAGTCGCTCTGGATAAGAGAGTCTGCTAAATTACTAAAAAGTGTAAATAACAATAAAATAACAAATAAAGTAAAAAAATGACTAAAATGTTTAAAGGAAATAAAAACGTGCACTTGTCTGTAATACTTACGTATCGTAAGGACAGAATACTTCTCTCATAATTCGCTGACTGTTTTGGAAACAGTCCCTAGTGTGATTTTGTATACAACTACCCAACTAATAACTCTGCTGCTCCTGCTGTGGATGACCAAGTTCTCTGCTTTTCTCACCTGTTTTTGGAAACAGCAAATGAAACCAATGGGCAAAAATATAATGATGTAATTTCAACCAACAGGAATCAATCAGCATGTGGGAGTTAAAAAGTAAATACTCCCTATTTTGTTTCATGTATAATCAAATGGTTTATACAGTAGCATCTCTCTTTCCCTTCCCCTATTCAGCAGATAGAGGGTGGATACTGGCAAGGGCTTCCTCTAGGTCCTCATGCACTTCCTCAGTAAAACTCTTGCCCAGACATCATCAGTCAGTGTGAACAATAGACGGGTTGGTTGTTTAGCAACAAAACCGACGTGTGCGCAACTATGGGGCAAAACAGACGGGGTTGTCTTAGATTGTTGACAACATGTTTGAGTTTGAGTTTGAGTTTATTTTTACAGGGACAGTGCACATTAATCAACGTTTCAGTAAAAGTGCCGGTTTTAGCCAGCCGGCTAATTTTCAACCGCAGTCCCTGGGCAGGTTATTAAACTATATTTCATCTCCAATGCTTATTGAAAACATGAATAAAGTTGCACAATGAGCACTTGTCTCTCAAATACATCATTACAGTTGTTGGTTAGCTAGCTAACACATTTTTGCCATATTAGCATAGACGTGATATCTGTCAAAACACCTCAAAACAAGATATGATATCAAGAACAAGATGAAACTAGCTGAAACAGCCACTTACAATTTCTCACATGGCAGTTTCTTGTCATTGTTGCTAGCTATCTGGCCATCCAAAATCACATCAACCAGTGGAGGCTCCTCAGAGGAGGAAAGGGAGGACCATCCTCCTCAGTGAATTTCATAAAAATTTAAATAGTGAAACATTAACAAAGTTATCCCTTTTAGATAAAACTATACTAAATGTATTCACGTCACCAAATAATTGATTAAAACACACTGTTTTGCAATGAAGGTCTACAGTAGCCTCAGCAGCACTCTGTAGGGTAGCACGATGGTGTAGCTGGAGGACAGCTAGCTTCTGTCCTCCTCTGGGTACATTGACTTCAATACAAAACCTAAGAGGCTCGTGGTTCTCACCCCCTTCCATAAACTTCGACAGTAATTATGACAACCTCCGGAGGACATCCTCCAACCTATCAGAGCTCTTGCAGCATGAATTGACATGTTGTCCACCCAATCAAAGGATCAGAGAATGAATCTAGTACTGAAAGCATAAGCTACAGCTAGCTAGCACTGCAGTGCATAAAATGTGGTGAGTAGTTGACTCAAAGAGAGAGAAAGACAATAGTTGAACAGTTTTGAACAAATTCATTTCTTAAAAAATTAAGGAGAATCGAGAGAGAAAGTGAGAGCTAGCTATATTTGGTTATATTTTTTAAAACTTTCACTTTCACTTAGCTAGCAAATGCAGCTAGCTAGTTTAGCCTACTCAAACACCCGGCTCAAACAGAGAGGGATGCTATGTTAGCTAGCTGGCTATGGCTATCCAATACTGGAACTCTTCCAAGTCAAGGTAAGCTTTTGGTTTTTATTAATTTATTACAACCGGGGCCCTCCGGTGTAACTGCTAAACTGCTTGCTGGCTGTACACTGTACTGCATGATTGTAACGGGTTTACTAACGCTTTAGTTCTAGTAGTTCTAGTTGACTATGACGTGAAAACGACGTAGGCTGTGTGTAGCGGTTAGTGGTCATGATATGAAGGTTTGGCTTGGAAAGGTTGTTTTGCCTGGTCACAGACAGCTGATCTGTTGTGCACTGAAGTCCACAAGTGAAGGGAAAAGGTGAGAGGAGGCGGCGCGTAGATAGTTGCGAGAAGGAATTATACAACGAGCAAAGTGATCGTACTGTTTTTATGTGGCTGCTATGAAAGTGAACTGTTTGTGTGTGATCATTCTGCCGATTCTGTTGAAAAACATTTATTAAACGGAAGCAAACAGAATGAAACAGGGATAAACATACCTGCATTTTTTCAATAGAAACTCTCATTTGCAGCTGATGGACTAATGATTACACCCTAGATCAGCTAGATGCAGGCAAGAGTGTGCAAGGCGGTATTTAATGTGTCAATGTCTGTCACCATAATTACTCAAAATTCTCTAACCTGTACCCCCCGCACATTGACTCGGTATCGGTACCCCCTGTATATAGCCTTGTTATTGTTATTTTATTGTTACATTTTATTTTATTTTTTACTTTAGTTTATTTAGTAAATATTTTCTTAACTCTATTTCTTGAACTGCATTATTGGTTAAGGGCTTGTAAGTAAGCATTTCACAGTAAGGTCTACACCTGTTGTATTCGGCGCATGTGACAAATACAATATGATTTGATTTGATTTGAATGACAGTCATCCAATATGCTGTAATAGAAATTAGGCCATGCTCATTAAAAATAAATCATCCTCCCTCATCTTAAAAGTCACCGACCGCAACTGATAACAATACACAGACTTCTACCCCTTTGAAGTGCGCACATCGTTTTAATGACGTTGTCAGCTAACCCATCTATCTCAAGCATTCCTCTGGAACGAACACGCACGCACACAGACACACACACACTGTTCTTGCCCAATTAGCTTTAACCAGAGAGCAAAGTCACTTTACCCCTACCTACATGTACATATTACCTTGACTTACCTGTACCCCCGCACATTGACATGTATATAGCCTTGTTATTCTAATTTTATTGTGTTACTTTTTTAACCTTAGTTTATTTAGTAAATATTTTCTTAACTCTTTTTTTCTTAAAACTGCATTGTTGGTTAAGGGCTTGTAAGTAAGCGTTTCACGATAAGGTCTACACCTGTTGTATTCGGCACGTGACAAATAAAATGTTATTTTATTTTATTTGAAATAATGTTTTTAAGTTCGACAAAGTTACAATTTATTTAGCTCTGTTTTTGAATTCTTATAATTCATCCATATTATGCGCTTTGCTTTAAAAACCCATGTTCTCTACATCCAAACAGTGATTGGACAAAAGGCAGATAAAAGCCTTCAGTAAAAAGTTAAACCCCTCCTCTGCTCCCCACCAAAGGGATGATGACAATGCTGCAAGCCAAGTGGAAAGAGACACAAAATCAATGTTGCCCGCTGCTATGTCAGCCAGCGTGCGTGTGGGGGCGAGAGGACGACATGATGCTTTCTGAATGGATGCCTTTGCCAGGCCAGTGGCTACCGTAGGGTGGAAATGTAAGTCCAAGTGACTGGTGTTATTGATTCCAGTCAACAAATGAGTCCATGTCTGCCTTTGTTCCGTTCACTTGGCAGAGCGCTCTCATTAGTCCCCCGTGAACAGTCAACCTGTCAGCAGGTCTGCTGTCCTGCCCACTGACCTCTGATTCGGGGCTCATTCTTGGACAAATTAAATCTCACAAATGACAAATCATGCAGTAAACCCTGTGCAGCAGCACATTTGCTTTTAACACGGGTGCCCCATTAGGCAGACCAGGCAGAAAGGCCCTTTCAATGGCAAACTGGGCCGGCCTGAAACGGTTTTAACGTTCATCCCACTTGACAGTTAGCAGTGGCCTTCTCTGGAACAAATGCCAACGTTTGGGGAACGTGGCTGTTTTATTTGCTCTGACAGATAACTTGGTGAGGGGGAGGGAAAGTGTGTTCTGTGTTTGTTTTAGGGCCTTGTGTTGACTGTCAGAGAGTTTGATTTAGTTTGATTTATACTGGAGTAGATGACAGGCAGAGAGGTTGTCCCCCTCCATGTCGACCAGGGAGAAGCTATGGAAGAGATTTGTACTTCAACCAAATGGTTCTTTGTCCAGTCAGAATGCACAGTTAGCTCCCAAAGTTCCTTCATACTGAGGGGCAATGAGTTTTTTTGTGGGTAAGGTTCAAATACAGAATGTGGAAAGGACATGGAACATGAACTCTATGCTGTTATTGTGCTCCTTTACAGTCAAATTGTTATCAGTTATTACAACTAAATACCTATAGCTGAATTCCTCATTACCCATGTCTATAACAGTTTCATAACTGTCTGCATAACTTTACATTATACATTATTTTTATATATATACTTTTTTAGTTGGAATTAGACCAATTAACATGTACAACCTGAATCTATCACTTGTTTTTCCTCAGATCAGGGGACTCCTGGGAGGAAGCAGGCACGGTTTCCTGCTGCAATAACTCTGGTAGCCTGCGATCCCCCCTCGACCAACGCATTCTTAATCAGCAACTCTCCTATATCCTACCAGCAGATGAAGCATGTTTGTCTTGCTCTATCAGCCTGGTCTGGTAGGAACACTCCAGTTTGAACCATCATTTAGTTTCCAATAGGGGTTGCAGATACAAATGGATCTTCCAAAACAGATACCCAGTCTCTTTGGTACTTCAATGTCAGAAAGGAGCACAAATATTATGTTTAAATTCAAAAGATGAAGGAACTTTTAAACTTTACAGGAAAATATCTAATGTATGTAAATGTTATTTCAAAAAGTGTAATTATCCTTTGGTGTATTTAGGCTTATTCAGTACACGCATACATAATTAAATCAAATTTAAAAAATGTATTTGTCACATGCTTCGTAAACAACAGGTGTAGACTAACAGTGAAATGCTTACTAAAGCTGATCATCATGCTTAACCACACACTTTACGGTACTGTGTCAATGGAGAAAGGCAGGAATGAAACCTAGGTGACTACTACTTCAAGTTTCAAGTTGTATTAGAGTGGTATGTGCAGGATACACATGGTATACACCGTCTAATGAAATGCTTACACGCAGGTTCCTTCTGGACAATGCAACAACAATAAGAAAAGATAAGAATAGGAACATGAAGTAAATGCCTCAGTAGAATAGAATAAACATTTTAGCATTTAGCGTGGCTAATTCACACACATTTAGTCGGTGGTCTGTTTCATTTTGATGTAGTTCAGAGTGTCCATGTCTTTAGGACTTGCTTTGCTCTCTGATTAGACTTCCTGATGTTCATTCATAGAGACGGGGGTCAATTCAACTCACTCATTACATCCCTTCAGAAGTTCCTCCTTTCAAAGAACGAGACTAAACACGAACCAAATTCAGTTCTGTGTTCAAGTAAACTGTTTGCTGTATATGACCAAAATAGCATTTATTATTGTTATGGTTATGCTAAACACAATGAAGAAGAAAAAAGATGGGAGACGATGGGACATATTGTTTTAATCAGTTTGATTGTGTCCTGTCTGAGATTTGTTTTTAGAATTAAGTCTATAATGGAGGGGGAGGGGCTTTTCTCTCTCTCTCATCCTCTTCTTCCTGCATTCATATTCAGATGAAAGCCTTCTCTGTCTGATCATTTACATACTGTGGAGGGAAGTATGGGGCCTGGCATGTCTGCCGGAGGAGAGGGATGAGAAAATGCCAGCACAGGCCGGTAGTTACCAGAAGGGACGGAGCAATGCCGCTCAGCCCATTGATGGGCGTTGCTCACCATCTGTCCGTTGGAGTGGCGAGGCGTCCGTGTCGACTCCCAGCTGCATGGCATCACAGGCAGACAGGAGCCAGAGTGAGGTCCCCAGAGCTCTGCTGGCTAGAGCAGTCCCACACAGACACGAGAGGGGAGGACAATGTACTGGGGGGATGGGTGGGTGAGAGAGGGGCTGTTCAGCACTGCTGTTTATGGATACATCCATCCCCCGCCAAGATTGGGCATACTCACACTGTCTTGTGTCATTGTCATTCATCTGAATGTGAGACTGACTTTCTTTCCTTGTGTGTCAGCAGCGGAGGATCCCATAGTGTTGTCAGGGATGACATCATGTCCTCCTCTTCCTCTAATGTTTTCTTCTCAGGGTTGTTACTGTCCAAATAAACAAGAGAAATGATGAGTCACATCTAACATGTCTAGTCACAATAATCCCGGTGAGATGCCTCCTCATGGTTAATCTAGTGAACAGCACACATCCGTCCCCTCTCTTGTTTTCCAAGTAATTGGCCTTAAGCTAAAGGCCAACGGAGGACATGGGATACTTTTTCCTTTGTTCTCAACCGAAGCGATTTTCATTCAGTTGATTGTGGCCAAACCTCAACTTTCCTACTCATCTGCCATTTCAAATGATTTTCATCTCAAGAGAGCAGAGCATTCAGTGTTTGTGGTCATTAATCAGGCGTCAGTTCACTGGTCCATTCCCACACACCCCACACTGAACGTTGTCTCCAAGGGACACGCTCCGCTCTCGCTTCAATGGAGAAGAACTGGCAACCCGGCACTTTCTGAGCACGAGAGTCAAGGTGCTGTGCATTTATATTCACATTATATTTGCTCTCATGTAATGGGGACATGCTATTTATTGGGGTGTTGTGGCTCTTTTGGCACTGTGTCAATTACGGTGCCTGGGATCAAGGTCCTGTGTCCTGTGACCTCCACAGGTCACTGAAGGCCCTCAGAAAAGGCCTCATATTCAGAGAATCCACACCAACAAGCACAGCCAGCTTCTCTGTGTGACTCTTTCCTGACTCCTTTAGCGTTGACCAGAAGCCACACCGGCCACAGGGCCAGGCAACACAAAACAGAGGAGAAGAAAACAACAATGATTCTTGACTGGGAACAACAGCAGCATCTCACTGAATCAATGCAACTATTACTACTCATTGGCAAAATGTATAATCACCTCCCAGCAATATTGTCACTCATGTATTCCACTTAATTCCTTGTGTCGTCTCAGTGAAACAGGTTGATCATTCTGATTCTGATTGAACATTGACATTTTCAGCAGGTCTATCTATGAATGAGTAGAGCAAAGACACCAAGCAAGGACTGGATCACCAGGGATTTCAAAGCATTTAGTTTGAGCTTAGGTTGAATAAATATGCCACTTAGAAAATGCTTGTTTCCAAAGCAACTTACAGTCGTGGGTGCATACATTTCACGTAGGGGTGGTCCCAGGAATCGAACCCACTATACTGGCATTGCAAGCACCATTGCTCTACCAACTGAGCTACTGAGCTACTGAGCTACTGAGGACCTGTAATCCATTTATTTTACTCACAGTAGCTTATAAAACACGAACATTGTTCATTGTCTTTTTTTAAATCTATTTCAACATAATGGGATGTGAGGACCATTTCACTCAACGTTTGATAAATGTAAATGACTGACTGGTTTCCCTGGTCTGAAATATGTATGTTGTGTCTTTACCCAGATTTATTTTGGGGACCGCTTTATTGTTTTGGCATGAAGAAAACTTTGAATAATAAGTAACCAATAAGTTCCCATCAATATGTACAAACTTGAATACAATTAAAATAATCACAAATCGATTGTACCTTGATTTCATTACATTTTCCTTTCTCTCCACCAAAACAGAGACTAATCCACTATTATTTGTGTGCACTCCCATTCTTGAGCTCTCAACGCTCTTTGGCTCATCACAGCTCTGTGGGCTTGGCTTGTGCGCAGGGCTGAATTCTTACAAGGAGGCATCTGTTGCTTATAGTTCTGACATCATCATCTGCTGCCATTGCTCCCCTTTCCCAGCATGCTGTGGGATATGGTTTCTCCCAAAGGTGGCCTTTGTATGCACCATTGTGAATTTAATCATTGTCTGCCACAGGCGGTTCCCACGAATTGTGCAAAGGAAGTTATTGCCATGCTTAGAAACCTGTTGTCATTGCCTCTGCACAGTGATCCTCATTGGGAGGATGCCACTCTTCATTTTACTTTCCTATGAGGACATGAAAAAATAGGTGAACTTCTGAAAAGTTGAGTTTATGACATTGGTAAACAAGGAGGAACTGCTGAAATTTGAATTGAACTAGAAAAATGTTGAACAACATGAAGTGAACCTATAAAAATGTGCCTTTTTCACCACAGCTGAATTCGATAACTTAGAACTATCTGTCCTGTATGGTCAGTTACAGGATTTGTAAAAGCTGGGTTTGGGGTTTGAGTTGGTAGATTCCCTGTCTGTTATCTCTCATGTGGTGTATCTGGTAGGATTTCTAAGAGTCCCTTCTGGGAGGGGTGAGCAAACGGGACTCAAAGAGGCTTGGTCCCTAGGGAGCCACTTTCAACTCCTGACAATGTCCACAGAGTCACAACAGATAATTGCCCACTGTGGGGTTGGTGGGGACGACATAGCAGATGTTAATGATAAACTTTTATGGCAGACTAAAGAGAAGCAAACAAACCTTTATTCAGTTTGTTACAGTCCATGGAGCTACATTTGTGCTACAGATTTAGATCCACATCTAAATAATGTAAACTGCTGGTCTGTTGGTTATCAATAAAGTCATTGATGTAAGGCACTTGTTTGCATTTGTTGTGCATGCGTCCATCTTGCTCTCAGAAAATATAAACTCAGTTTACTCAGTGCATTCAGGACTATTTGATATATTGATGTTGGCTGGATTTACAGGCAACAAAGATGCTGCCATTTCACAGTTCATCCAAAGATCATGTTGATTCACAACAGTGTTCAATCAAATTAAATGTTTTTAATAAGCTCTTCCAATACATTTCTACCTCCACACTCAAGCTTGTTTTACTACCTTTGCCCGAGATACTCAGTCCTACTCAGCCATATTTGCCTGACATGATGAAACCATCTCTGGACAGATGAGAAGGAGGCCTGACTTCTTGTCTGTCTTCCATGACTAAGGGAATGTTGAACCCTTGGATTCCTGCAGAGGCTTTCAGGAGGACCAACACTTCCCTCAAGGGTGCTGACGGTCCCAGGACAGTAAAAGTGTCAGCTAGAACACAAAGGGCTGTGCTCTCTGGATCACTGAGTTTGTACCAGAGGGTGATTTACATGGCTGGAAAGCTCTGTCCCTCTCAAGATGAGGGGGCGTGTGATGGATGGATGTTCCCTGTGGGGCTGAGGTGGACTATCACCCCCCAGCTGGGTGGTCCCTCCTGGGCAAAGTCAAGGGGCACCAAAGGGCCAGAGTGGGTACGGTCATTATGCTACATGTGGAATTATACTTTACTCCACCTGTGTGGTACTAATGGAATGGAGGCATGCCTCTCCTGTCTTGAATGGTCGTCAACGTTTGTTTATGCCAATGGAAAGATGATCAGAGCTGGTTGTAAAACATTCAGATTACATGTTTGTTATGCTCTGTTTCTACCTTTATTTATTTGATGCAATTCAGTAGCTCTAGTTTGATTTTGTCAAATGTATCCATTTAGCTACATTTACCCTGCAACTTTGTGAAATGTATCCATTTAGTTACATTTACCTGGCAACTTTGACAAATGTATCCATTTAGTTACATTTACCCGGCAACTTTGACAAATGTACCCATTTAGCTACAGTGGGGAAAAAAAGTATTTAGTCAGCCACCAATTGTGCAAGTTCTCCCACTTAAAAAGATGAGAGAGGCCTGTAATTTCCATCATAGGTACACGTCAACTATGACAGACAAAATGAGAAAAAAAATTCCAGAAAATCACATTGTAGGATTTTTTATGAATTTATTTGCAAATTATGGTGGAAAATAAGTATTTGGTCAAAAACAAAAGTTTCTCAATACTTTGTTATATACCCTTTGTTGGCAATGACACAGGTCAAACGTTTTCTGTAAGTCTTTACAAGGTTTTCACACACTGTTGCTGGTATTTTGGCCCATTCCTCCATGCAGATCTCCTCTAGAGCAGTGATGTTTTGGGGCTGTCGCTGGGCAACACGGACTTTCAACTCCCTCCAAAGATTTTCTATGGGGTTGAGATCTGGAGACTGGCTAGGCCACTCCAGGACCTTGAAATGCTTCTTACGAAGCCACTCCTTCGTTGCCCGGGCGGTGTGTTTGGGATCATTGTCATACTGAAAGACCCAGCCACGTTTCATCTTCAATGCCCTTGCTGATGGAAGGAAGTTTCCACTCAAAATCTCACGATACATGGCCCCATTCATTCTTTCCTTTACACGGATCAGTCGTCCTAGTCCCTTTGCAGAAAAACAGCCCCAAAGCATGATGTTTCCACCCCCATGCTTCACAGTAGGTATGGTGTTCTTTGGATGCAACTCAGCATTCTTTGTCCTCCAAACACGACGAGTTGAGTTTTTACCAAAAAGTTCTATTTTGGTTTCATCTGACCATATGACATTCTCCCAATCCTCTTGTGGATCATCCAAATGCACTCTAGCAAACTTCAGACGGGCCTGGACATGTACTGGCTTCAGCAGGGGGACACGTCTGGCACTGCAGGATTTGAGTCCCTGGCGGCGTAGTGTGTTACTGATGGTAGGCTTTGTTACTTTGGTCCCAGCTCTCTGCAGGTCATTCACTAGGTCCCCCTGTGTGGTTCTGGGATTTTTGCTCACCATTCTTGTGATCATTTTGACCCCACAGGGTGAGATCTTGCGTGGAGCCCCAGATCGAGGGAGATTATCAGTGGTCTTGTATGTCTTCCATTTCCTAATAATTGCTCCCACAGTTGATTTCTTCAAACCAAGCTGCTTACCTATTGCAGATTCAGTCTTCCCAGCCTGGTGCAGGTCTACAATTTTGTTTCTGGTGTCCTTTGACAGCTCTTTGGTCTTGGCCATAGTGGAGTTTGGAGTGTGACTGTTTGAGGTTGTGGACAGGTGTCTTTTATACTGATAACAAGTTCAAACAGGTGCCATTAATACAGGTAACGAGTGGAGGACAGAGGAGCCTCTTAAAGAAGAAGTTACAGGTCTGTGAGAGCCAGAAATCTTGCTTGTTTGTAGGTGACCAAATACTTATTTTCCACCATAATTTACAAATAAATTCATAAAAAATCCTACAATGTGATTTTCTGGATTTTTTTTCCTCAATGTGTCTGTCATAGTTGACGTGTACCTATGATGAAAATTACAGGCCTCTCTCATCTTTTTAAGTGGGAGAACTTGCATAATTGGTGGCTGACTAAAGGTCAGAAAATTTGAACTTGTATAAGAATAGTAATTCTTGTGAAGGGCAGAGAATAGTTACCAAAATCTCAAAGGAAGTAATAATTATTACTAAATGGGGAGGGTCCGTAATTGACCCTAGGTAAATAGCTATTACCAAAATAATCTAGTCCGAAATGACACGGGGTGAATGGCCATCACCAATGTAAACTAGTTTTTATTGAGATTGTACTGGGTACAGTGTTACGATAAACAGGGAGGGGGATAATTTTTCATTGTGTGCTATGGATACATAAAACAGGTCAAAAGTCGCGTAAACAACTGGGGATTTGCTATAACTGTCTGTTTCATGAAACTGGAGCAGTTACGACCTCTAGGTTACAAATAGGTTTAGCAAATGATTGTATAATGTTGTGTACGTGTGAGATTTGAGAATCCATCGGAATACGTGATAATTGTTTCAAGGAAGGAGCTAAAAATAAGTCGCGTGAGAAAAAATGGTTATCGACCCCTTTCATGAAACTGGAGAACGGAAAAAAACTCTGGGTTACGGGTGGATAATTTTAAATGGTTAATTACAAAAGCAGATCATAACATTGGCTCAAGAGACGCACTAAATAATAGCTCCTAGGAGAATAATTCTGGATTGAATTATTACTAAAGGGGGGGATTTCTTATTTTTCCACCATGGGAAATAAATCGTCTAAAGAGGTCCGAGAATTTACGGGGGATGAAAGATATATGTTAGGAAGAGATCGAAGAAATATGTTTTATGGATCCATTTGGGAAGAGGTATGGATTTATTGGGCATCTCGATGTGGAAAAGTTAGAAGTTATGATTAGGGAGATGCATGTAAACTGTGGAACGGATTTGAAAAAACAGCGAGGGGAGGGGCTAGAGACAGCGAGGGTATTTTTTAAGCGCGAAGGAGAGAGGTAGTGCTTTAACGGTAACAAAGGAATATTTAACCATCATGACTGCAGGGGTAAAGGAAAGGGCAGTGTCGGAGATTTGGTTCAACGGGTAAAATGTTTGAAAAAATGATTTGTGTTGATTAAGAATTGGCTAAAAACACCACGAAGCGATTATTTGAGAGGTACCTATAAAATTCCAACGATATATATGTATGAACTTTCTCACTCAAACGTAGACGTACGTCATGAGTGAGAAAGTAGAGAATATTTACATTTGCATTTTTGGTCATTTGGCAGACGCTCTGGTCCGGAGCGACTTGCAGGAGCGGTGGGGGTTGGGTGCCTTGCTTGGGGGCACATCGGCAGATTTTTCGCCTGGTCGGCTTGGGAGTTGGAGCCGGTGACCTGTCGGTTACTGACACGGTGCTCTTGGTTACTGGGCTACCAGCCGGCGGATGTGAGTTTAAGGTTGTGCCGTTGTGTGATTAGGTGATAAGGTTATGTGATAAGGTTTAATGGATAATCGAACCATAACTAAAGTGGATATAGAAGTAATGTATAAATAGTAGAGAGCCAATAGAGGGTTCCATTGAACTATTATGTTGTGTTGGGCATTTGAATGGCATAAGGTGAAATCTGTGTATATGAGAGAATTCAACGGCTGGTATGAATGATAACCGGATACTACTTAGTATTTGGTTGGTTAATGCTGAATGGAACATTTGAGGCGTGGTTATGGGGTAACTAGGAAGACGCACTTATTCAATGGGGAATGGGTGTAGGGAGAGAGAGTTTTTACGTGTATTAAAAGTTGCATTAGATAGCTTTAGTAGTATTCTAGATAGGTCTATGAAAATATGTTACAAGTACGAATGACATTATTTCCTAAGAAGGAAGATTTGTAGGGAAGGTCCCGCGCCTCCCCCATAATGTAGGAAGGAGCAGGAGAGGGGGGGGAGAGGTGAGAGACAGTACATAGTTCAGATGGTAGGAATGTCATTAAGTGTATGCTTATCAACGATATCAAGTATTTGTTTTATTGATTGGGGCCGAATCAGAGAGAACGGTTAAAGAGATTGAATAGCGAACTGAAATGGGTTAGCGGGAAAATACAAATAGTTGGTAAATTTTAGAACGATAATTTATTTTCGTTACGGGGAAGCAAGTGGCATTGGCTGTTGTGCTGGGGGAATAGTGCCAGCCTGTGGTTGGTTCTGGATTTGTTATAAAGAAACTTATATTTTAAACTAAAGTGATTGAATAGGCTACAATTATAACATTATCAGAAAAAGGGCACAATATAATTTGTAATAGTTATTACAATTATTTGTCAGTGTAGCTGTAGGTGGGTGTGGTGGTGGAATCAGGCGCAGGACGCACAAAGTAAGTCCAAAAGACTTTAGTTGTTTGGCAACAAAACACAGCACGAAAACAAATGCCCTGAGGCGAGAAACTCCGCACACAGGCGAAATAAAGCGGGCGCACAAAATACGTGCGACAAAATACTCCAAAAACACAGAATGGAGAGCAGCTCAACCGAGCAAACTGTACATACAAAAGCTAAGCGCACGACAGTGAAAACAATCACACACAACACTAGACAAACACAACGAGAACTTATAGGACACTAATTACACTAAACGATAACAGGTGTAACAACAATCAGACAAAAGCAAACGAACATAGAAACATGCAACGGTGGCAGCTAGTATTCCGGAGACGACGAACGCCGAAGCCTGCCCGAGCAAGGAAGAGAGGCAGCCTCGGCCGAAACCGTGACAGTACCCCCCCCCTTGACGCGCGGCTCCAGACGTGCGCCGACTCCGGCCTCGGGGACGACCAGGAGGACACGGAGCAGGGTGCGTCGGGTGCCCACGATGGAATTCCGTCAGGAGAGACGGGTCCAAAATGTCTCTCCTCGGCACCCAGCACCGTTCCTCCGGGCCGTACCCCTCCCACTCCACTAGATATTGGAGACCCCCCATCCGACGTCTCGAATCCAAGATGGACCGCACGGAGTACGCCGGTGCCCCCTCGATGTCCAATGGGGGCGGAGGAGTCTCCCTGATCTCACTTTCTTGGAGTGGGCCAGCTACCACCGGCCTGAGAAGAGACACATGGAACGAGGGGTTAATACTTTTATACTCAACAGGTAGTTGTAATTTGTAACACACCTCGTTCAACCTTCTCAGGACTTTAAATGGCCCTACAAACCGCCGACCCAGTTTCCGACAGGGCAGGCGGAGGGGCAGGTTTCTGGTAGAGAGCCAGACTCGATCACCAGGTGCGTACACCGGTCCCTCACTGCGGTGGAGATCGGCGCTCGCCTTATGACGACGGAGGGCCCGCTGCAGGTGGACGTGTGCAGCGTTCCATGTCTCCTCCGAGCGCCGCGCCCACTCATCCACCGCAGGAGCCTCGATCTGGCTCTGCTGCCAAGGTGCCAGAACCGGCTGGTAACCCAACACACATTGAAAAGGGGTTAGGTTAGTGGAGGAATGGCGTAGGGAATTCTGGGCCATCTCGGCCCAGGGAACGTACCTTGCCCACTCCTCCGGCCGGTCCTGGCAGTATGTTCTAAGAAACCTACCCACATCCTGGTTCACGCGTTCCACCTGCCCATTACTCTCCGGGTGGTAACCCGAGGTGAGGCTCACCGAGACCCCCAACCGCTCCATAAAAGCTCTCCAGACTCTGGAGGTAAATTGGGGACCTCGATCAGACACAATATCCTCGGGTACCCCGTAGTGCCGGAACACATGGGTGAATAGTGCTTCGGCGGTTTGCAGGGCAGTAGGAAGGCCCGGCATAGGGAGCAAACGACAGGCCTTAGAAAACCGGTCCACAACGACCAGTATAGTGGTATTCCCCTGTGAAGGAGGAAGGTCAGTGAGGAAATCCACCGAGAGGTGAGACCATGGTCATTGTGGAACGGGCAGGGGTAGTAACTTACCCCTAGGCAGATGTCTAGGCGCCTTACACTGGGCGCACACCGAGCAGGAGGAAACATAAACCCTCACATCCCTCGCCAACGTGGGCCACCAGTACTTGGCACTAAGACAGTGCACTGTCCGGCCGATACCAGGGTGTCCAGAGGAGGGTGACGTGTGAGCCCAATAGATCAATCGATCCCGAACCTCGAGCGGAACGTACTTCCGACCCTCCGGGCATTGAGGTGGACTAGGGTCGGTGCGTAACGCCCGCTCGAGTTCAGCATCGACCTCCCACACTACCGGTGCCACCAGACACGACTCCGGCAGTATGGGAGTGGGCTGCACGGACCTCTCCTCCGTGTCATACCGCCGAGACAGTGCGTCTGCCTTACCGTTCTGTGACCCAGGGATGTACGTGATCTTAAATGTGAACCGGGTCAAAAACATATTCCACCTCGCCTGGCGAGGGTTCAGCCTCCTCGCTGCCCGGATGTACTCCAGGTTACGGTGGTCCGTCAAAATGAGGAAAGGATGTTGAGCCCCCTCAAGCCAGTGCCTCCACACCTTTAGGGCCTGTACCACGGCTAACAGCTCCCTGTCCCCCACGTCATAGTTTCGCTCCGCCGGACTGAGCTTCTTGGAATAAAAAGCACAGGGGCGGAGTTTAGGTGGCGCGCCGGACCGTTGCGACAGCACGGCTCCTATACCGGCCTCTGACGCGTCCACCTCTACCTGAAATGGCAAAGAGGGATCCGGATGCGCCAGCACCGGAGCCGAGGTAAACAGGTCCTTCAGCCTCCCAAACGCCCTGTCCGCCTCGGCTGACCACTGCAGACGCACCGGACCCCCCTTCAAAAGAGACGTTATGGGAGCTGCCACCTGTCCAAAACCCCGGATAAACCTCCGGTAATAATTCGCAAACCCCAAAAACTGCTGCACCTCCTTCACAGTGGTTGGCGTTTGCCAATTACGCACGGCTGACACCCGGTCTACCTCCATCTTCACCCCTGACGCAGACAACAGATAACCCAAAAAGGAGACCGACTCCTGGAAGAACAGACACTTCTCTGCCTTGACATACAGGTCGTGCTCCAACAGTCTCCGCAACACTCGGCGCACCAGGGCCACATGCTCGACTCGGGTAGGCGAGTACACGAGAATGTCATCGATGTACACGACCACCCCCTGCCCCTGCATGTCCCTGAAGATCTCATCCACGAAGGATTGGAAAACTGAAGGAGCGTTCATCAACCCGTATCGCATGACAAGATACTCGTAATGGCCCGAGGTGGTACTAAAGGCTGTCTTCCATTCATCGCCCCCCCCTAATGCGCACCAAGTTGTACGCGCTCCTGAGATCTAATTTAGTGAAGAAACGCGCCCCGTGTAATGACTCCGTCATGGTCGCAATCAGCGGGAGTGGATAACTGTACTTCACCGTGATCTGATTGAGACCACGGTAATCAATGCACGGGCGTAATCCTTCATCCTTTTTCTTCACAAAAAAGAAACTCGAGGACGCAGGGGAAGTGGAGGGCCGTATGTATCCTTGTCTCAGAGATTCGTCTATGTACGTCTCCATAGCTCTCTTCTCCTCCTGAGACAGAGGATACACATGGCTCCGTGGGAGCGCAGCTCCTGCCTGGAGGTCTATCGCACAATCTCCCTGCCTATGGGGAGGCAACTGCGTCGCCCTCGACTTACTGAACACAATAGCCAAATCCCCATACTCAGGGGGAACGTGCAATGCGGGCACCTGGTTCGGACTCTCCACCGAGGTAGCCCCTACGGAAACGCCTAAACATCGACCCACACACTGGGCAGACCACTCCATCAGAGCCCTCTCCGGCCACGAAATAGATGGGTTATGGGTACTCAACCAGGGCATGCCCAGCACCACCGGATACGCAGGCGAGTCGATCAGAAATAGCTGGATCATCTCCTGATGACCCCCCTGCGCACACATCCTAAGTGGCGCAGTGACCTCCCTGATCAAGCCCGCACCCAACGGACGGCTATCTAGGGCATGAACGGGGAAGGGAACGTCAACTGGGAGAAGGGGAATCCCTAAGGCTAAGCAAAACTTATTATCAACAAAATTCCCAGCCGCGCCTGAATCTACCAGCGCCTTATGCTGGGAATGAGGTGCTACCTGTGGAAAACGCACAGGTATACAGAAATGTGCAACCGAGAGCTCTGGGTGAGTGGGGCGCCTACTCACCTGGAAGGACTCCCCAGTGCGGGACCTGTCGTCCTCTCCCCTAGGAGGCCATCCCCAGCACCTAGCCGCGGTGTGTCCTCCCCGACCACAGTTGGTGCAGGAGATGGACCCCCTCGTAAGCCGACCCCTCCTCTCTCTAGCGCCAGCGCCCCCGAGCTCCATGGGGCACGGCTCGGAGGCGCTGGAGGGTGAAATGGACGGACCCCCCTCGGGACGTCCGCGGGTAGCTAGCAGGGTATCCAGCCTGATGGACATGTCGACCAACTGGTCGAACGAGAGGCTGGTGTCCCTACAGGCCAGCTCCCTACGGACGTCCTCGCGTAGACTACATCGGTAGTGATCGATGAGAGCCCGCTCATTCCACCCTGCATCCGCCGCTAGAGTACGGAATTCCAAGGCGAACTCCTGGGCACTCCTCTTCCCCTGCCGGAGGCAGACCAGACGCTCCCCGGGAGAACTCGTCGTAGGTGATGGTGTTCGCGTCGATTCTCCTCCACTCTGCGTTGGCCCATTCCAACGCCTTCCCGGAAAGGCAGGAGATCAGGGCGGACACGCTCTCGTGTCCCGAGGGCGCCGGGTGCACGGTGGCCAGGTAAAGCTCCACCTGGAGAAGGAATCCCTGACACCCGGCCGCGGTCCCATCGTAGGCCCTCGGGAGCGAGAGCCGAACTCCTCTGGGTTCCGGAGCGGGGGAATGGGCTGACCTGCCGATGGTGCGGGCAGGGAGGATGGCGGTGGAGGAGTCCCTCGGGTCTCCCATCCTCGGATGGTGGTGATCACCTCCTGCAGTGCGGACCCCATCCGCAGGATCTGGTCATTTTGTTCGCGGATCCTGTCCTCCAACGTCGCCTGTGCTGCTGCGGCTCCTGCTGACTCCATCGAGTATGGTGTGTGATTCTGTCAGTGTAGCTGTAGGTGGGTGTGGTGGTGGAATCAGGCGCTGGACGCACAAAGTAAGTCCAAAAGACTTTAGTTGTTTGGCAACAAAACACAGCACGAAAACAAATGCCCTGAGGCGAGAAACTCTGCACACAGGCGAAATAAAGCGGGCGCACAAAATACGTGTGACAAAATACTCCAAAAACACAGAATGGAGAGCAGCTCAACCGAGCAAACTGTACATACAAAAGCTAAGCGCACGACAGTGAAAACAATCACACACAACACTAGACAAACACAACGAGAACTTATAGGACACTAATTACACTAAACGATAACAGGTGTAACAACAATCAGACAAAAGCAAACGAACATAGAAACATGCAACGGTGGCAGCTAGTATTCCGGAGACAACGAACGCCGAAGCCTGCCCGAGCAAGGAAGAGAGGCAGCCTCGGCCGAAACCGTGACATTATTATGGATAGTTATTACAGTTATTATCATTGATTCAGTAATGATATAAGGATAGTAGAGGAAAGGCAAGGGATTAAATCTCATTTAGGGAAATAAGAAGAGTATGAAATATTAGGGAGAAAATACCATTAACTGAGGGAACATTTGATGTAACCGTGATTGTATTGGCTAAAAACTGAAATATGACATTTACAAGGGGGACAGGAACAATAGAAGGGGAGACAGATTTTCCTAGGGGGTTGAACAAATAATTGATAATGGATCATTTGAAATGAGATCACATGTAGCAGATTTAGGGTAATCAATTAAATAATCATTGGATACTCGAGGAATTTTGGGTGGTTTTATGGATTAGTTATGAGGAATTAGATTGATACAAACATTATTGATGGGTTAGGACTGGGGATATCTGTATCATGTTTTGTGTGTACTACCATCTTTAGATTACTGATGGTAATTGAAGGTTAACAAAATGTATAACCAGGAGAAAGAGATTAGCTTATCTCATTGGAATGTTGCTAAGGGGGAGGGGGAGCAGTAGTGAAGTTAAGCAGTATTTAGGTCATAAAAGGGAGCTACCAAATTAAGTTGAGCCTGGCTATCTTTGATTGTTGTTTTTCAATGGGGTTTTTCAAATAAAAAAACAACACACCCAGCATGATGTTTATAAAGGGTTGTTATGTTGAATTTAGGGGATTTTCAACAGTTCATAGGTGGTATTTACTATGCTCTGGGATGGAACGGTTTGTTGGGGGATATTTGAACCTAAATTAATGCAATAAGATGCAGTAATCAGAGGAATGTACAATCTAGGGCGAGACAGCTATTGCCTAGATCATTGATTTAGCAATAGGATCAGGTAGATAGGGACTAGAGAACAAATAAATAATAATAAAATAGATGAAGAATGATGAGCTTTTTGGTAATGATAGACTGCTGTAAAGCTTGGGTACTCCATTATGTACTGCATGCGGGTAAATTAAGTGATCTTATCTATGGGAAGGCAATGGCAGCCCATGGTAAAATCATTTGGAGGCATACATATATCAGGGATGTTACCAAAATGGTAGAGAGTAAATAGGGATATGACATTGGTCGTGATTTAAAGATGGTGAGGTTTTTTTTTTTTGGTGGGCTATTAGATATAACTGGGTTAATCACGAACATAGAGGTTTTTATTCTTTATTGCTAGGCAGAAGACTTAGGTTACCTAAATATGGACTTGTCATGTCCAACAATCAGTCTTCAGGTCAAGCCCGGGAGAGCCGGGGTAGAACAGAGTTTGAAATAAACATAAGTGTTTTTACAAGATAAAATATTGATTTATTGTATTACTAATTGATTCTGAACTGAATGAAAGTCGAATTTAGCCGCCATAAAGACAAAGGAAGTGGGAGGAGCAATAAAGAAGCAAAAGACAATCTCAAAAATGAAAGGCATGGCAATTGGTTGATAAATTACCTAAGGGATTGTTTAGGTAGGTGGTAATATTGACACATGAGCAGAACTATGTGTCAAGAGGGAGGAAGAGGCTAATTGTAGGATTAAATAATATACGAAGGAGAGGACAAAATACTTAAAAAAAAAAAAAAAATTAGGTACAGTCTAGATAGAGAATGCAGTCAGAAATTGTTAGATTAATCTGAACATGTGTGAAGATAGTTTATTAACCACACCCGTATGTCAGAGGTTTTGTGCCCCACAGATGAACTAAAGGAGAAGGTGACCCACTCTATCTAACCAGGTGACTGGTGAGCATCCAGTCACTAGAAGAATAACTGGAAGGAGGCCTGTTGGGAAGGGCCCTATCAGGTTATATTGGTCACCGCCTTTGCCATTAGAATAGCAGAGAGAGTAACCTGGGTCCATGTTACCCACTGCAAGAGGTAAGACCACATACAAGCACCACTTAGCACACGCAGAGTTGGAGAGAAGAACTAGACCAATAGGGTCCGGGGATCACCTCTGTCAATGAAGATCTCCTACCCCGACCTATCATCACTGTAGTGTGTTCTTAGGGTGTGAGTATGGGGTGGTACCAAGCAGAAGGACTAAAGGCAGGAGAGGGTTGGCGGTTTTTGGGAATATGGGTGACCCTGAGCTGCATCATAGTCTCGGCAATAGTCGTAGTATGTCAAGATCCACCTCGCACCAATTACGCTATGGCCTTACCATTATTAAGAAATAAAAGGGAAGCGACCCGACATACTGACCGTCAAGGACGAGTGATCTACAAAATAGGAGTCAGAGAAGAGTGGGGAGTAAGATTCAAAATTAGGATTAGGGATCTTATCAGGACGGATAAGCAAGCAACGTGGGATTATAAGATCCCATTGTATGTGTGTTCAGCTCCCTCGGCGGATTGTTCCTGGGCTCAGGTATTTAGAGATACTGGGGGACGGAGATATGAGATGGGGGGGATGGGGGGGGGGACGGGGGCTGGACGTCCAGATGGAGGATAAGAAGGTATAACGACATCCCCACGGAGATGGTAGTAACAATAGTAAAGGTCACTAAAGAGGACATGAAAATAACTTACTTGGCTTGCGCGGACGAATACGGACGGGATACTTGTCTAAGATTACATTTGATGGAATCAAAAGATATGGAGGGTACAGGTACTGTCATTAATCCATTAATAGCAATAGACAGAGTAGATCAGTCAAGGGATGACGGAGTCAATTCGACTAACCCGTCCACTATGAAAGATTTTCTCCTCCAAGAATGGAACCAAGGGGAAGTGGAGGGGGTCCCTGATGAGAATCTCTGGTTAAAGTGGATGAAGTACACCAATAGGGCCTTGGGGGACACCAATTGTTATGCATGCTCCATTGGGCGACCGACAATGTTGACCGCCCCAATGCCAAAGGCAATGTTTCCCTGTGTATTAGACCTGGGGTCCAATCAAAAAGAGCCCAATTGCACAGGGATTGGGCTGACAAAGTTGACTTACTCGGCCAGCCCACCTAGATTCACTTTAACTCCTGGCGAATACCAGTGTTACAGACATAGAAATGGCACCCGTAACTTGGGTGATTTTAATGGCTGTAAGGAGAAAATTAATGTGACTGATTTAGATAAGGAAGGGAGGGAAAAATTAGGAACCTTACCATCCCTCTGACTGATGTGTAGTGGGCATGTACTAACAAAGGGAGCATTCAACAGACATTACCAGAAGGATGGGTGGGTACTTGTGCACCAGTATTGTTGGTCCAAACCTGTAAGAATTAGTCATCAAAGACCAGTGATAGGAAGAATAATCAGGAGGAGGAGAAATATAGGTCAGGAAGGAAATAGCCCAATTTGGATAGATGGTATAGGCATCCCCAGGGGTGTTCCAGATGAATACAAAGCTATGAATCAAATATGGGAGGGTTTTACCACAACATTTTTCTGGTGGGTGACAAGAAACAAAAATATGGATTGGATAAATTATATCTATTACAACCAACAACGATTTATTGACCAGACTAGAGATGCAGTAAAGGGGATCTCCGAGCGATTATCTGCCATCCCGCTCATAACTTAGTAGAGGTTGGTTCTAGATCAGGCAGAAAGGGCCAGTGTCTATAGAATGATAAACCATTGTTGCACATTTATCCCTAACAACACCACACTGGATGGGACAGTCACCAGAGCTCTTACAGAATTAACTGCACTAAGTGAAGAATGAACTGAGAACTCAGAAGTTAGTACATCGTGGATAGGGTGGTTTGAGGAAATATTTGGTAAATGGAAAACCATAGCAGCCACCATCTTAGGAGCGGTCAGTGTTTGTATGGGTATTCTTGTATTATGTGGTTGTTGTCTTGTTCTCTGTGTCCGAGGATTGGGGAGTCAGGCGTTGGTGAAATGCAGTATCTAAACAATGATGAGAGATGGACTGACTCCGGACTCTGACCAGGGGAATGTGAAAAACGATCCTCCAGGCTTGGTGGATGACGAAGATTTGGACCCTGAAAGACCGCAATTGGATGAAATGTTTATTAGTTCTGACGTGATCTCTGAGATTAATCATGCTTGTAAAATACATTTATCCTGAATGTGAAGACCTTTAGTCAAAGGGGTGGATTGTTAGATTAATTTGTATTTTAAGAATAATGACTAAAGGATTTCACCCCAAATACAGTATAAATGTGTAAACTGTGTTAGAATTATCAACCCACTAACAGAGGGGGGCGGGACTAAACATTCCAGGGTGAAGGAGAAAGGTGGAAACTGTTTAAGAAAGCCTCCTAAAGGTGGGCGGAGCAAAGTGCCTTTGTGTGTCAAGAGGTATAAAACAGGAGTGTATGGGTTTTGGCGCCAGAGCTCTCCATGAATAAAAATACAGATAATTCTTGCTGGTTGTGGACCTTGAATCATTTATGATTAAAACCAGAGCCTTACAACCTCTGGTAATGATTCAAGCTTAGGTTGATTTAGAGATAGAAATTCTCTTAACAGTTTTGAATAGTAACTTTATTTACAAATGTCTTCAGTTTAGCCTCCGGTCTATAGTGAATGGAGCATGTAGTGGGCTGTTGAAAATGTGCGGCGTGGGGACTGGTGGAGAGTGTTGTGTCAACAGTATTCCCCTTTGTGGAGATGTGTGTGACGACACACTGCCTTTTACACCCACCACTTCCCAGTATGTCCTTTCCATTGCTCTGCATGAAACAGTTTTGTTTCCCAATACTTCCCAACAACCCTAAATCCTATCCTTATGCTGTCGAATGACATCTAAGGCTCCAGGTTGCAGTGGTAGAAAGCGGGATGGCTCTGCATTGTGGGGAGTGACAGGTGACCACTATACAGGAACAAAGGATGGCTCATTGACCAGGATCACAGGTGACCACTATACAGGAACAAAGGATGGCTCATTGACCAGGATCACAGGTGACCACTATACAAGAACAAACGATGGCTTATTGACCAGGATCACAGGTGACCACCATACAGGAACAAAGGATGGCTCATTGACCAGGATCACAGGTGACCACTATACAGGAACAAAGGATGGCTCATTGACCAGGATCACAGGTGACCACTATACAGGAACAAAGGATGGCTTATTGACCAGGATCACAGGTGACCACTATACAGGAACAAAGGATGGCTCATTGACCAGGATCACAGGTGACCACTATACAGGAACAAAGGATGGCTCATTGACCAGGATCACAGGTGACCACTATACAGGAACAAAGGATGGCTCATTGACCAGGATCAACTTTCTTCTTCCATGTTCCCCTCTCTCCACAATCTGCCAAAATTGTACTTCCCATTGAGGGGCTTGGCAGCAGAAAACTGCTTTATATTGACTTATCCATGCAGAAGTAAGAGTGCACACACAGACTGGTCCAAAGGGGGTCCACAACACCAGCATCTCCCCTTTTAATTGAAAAGAAGAAAAAGTAAGACGGATGAAGGACACAGGGGATATCTGACCAGATGAATCCTGGGAAATGAAGGAAATTGGGGATATCTGACCAGATGAATCCTGGGAAATGAAGGAAACAGGGGATATCTGACCAGATGAATCCTGGGAAATGAAGGAAACGGGGGATATCTGACAAGATGAATCCTGGGAAATGAAGGAAACGGGGGATACAGTGGGGGAAAAAAGTATTTAGTCAGCCACCAATTGTGCAGGTTCTCCCACTTAAAAAGATGAGAGAGGCCTGTAATTTTCATCATAGGTACACGTCAACTATGACAGACAAAATGAGAACAAAAAATTCCAGAAAATCACATTGTAGGATATTTAATGAATTTATTTGCAAATTATGGTGGAAAATAAGTATTTGGTCAATAACAAAAGTTTCTCAATACTTTGTTATATACCCTTTGTTGGCAATGACACAGGTCAAACGTTTTCTGTAAGTCTTCACAAGGTCTTCACACACTGTTGCTGGTATTTTGGCCCATTCCTCCATGCAGATCTCCTCTAGAGCAGTGATGTTTTGGGGCTGTTGCTGGGCAACACAGACTTTCAACTCCCTCCAAAGATTTTCTATGGGGTTGAGATCTGGAGACTGGCTAGGCCACTCCAGGACCTTGAAATGCTTCTTACGAAGCCACTCCTTCGTTGCCCGGGCGGTGTGTTTGGGATCATTGTCATGCTGAAAGACCCAGCCACGTTTCATCTTCAATGCCCTTGCTGATGGAAGGAGGTTTTCACTCAAAATCTCACGATACATGGCCCCATTCATTCTTTCCTTTACACGGATCAGTCGTCCTGGTCCCTTTGCAGAAAAACAGCCCCAAAGCATGATGTTTCCACCCCCATGCTTCACAGTAGGTATGGTGTTCTTTGGATGCAACTCAGCATTCTTTGTCCTCCAAACACGACGAGTTGAGTTTTTACCAAAAAGTTATATTTTGGTTTCATCTGACCATATGACATTCTCCCAATCCTCTTCTGGATCATCCAAATGCACTCTAGCAAACTTCAGACGGGCCTGAACATGTACTGGCTTAAGCAGGGGGACACATCTGGCACTGCAGGATTTGAGTCCCTGGCGGCGTAGTGTGTTACTGATGGTAGGCTTTGTTACTTTGGTCCCAGCTCTCTGCAGGTCATTCACTAGGTCCCCCCGTGTAGTTCTGGGATTTTTGCTCACCGTTCTTGTGATCATTTTGACCCCACAGGGTGAGATCTTGCGTGGAGCCCCAGATCGAGGGAGATTATCAGTGGTCTTGTATGTCTTCCATTTCCTAATAATTGCTCCCACAGTTGATTTCTTCAAACCAAGCTGCTTACCTATTGCAGATTCAGTCTTCCCAGCCTGGTGCAGGTCTACAATTTTGTTTCTGGTGTCCTTTGACAGCTCTTTGGTCTTGGCCATAGTGGAGTTTGGAGTGTGACTGTTTGAGGTTGTGGACAGGTGTCTTTTATACTGATAACAAGTTCAAACAGGTGCCATTAATACAGGTAACGAGTGGAGGACAGAGGAGCCTCTTAAAGAAGAAGTTACAGGTCTGTGAGAGCCAGAAATCTTGCTTGTTTGTAGGTGACCAAATACTTATTTTCCACCATAATTTGCAAATAAATTCATTAAAAATCCTACAATGTGATTTTCTGGATTTTTTTCTCTCAATTTGTCTGTCATAGTTGACGTGTACCTATGATGAAAATTACAGGCCTCTCTCATCTTTTTAAGTGGGAGAACTTGCACAATTGGTGGCTGACTAAATACTTTTTTCCCCCACTGTATCTGACCAGATGAATAAGATCCTGGGAACGTCATTGACTGTACTAACCAGAACACTAACTGCTCTCTTGTCATGGTAATATAGATTAGGACCAGACTAATTCTGTCTTCACAGAGGGCCCAGGGTGGATTTAAGAAATAACCGACAGATAACAAAGCCAGTTTGTTAGCCGTAGCCTGAAACAATTGGCTAAATGTAAGTAAAAGAGAACACCACCATTGGGAACACCACCATTGGGCATCTCTTGGATGTATAGTATATTATCCAGGACAGTTCAGGAAAAGATCCTGTGGCTACATTGTGAGTTGATTACTAGATAGTGTCACATCTAATCAACACCATTGACAAACGACATCTACTTCAAATATTATAAATGTCAAACTGAAGAATGTATCTGAAGAATGGCGCCAAAACTTTCAGGAACTGTTGAAACTTCAGTGTTGTTGTCAGGGGGATCTCAGTTCTGTTGCATGGTGGGAAGGTGTTTAGGAGCTACAGCTTATGTGCATCTTTACAACAGAAAACAATACTCACACAAACATTTGGCATCCCACCAGATTCCAAACATATAGTTGGATCAAACCACCCCCCCAGTGAATGAATAGAATACGCAAATCCTAAGGATGAATGCATCACCAATAGCTGAAAAGCAGAACGTTTCCCTGCTTGATTCCATCAAAACCAATACTCTGATCAACGCTATGGATTGGCAAGAGGATGGAGCTCTCTGTGTGAATGAATTGTGTTCACGATAGAATTCTGCCTAAACATGAACAAGTTCACAAGAAGTAGGCATTACAACCATTACATTGTGGGAATTGCATTACAAGTGCATTTATAAGCAGGAATAGGTATAGTTTGTTAAAAGAACCATGACATTGTGATTATTATTATTATTATGTAAATTGTTATTTTGTAACTATGTAAGGCATTACAGATGCATTTATAGTGTTTGTACATTTATACAGGCTGTTAGAAGATTACAGATGTAGGGTACAAAGTTTAAAATGTAGGAAACAAAACATTTAGCAAAATAATGAATCTTTAGTCAAAAACAAAACTTAATTTTAAACATTTTGAATGTTAAGATCTCGATGTAATAGTTTAGTGTAACTCCAAACATAAGTGGAAGTAAATCAGACTTTTTAACAATCCTTTATTTCATGCTGATCAATGAGTTTCAAAGTTCTTCATTCAAAACACTCTGGCATATTGGCATTAATCAGTGACCTTTGTTTGATTTTTGACACAAAACAAAAACAAAACAAAGATGAAAAAGAAGATATTCCCCATCGGACGCAGAGCCGTAGAACAGGACTACACTGAATGAAGAAACAAAAGGTCTGCTTTAGACCTGTCTCCTGATATTTTCCAACTCAGCGAAAAGCCATTGTGCGAATGAAAAAAGTTAAGTTAAAAGCTTAGCATGGTATGTAAAAACAACTGTCCAACAGTTGTGTAATACAAGCAAATACTTTTCACTGGTCCCTATTGGAGCCACTATATTCACCCTGCATTTACAGGGCAAACAGTCTCACCGCTCTGGCTGTAAAACAAAGTTGAGATCATTTCAGTTGAAAACAAACAGGGCACATGGAGGTGGCTGTAACATTTTAACCAAGGCTAAGGAGACTTTATCTTACATTTATAAAGCACAAAGGAGATATTTCTTCAGAGAGACACTCCATTTTGTATTTTAAAGCATAGTCCAGGGAAGATTATACTGTAATATTTACACTTTCATTATTGTTGTTAGAAGTTTAATGCCAAAGAGGCTAAATGCTGCTATTGTCCTTCTTTCTCTCATTTGGACCTCATTCAAAACATTTTTTTAAAAAGAGTCAAAATGGACTATAAAGTGAGTTGTCAAAAAGACTGCTTATCATACATTACCAATAACCTGATAAAAATAGCAGATGTATATAGCAGGTCTGGTCGATGAACCTTGCTGTGCCACATCATTAGCATGGTCAGAACACGAGGTTGACTTTCCTTGTCCGTGATTAAAGTTGCTCACAGCTGTTTGATTCAAGAGCTTGTTTATCATTTCAGTGAGCAACCTGATAGTACACATTAAACTACCCCTATATACCACTGCCCCTTCTGGTCAGATACAGTTGAAGTCGGAAGTTTACATACACCTTAGCCAAATACATTTAAACTCAGTTTTTCACAATTCCTGACATTTAATCCTAGTAAAAATTTCATGTTTTATGTCAGTTAGGATCACCACTTAATTTTAAGAATGTGAAATGTCAGAATAATAGTAGAGAGAATGATTTATTTCAGCTTTTATTTATTTCATCACATTCCCAGTGGGTCAGAAGTTTACATACACTCAATTAGTATTTGGTCGCATTGCCTTTAAATAGTTTAACTTGGGTCAAACGTTTCGGGTAGCCTTCCACAAGCTTCCCACAATAAGTTGGGTGAATTTTGGCCCATTCCTCCTGACAGAGCTGATGTAACTGAGTCAGGTTTGTAGGCCTCCTTGCTCGCACACGCTTTTTCAGTTCTGCCCACACATTTTCTATAGGATTGAGGTCAGGGCTTTGTGATGGCCACTCCAATACCTTCAGTTTGTTGTCCTTAAGCCATTTTGCCACAACTTTGGAGGTATGCTTGGGGTCATTGTCCATTTGGAAGACCCATTTGCGACCAAGCTTTAACTTCCTGACTGATGTCTTGAGATGTTGCTTCAATATATCCACATAATTTTCCTTCCTCATAATGCCATCTATTTTGTGAAGTGCACCAGTCCCTCCTGCAGCAAAGCACCCCCACAGCATGATGCTGCCACCCCCGTGCTTCACGGTTGGGATGTTGTTCTTCGGCTTGCAAGCCGCCCCCATTTTCCTCCAAACATAATAATGGTCATTATGGCCAAACAATTCTATTTTTGTTTCATCAGACCAGAGGACATTTCTCCAAAAAGTACGATCTTTGTCCCCATGTGCAGTTGCAAACCGTAGTCTGGCTTTTTTATGGCGGTTTTAGAGCAGTGGCTTCTTCCTTACTGAGCGGCCTTTCAGGTTATGTCGATATAGGACTCGTTTTACTGTGGATATACATACTTTTGTACCTGTTTCCTCCAGCATCTTCACAAGGTCCTTTGCTGTTGTTCTAGGATTGATTTGCACTTTTCGCACCAAAGTACGTTCATCTCTAGGAGACAGAACGCGTCTCCTTCCTGAGCGGTATGACGGCTGCGTGGTCCCATGGTATTTATACTTGCGTACTATTCTTTGTACAGATGAACGTTGTACCTTCAGACGTTTGGAAATTGCTCCCAAGGATGAACCAGACTTGTGGATGTCTACCATTTTTTTTCTGAGGTCTTGGCTGATTTCTTTTGATTTTCCCATGATGTCAAGCAAAGAGGCACTGAGTTTGAAGGTAGGCCTTGAAATACATCCACAGGTACACCTCCAATTGACTCAAATGATGTCAATTAGCCTATCAGAAGCTTCTAAAGCCATGACATCATTTTCTGGAATTTTCCAAGCTGTTTAAAGGCACAGTCAACTTAGTGTATGTAAACTTCTGACCCACTGGAATTGTGATAGTGAATTTTAAGTGAAATAATCTGTCTGTAATCAATTGTTGGAAAAATTAATTGTGTCATGCACAAAGTAGATGTCCTAACCGACTTGCCAAAACTATAGTTTGTTAACAAGACATTTGTGGAGTGGTTGAAAAAACGAGTTTTAATGACCTATATACCCCTGCCCCTTCTGGTCAGAATATGAAACCTATATGCCACTGCTGCAGTCAAATCTTTGTTCAGATGGCGAACTAGAGGAGCACATTTTTTTCAAAAATAATTCATCTTTAGAGTAAACATGGATAAATAGTTCACTGATACATTTCTAAGGTATCTTACTGTAGCATTTTTACAGATGGATGCTATTTATCAAATATAAAACGGAGCAAACATAAACATGATCTGGATCCGCATTCTATGAACATTGACATGACAACTCTGGATCAGCATTCTATGAACATAAACATGGCAACTCTGGATGCTTGGCTCTGTTTGGCTTCAACAGTGGTCCAGTATAATGCATCTGAAATGGGGTGTCTCTCCATCTGGACAGCTGCAAGTCAATGTGTTATTCAGTGTAGTTTTCAGCTGTCCACATCTCACTCAATGCTTCAAAGAGTGATTATGAATGGAGAAAGACAGACATATAGTACATTTGGTAATTATGTATGTTCTTCGTGCTATCATACAGGGTTCTAACCATTTGTCGTGCTGGTTTTGGTTTCTCATTGAGTACGGACCAAATTAGTCTTTGACGAGTACAAAGCGCAAGTTGCTTGTAGGCTACCACCCAGCCTTACTAAATTACATTGACTAAGGTTTAAACAAAGTTGTAAAACTCTGACCAGACCATTTTCCAGGGGTGGTTTCCTTTTATGTCAGAAGGTTCTTTCTTCCTAAAAATAAATTGCCATCAAGATGAGGGTAGTAATTTGTGATTACCGGTTGTGTCTGTATCAGTTAGTGAGGTACTGTTGCATCAGCCCAAGAATACTCACACAGTTTGCAGTAAGACTACGTACAGAACTTTTTGAAGGGTGAAACATTGCATGCATGTATGTCAAAGATAAATCACTTTAATATTAAAGGTTGGATGTTTTGCGTGACATGTTATGCTGTAGGTGGATAATCACAAAGACACTTATACGCTATGTTAATTACTTCATACATTATTTATTTAGGAAAAATATTTAGTTGATTTTCTTCATGGGCAACAGTGATAAAAACAATCCCAATAGGTTCTGTACAATGCTTCTTAAATACATTTATACTGGAAAACAAAGTCACATTGACCTGAACTGCCTTATATACATTAGACATATTTGCAAAATATTTGTTTTAACTTAAATTATATCAAAATGAAATCTACAAAAATCACAAACAAATGGAACACATAACACAATTAAATTAAAAGAATACATCTTTGAAAAACCCCCCCAGTATTTTTACAAATTTAAAGGCAGTATTTCCCCTCTCTAAACCAATTCAGAAGACTGCCTCAAAGGATTTACAAATATACACTGCAGTCAGTGCATACTCATTATACACAGTAATTAACTAAAATGTGTATGCTTAAATACATATTAAAAAGCAACCCTCCATAGTGCAATGAGGTAAAACTGTCCTCACAGGCAGTGCAACAAATCCATATTACGCACGTTCCTGGGAAACATAAGTTGTGAGAGCGCGGGCCAGTGTGGTCCAACATCCTTTATCTGCAGCCACTGTGCTTACTTCAGTTGAGAACCAGCTCATTCTGAATATCACTGTCAATGTCTTAGTCTCACAGCAGCAGTCACACGAAGGGAAACCTTCCCCCTGGGTTTGAGCAGCATTCACCGGAGTAAAACCTCCAGCACAGAAGACATGCTACAGCTCAGCTGTGGTGTTACACCTGGGGAAGACAAGAGGGAAAGATGCTTTAGTTTCAGAGTGTTTGGCTATTCGTGGACCAGTGAAAACGAAATATGCAAACTGCAAAGAGATATTATCAGCAGTGAAAAAGAGGCAACTCAACTCACCTCAGTTGCAATGATACATTCATCTTTCTCGTCTGATATGACGTAGACTGACTGGTACTTTGTGTCGTTGCAAATCGATGCTTCGTTGCACATCGACTCCTCTGGACGTTTCTTTTCTGAGGTGTCACTGAGAACACAAGAAAAATAAATACATTAACATCAACATTCACTCTTCAGACACAAGCATGACTACTCCCATATGTGGCACATTATTTATATCTAAATGTGTAGATATTCACCTCTTTAAATGTTTTCTGTGTTTCTCTTCAAAGTCAATGTCGGAACAAAGAGATTCCGAACAATTTGATTCGGAACACTTTGCTTCGCTCTTTTCTTGGTCCTCTTTCAACAAATCTTCTGGCTTTAGCTCATGCACCAGATTATAATCCGTTGACGAGTATCGGGACTTGTAGCCATTCTTCTCTCCTCCAGCATTGTCCGAGTGAAAGTCCACTTTCTTATTGGTGTTCTTGACCCCTGTCGTGCCGATCACGCTGACAGCTAGGTCCTTGTCAGGCCGTTGACAGTTGTTGGCCAGGTTGTTCATGGTCTCACTCTCACTGTGGTGGTCACCCTGCTGGCTCCTCTGCTGCACCTTGACCCGGATGTAAACCACCAGCACGGCACAGGCCAGCAGCAGCAGCAGCGCCAGGATAATCCCAGCACACACTGCGGTCCAGAGGAATGTGCCTTGGTCCTCTTCAGCAGAGTATCTCTTACCAGCTCCCTCCACCCCGGGCTGTCCCTGGGGGTGCTCTGGCAGGAGGAACTGGCAGTTATGGCCGCCGTAGCCTGGCACACAAGCGCACACGTAGCGGTTATTCCTCTCCTGGCAGGTGGCTCCGTTGTGGCAGGGCTTGTGCTCGCATTGGTTGATTGGCGAGCTGCAGTTCTTGCCAGTGTATCCAGGTGGGCAGGTGCAGGTGTAATCGTTCATGCCATCCAAGCATGTGCCACTGTTCTGGCAGGGGTAGTTGGCGCACTCGTCAATGTTGTCCTCGCAGTTGGCTCCGGAGAATCCCTCAGGGCACTGGCACGTGTAGGAGTTCACAAGGTCCATACACTGGGCACCTGGAGACATTAAAAATACATGTTAAACCGTCTGTTCCAGTATTCATTAATGTCATCAGACTTTGAATAGAAAGGTTGAACTGATAAACTCAGAACTGGAGATATTTGTTTCAGCTTACCATTGGAGCATGGGTTGGAGGTGCAGTGGTCGATCTTCTTCTCACAGTTGAATCCGGCATAGCTGAGAGGACACTGGCAGTAGTATCCTCCCACTGGGTTGTCAGCACAGCGTCCGCCGTTAAAGCAAGGCCCATCGGCACAGGTCATGGCACTGAGCTCACAGTTGTTGCCATAGAAGCCTGGGGGGCAGGCACATGTGTATGTGTTTTCTTGATCCTGTCAGAGGAAAGACAAAGCACTTGCTAAGAAAAAGTTACAACTCCCTAATGACTTGTTATTAATTTGTTACGCTACATTCACCTCGAGGAATGCCTGCAAGTTCGAGCATAGCAGCACCACACTCTATGTGACATTACATCACTGAGAAATTCTTTCTAATGTAACTAATGAGGGGCAGCTCAGACAAGAATACTTACAGTGCAGCTTCCCCGATTTCGGCAGGGGTTGTCGGAACATTCGTTGACCTCAATCTCACAGCTGGCCCCAGTGAAGCCGGGCCTACAGGAGCAGGTGTAGCTACCCTGGCCAGTATTCGTACAAGTGGCTCCATTCATGCAGGGCTTGTGGTGTGTGCAGTAGTTGAGATCTGAAACAGACAATGGCACATGTGGATTAGTCTTCTGAAACGTAATGTACAGTGATATCCAGGATGTTTTTATGACTTGTTTGAAGGCCAAGATGTGTCCTATTCTCTGAACCTGATTGGTATGGGGGCTTAGAGAACATAGTGGGGATACTGTATGTCATCTCAACACCAGCACAGTCTGAATCTGGTGGAGAAGGATAGAAGAGCACGAGTCAGTTGCATATGGGAGATAAACAGAACTCACCTTGGTTGCAGAAGAGGCCACCCCACCCCTCCAGGCAGCTACACTGCCACGGCTGCTGGCAGGTGCCATGAAGACACCCTGGGTAGCGGATGCAGTCATCACAGTAACGCCCACTGAAGCCAACTCTACACCTGTAACCCCACACAATGAACATGGTTAGATATCTGGCATATATGAAACTATACCAAACGGTGATCCTGTTGACTGGTGTTTAACCCAGACAGAAGATGGACAGGTCATTGGGACTTACTTGCATTCACCAGGCTTGTCACAGAACCCATGCTCCTCGCCACAACCAGGAAGACAGATCGCTGCAATGAGATAGACCATCACAAGTGAATCATGGGAATCTAACTCATTGGAACACTGGTTCATTCATTTCAGTGAGCTGGTGGCCCCATTAGCCGTTACCTAGAAAATATGCTCCCCTCGTCACCAGGGGGACCAACATTCTGCTTAACACAGTTGCTGCCACACAAAGGCTTCTTTTTCTCCTAACTATGGGTCAGAAATCCTTTTTTCTTTCTGCTCATACAGCCCCTCCCCTTAATGTCCCTGAGTCTGTGCAGATAAGAGTGGACAGCTGGTGTACATGGTGCCAGTACAGGACAGCTGGTGTACATGGTGCCAGTGCAGGACAGCTGGTGTACATGGTGCCAGTGCAGGACAGCTGGTGTACATGGTGCCAGTGCAGGACAGCTGATGTACATGGTGCCACTACAGGATAGCTGGTGTACATGGTAGCAGTGCAGGACAGCTGGTGTACATGGTGCCAGTGCAGGACAGCTGGTGTACTTGGTGCCAGTGCAGGACAGCTGATGTACATGGTGCCACTACAGGATAGCTGGTGTACATGGTAGCAGTGCAGGACAGCTGGTGTACATGGTAGCAGTGCAGGACAGCTGGTGTACATGGTAGCAGTGCAGGACAGCTGGTGTACATGGTAGCAGTGCAGGACAGCTGGTGTACATGGTGCCAGTGCAGGACAGCTGGTGTACATGGTAGCAGTGCAGGACAGCTGGTGTACATGGTGCCAGTGCAGGACAGCTGGTATACATGGTGCCAGTGCAGGACAGCTGGTGTACATGGTGCCAGTGCAGGACAGCTGGTCTATTGTCTACTCTCACTCAGCAGCTGCCCGCTTCCAACAATACCTCACCGCACTAAGCCAATCAACGGCAAGCACACTGCCAAGTAGCCAATCAGGTATTACATTTAATCTATGGCTCGCGTGTGATTATTCGGCAAACTTCTCTAACTTAAATTTGCCTAAACAGTAGCCTAGACGCCTGTTGCAACCCACATTTTTGATAAGTGAAACTATTTGGTAATAACGCATGATTTATTCTGACTAATGACTGCAAATTAACCACATTAATACTTTTGTAAAAGAAAAAGAAAAACGGAACAACAAAAGTTAGTATGGGCAAAGCAGAAGTAAGGAGGTTGCGGCCTACTTACGTTCTGAGCAGTAGGTTCTTTTCCATCCTGAGTTGCAAATGATCTCTCCACGGTCCCCACAGGTGAAGTGACCAAAGGCATCATCTCGTGGACGGCAGAAAACAGAACAACCCTCCCCGTAGTAATGCTCATCACAAATAAATCGGTAGGAGTACTTCAGCTCTGTTCTTCCACTAGTCTGTAAATCAGAGGACCACTCATCTCCCACTGTCAGATGCTTCTGAGTGGTGAAGCGACTGATCAGTTGTTCAGGGTTATCTGAAAATTGTGAATACAGGAATTCGTACATATCCCTTTTTTTTTATTTACAATGAATCAATGAATCAATTAGTTTGGTGACCTGTTGCTCTCTGTGGAATTTACCTGTTGAAAGATCATCGTAAGAATCCGTGTGTAGGGCCTCAATGATGAGAGAGAATGTCCCCTGTTGAAAAAAAGGAAGAAACAATTATAATAATGTACAACTGTGCCAAAGGATTAGGAGATGCTGAGGCATGATAATAATGTACAACTGTGCTAAAGGGTTAGGAGATGCTGAGGCAAGATAATAATGTACAACTGTGCCAAAGGATTAGGAGATGCTGAGGCATGATAATAATGTACAACTGTGCCAAAGGATTAGGAGATGCTGAGGCATGATAATAATGCACAACTGTGCCAAAGGATTAGGAGATGCTGAGGCATGATAATAATGTACAACTGTGTGAAAGGGTTAGGAGATGCTGAGGCATGATAATAATCTACAACTGTGCCAAAAGGTTAGGAGATGCGGAGGCATGATAATAATGTACAACTGTGCCAATGGGTTAGGAGATGCTGAGGCATGATAATAATGTACAACTGTGCCAAAGGATTAGGAGATGCTGAGGCATGATAATAATGTACAACTGTGCCAAAGGATTAGGAGATGCTGAGGCATGGTAATAATCTACAACTGTGCCAACGGGTTAGGAGATGCTGAGGCATGGTAATAATGTACAACTGTGCCAAAGGATTAGGAGATGCTGAGGCATGGTAATAATCTACAACTGTGCCAAAGGGTTAGGAGATGCTGAGGCATGGTAATAATGTACAACTGTGCCAAAGGATTAGGAGATGCTGAGGCATGATAATAATGTACAACTGTGCCAAAGAATTAGGAGATGCTGAGAAATGATAATATTGTACAACTGTGCCAAAGGGTAAGGAGATGCTGAGGCATGGTAATAATCTACAACTGTGCCAAAGGATTAGGAGATGCTGAGGCATGGTAATAATGTACAACTGTGCCAAAGGGTTAGGAGATGCTGAGGCCTGATAATAATCTACAACTGTGCCAAAGGGTTAGGAGATGCTGAGGCATGATAATAATGTACAACTGTGCCAAAGGATTAGGAGATGCTGAGGCATGAAAATACTGTACAACTGTGCCAAAGGATTAGGAGATGCTGAGGCATGGTACTAATCTACAACTGTGCCAAAGGGTTAGGAGATGCTGAGGCATGGTAATAATGTACAACTGTGCCAAAGGATTAGGAGATGCTGAGGCATGATAATAATGTACAACTGTGCCAAAGGATTAGGAGATGCTGAGGCATGATAATAATGCACAACTGTGCCAAAGGATTAGGAGATGCTGAGGCATGATAATAATGTACAACTGTGCCAAAGGATTAGGAGATGCTGAGGCATGACAATAATGTACAACTGTGTGAAAGGGTTAGGAGATGCTGAGGCATGATAATAATCTACAACTGTGCCAAAAGGTTAGGAGATGCGGAGGCATGATAATAATGTACAACTGTGCCAATGGGTTAGGAGATGCTGAGGCATGATAATAATGTACAACTGTGCCAAAGGATTAGGAGATGCTGAGGCATGATAATAATGTACAACTGTGCCAAAGGATTAGGAGATGCTGAGGCATGGTAATAATCTACAACTGTGCCAACGGGTTAGGAGATGCTGAGGCATGGTAATAATGTACAACTGTGCCAAAGGATTAGGAGATGCTGAGGCATGGTAATAATCTACAACTGTGCCAAAGGGTTAGGAGATGCTGAGGCATGGTAATAATGTACAACTGTGCCAAAGGATTAGGAGATGCTGAGGCATGATAATAATGTACAACTGTGCCAAAGAATTAGGAGATGCTGAGAAATGATAATATTGTACAACTGTGCCAAAGGGTAAGGAGATGCTGAGGCATGGTAATAATCTACAATTGTGCCAAAGGGTTAGGAGATGCTGAGGCATGGTAATAATGTACAACTGTGCCAAAGGGTTAGGAGATGCTGAGGCATGATAATAATCTACAACTGTGCCAAAGGGTTAGGAGATACTGAGGCATGATAATAATGTACAACTGTGCCAAAGGATTAGGAGATGCTGAGGCATGAAAATACTGTACAACTGTGCCAAAGGATTAGGAGATGCTGAGGCATGGTAATAATCTACAACTGTGCCAAAGGGTTAGGAGATGCTGAGGCATGGTAATAATGTACAACTGTGCCAAATGATTAGGAGATGCTGAGGCATGATAATAATGTACAACTGTGCCAAAGAATTAGGAGATGCTGAGGCATGATAATATTGTACAACTGTGCCAAAGGGTTAGGAGATGCTGAGGCATGGTAATAATCTACAACTGTGCCAAAGGGTTAGGAGATGCTGAGGCATGGTAATAATGTACAACTGTGCCAAAGGGTTAGGAGATGCTGAGGCATGATAATAATCTACAACTGTGCCAAAGGGTTAGGAGATGCTGAGGCATGATAATAATGTACAACTGTGCCAAAGGATTAGGAGATGCTGAGGCATAAAAATACTGTACAACTGTGCCAAAGGGTTGGGAGATGCTGAGGCATGATAATAATGTACAACTGTGCCAAAGGGTTAGGAGATGCTGAGGCATGATAATAATGTTCAACTGTGCCAAAGGATTAGGAGATGCTGAGGCATGATAATAATGTACAACTGTGCCAAAGATATAGGTGATGCTGAGGCATGATAATAATGTACAACTGTGCCAAAGGATTAGGAGATGCTGAGGCATGAAAATACTGTACAACTGTGCCAAAGTATTAGGAGATGCTGAGGCATGGTAATAATCTACAACTGTGCCAAAGGGTTAGGAGATGCTGAGGCATGGTAATAATGTACAACTGTGCCTGTCACGCCCTGGCTCTAGGGACTCTTTTATGTTGAGCCAGGGTGTGTAGAGTGTATGTTTTGTGCTCTTTGTTCCATTCTAGTATTGTATTTCTATGTTGGCCAGTGTGGTTCTCAATCAGAGGCAACGAGTGTCAGCTGTTGCTGGTTGTCTCTGATTGGGAACCACATTTTAGACAGGCTGTTTTCCCACAGTGGTTGTGGGATCTTGTTCCAAGTAGGTTGTGTTTATCTAAGGACGTCACGTTATCGTTTTGTTGTTTTTGTTCGTGTTATCGTTATCTTATTTAATAAATATGTTCGCAAATAACGCTGCGCATTGGTCCTCTGTTCCCGACGATCGTGACAGTGCCAAAGGATTAGGAGATGCTGAGGCATGGTAATAATGTACAACTGTGCCAAAGGGTTAGGAGATGCTGAGGCATGATAATAATGTACAACTGTGCCAAAGGATTAGGAGATGCTGAGGCATGATAATAATGTTCAACTGTGCCAAAGGATTAGGAGATGCTGAGGCATGATAATAATGTTCAACTGTGCCAAAGGATTAGGAGATGCTGAGGCATGATAATAATGTTCAACTGTGCCAAAGGATTAGGAGATGCTGAGGCATGATAATAATGTACAACTGTGCCAAAGGATTAGGAGATGCTGAGGCATGATATTAATGTACAACTGTGCCAAAGGATTAGGAGATGCTGAGGCATGATAATAATGTACAACTGTGCCAAAGGATTAGGAGATGCTCAGGCATGATAATAATGTACAACTGTGCCAAAGGATTAGGAGATGCTGAGGCATGATAATAATGTACAACTGTGCCAAATGATTAGGAGATGCTGAGGCATGATAATAATGCACAACTGTGCCAAAGGATTAGGAGATGCTGAGGCATGATAATAATGTACAACTGTGCCAAAGGATTAGGAGATGCTGAGGCATGACTATAATGTACAACTGTGCCAAAGGATTAGGAGATGCTGAGGCATGATAATAATGTACAACTGTGCCAAAGAATTAGGAGATGCTGAGGCATGATAATAATCTACAACTGTGCCAAAAGGTTAGGAGATGCGGGGGCATGATAATAATGTACAACTGTGCCAAAGGGTTAGGAGATGCTGAGGCATGATAATAATGTACAACTGTGCCAAAGGATTAGGAGATGCTGAGGCATGGTAATAATCTACAACTGTGCCAAAGGGTTAGGAGATGCTGAGGCATGGTAATAATGTACAACTGTGCCAAAGGATTAGGAGATGCTGAGGCATGATAATAATGTTCAACTGTGCCAAAGGATTAGGAGATGCTGAGGCATGATAATAATGTACAACTGTGCCAAAGGATTAGGAGATGCTGAGGCATGATAATAATGTACAACTGTGCCAAAGGATTAGGAGATGCTGAGGCATGATAATATTGTACAACTGTGCCAAAGGATTAGGAGATGCTGAGGCATGATAATAATGTACAACTGTGCCAAAGGATTAGGAGATGCTGAGGCATGATAATAATGTACAACTGTGCCAAAGGGTTAGGAGATGCTGAGGCATGATAATAATGTACAACTGTGCCAAAGGATTAGGAGATGCTGAGGTATGATAATAATGTACATCTGTGCCAAAGGGTTAGGAGATGCTGAGGCATGATAATAATGTACAACTGTGCCAAAGGGTTAGGAGATGCTGAGGCATGGTAATAATCTACAACGGTGCCAAAAGGTTAGGAGATGCGGAGGCATGATAATAATGTACAATTCTGCCAAAGGGTTAGGAGATGCTGAGGCATGATAATAATGTACAACTGTGCCAAAGGATTAGGAGATGCTGAGGCATGATAATAATGTACAACTGTGCCAAAGGGTTAGGAGATGCTGAGGCATGATAATAATGTTCAACTGTGCCAAATGGTTAGGAGATGCTGAGGCATGATAATAATGTTCAACTGTGCCAAATGGTTAGGAGATGCTGAGGCATGATAATAATGTACAACTGTGCCAAAGGATTAGGAGAAGATCAGGCATGATAATAATGTACAACTGTGCCAAAGGATTAGGAGATGCTGAGGCATGATAATAATGTACAACTGTGCCAAAGGAGTAGGAGATGCTGAGGCATGATAATAATGTACAACTGTGCCAAAGGATTAGGAGATGCTGAGGCATGATAATAATATACAACTGTGCCAAAGGATTAGGAGATGCTGAGGCATGATAATAATGTTCAACTGTGCCAAAGGATTAGGAGATGCTGAGGCATGATAATAATGTACAAATGTGCCAAAGGGTTAGGAGATGCTGAGGCATGATAATAATGTTCAACTGTGCCAAAGGATTAGGAGATGCTGAGGCATGATAATAATGTACAACTGTGCCAGAGAATTAGGAGATGCTGAGGCATGATAATAATGTACAACTGTGCCAAAGGATTAGGAGATGCTGAGGCATGACAATAATGTACAACTGTGTGAAAGGGTTAGGAGATGCTGAGGCATGATAATAATCTACAACTGTGCCAAAAGGTTAGGAGATGTGGAGGCATGATAATAATGTACAACTGTGCCAAAGGGTTAGGAGATGCTGAGGCATGATAATAATGTACAACTGTGCCAAAGGATTAGGAGATGCTGAGGCATGACAATAATGTACAACTGTGTGAAAGGGTTAGGAGATGCTGAGGCATGATAATAATCTACAACTGTGCCAAAAGGTTAGGAGATGTGGAGGCATGATAATAATGTACAACTGTGCCAAAGGGTTAGGAGATGCTGAGGCATGATAATAATGTACAACTGTGCCAAAGGAGTAGGAGATGCTGAGGCATGATAATAATGTACAACTGTGCCAAAGGATTAGGAGATGCTGAGGCATGATAATAATATACAACTGTGCCAAAGGAGTAGGAGATGCTGAGGCATGATAATAATGTACAACTGTGCCAAAGGATTAGGAGATGCTGAGGCATGATAATAATGTACAAATGTGCCAAAGGGTTAGGAGATGCTGAGGCCCCACAGTCCATAAACATTGGGCTTTTAGGCCTGATAGAGGTGTGCCACATTTAGGTTTCTGTTAGGCCTGATAGAGGTGTGCCACCTTTAGGTTTCTGTTAGGCCGGATAGAGGTGTGCCACCTTTAGGTGTCTGTTAGGCCTGATAAAGGTGTGCCACCTTTAGGTGTCTGTTAGGCCTGATAGAGGTGTGCCACCTTTAGGTGTCTGTTAGGCCTGATAGAGGTGTGCCACCTTTAGGCTTCTGTTAGGCCTGATAGAGGTGTGCCACCTTTAGGCTTCTGTTAGGCCTGATAGAGGTGTGCCACCTTTAGGTGTCTGTTAGGCCTGATAGAGGTGTGCCACCTTTAGGCTTCTGTTAGGCCTGATAGAGGTGTGCCACATTTAGGTTTCTGTTAGGCCTGATAGAGGTGTGCCACCTTTAGGTTTCTGTTAGGCCTGATAGAGGTGTGCCACCTTTAGGTTTGTTAGGCCTGATAGAGGTGTGCCACCTTTAGGTTTCTGTTAGGCCTGATAGAGGTGTGCCACCTTTAGGTTTCTGTTAGGCCTGATAGAGTTGTGCCACCTTTAGGTTTCTGTTAGGCCTGATAGAGGTGTGCCACCTTTAGGTTTCTGTTAGGCCTGATAGAGGTGTGCCATCTTTAGGTGTCTGTTAGGCCTGATAGAGGTGTGCCACCTTTAGGCTTCACACTTAATTCCACCACTCCCCCACTTACTCAGCGTTTCACGCAGAGATGCCAATTATACTCCAACTATGAGGATGTGAAGTTTCCCACCCTGATAGCATTTGTTAAACGTGCCCAAGTCCCCCTCCTGTCCTGGGATAGACCACATTTCACTACGACCGTTAATGACATTGTCAAAGCCCCATAAGTGGTGAGCATTGAGCATACTGACCAAGATTGTATAATTTGACAAAGATGCGCTTAAATACTCACCGGCCACGTGAATCCAAAAGAAAACGGAATAGGGTTGGCGAAGGCTTCTGCAATTGTTTCCGGCACTTGGAAGGAGTTTGATCCGAGGACAGGAGTCACCGAACCACCATAGGTACAAGGGGGTTCCGGTGATACGTGAACTTGATAATGCTTCAAGCAGATTCTAAAAAACGTTTTGCATTCACACTGCTGAATCCCAGAGGCTCCTTTGCAGCAGTTTGTATTGCCTGTCACTCCTTTCTTGTTGAGAAACTCTTGTACCTTCAACTCGAAAACCCCTGAACAACAACCCTGTAAAAACACAATAAAAACATGAAGGTTGTATTCTATTATGTTTTTATATGTAGCCTACACATGACTAATGAATACACTTAAATTACAAATCAATTCAAAAGAGAGTAGAATTGCAATACCTGGCATATCAAGACACAAAGGATGACAGCTATCACGAGCGACTGACGTCCCATTTTGCTGAGGATATTCAATAAATAGTTAAATGTCCACGAGCCAGGGCAATTGATGTATAACCCAGCTCAGAAAATCATTGAGAAAGTTATTTTCCGTTATCAAAAGTCCCACTTAAAAATCCGTACGGTCTTCAGACGTCTTGAATGGAACTGGAGTGTATCTCGATGCTTCTCAGTGTGACTTCATGAACAAAGTTTATAGTACAACGTAATCCTCAACAAGTGGTGCCGGTGACGAAAAATCCCAACGAAAAAGTTGGGAATGAACTCGAAATTCCGTGCCAAGGTGTTAATTCCAATCCAGTTATTAGATATTGCTGTTCAGCACAGCTTCTGACTTGAGGGTGCAAATGAGACAACCCAGTTTTAAGTCTGCTTGTGTTTTGTTTATTTCCCCTTAATTGATAATGAGAAAAAAATATACTGATCCAAAACACTTCCCCAAAGCTTTCTCAGTTCTTCACCCTATGTAGCAATGCTTGTGTCTGACATCCCAACCAGCCTGCCGCCAGTTATATACAGACGGCGCTGCTACGGTAATGATATGCAAACGAGCTAGTCTACTCCCCAATCTGTCTCGAGCTGTAACAAAGGGACACTTTTCAAAACCTCCCTCTCAAAAGATCGCCAAATGGTCACTGAGCTGTAAAATGTGCAACCCTTCCCCATGGCACAAAACAAAACATTCTCATTTACATTCCAACAAATTTTTCACCTCAAGAATCCTTTACATCCCTCTCTGACATAAACCACAAATGACATCACAGAACATCTCGGCATAGTAAAACCCATGTAGGCTACTGTACGCTCCAAATAGACCTACATCTGCCACGAGCTCTCCAATGTAAGACTATTTTTCATTCTTTTTTTAGCTTTTCATCATCCCCCTTTTCTCCTAAACTTTGCTTTTCATTTTTATTATTTTTTATTTTGTTATAGTGTGCCCATATAAACTGTTTATTCACACAATAACAAATCGTGTATTTAATCATAATATAAAACTAATGGTCAACATTAATTAACATTTAATCAAAATGGAAAATCAATAACTTATAAATAGGTTTTCACATAGCTCTTGGAAAATCTTGCCCAAAACCTAAGGATATTATCTCGATATAATTCAATGAAATCTACACAAACATAGATGTTTGCACATTACGCATGTGCAATGGTTTTCGTGAATTTTTTTATGAGTTTTTAAAACTTGACACATCAACAGGTCAAGTGGATGCTTTTTTCCTTGTATTTTTTACAACTGTAAATATTGTGTTGACTTTAGGCATATATGTATAGATTTAACATTTAACATTCTTGTATGCTGGGCAGTAAAAACTGAGCTGGTGTATCGTTCGCATGGCTGTCATTAAGGCACTTTGTTATTGTGCGGGCCGGGGGAAAGAATACGTTTCTTCTTTGTGCTCTCAGCTGTATGGTAATTCAGGCAGCAGCACCTGCTCTCTCCACAATGTACTAGGGAGAAAGAGCTCCCCTCCGCGCACGCTGCCGTCCCTACAACAATGTCCTCAGTTTAAAAAACACGTAGTTTGCTATTCCAGAAAAAAGTCTTCCGTTTTTTGGTTATTTCAATATTAGCCAACAACATAGATTTTTCAACTAGCCTATAACATTCGGTAAACTGTCCATTCTTTTTCATTGCTGAAACTTTTAGAAACACATTTGTGTCCTGTGAAAGAGGACATCATTTGTAATGGTGGTTCTAAGCTGATTACTCTGCCTCTCTCTGGTGACACTGAGAGAGTGTGTGTGAGGGCGTGTCGGGTGGTCTTAATTAGGACGCTAATTGAAACGGAATTTCAATTTTTGGCGGGTGGCAGCAATACATTTGAATTTTTGAGCGGCGTTCCAAAACAAGGAAAGCATTGATCCCATGCGCAATTACGCAACGTTTTCCCCCGTGTGTTTTAGTCTACGCTTGGGTTTACTAAGGCATTGTGTGTAGCCTATGTAATGTCTGACTGATGTTTTTCTGTTTAGAATCCTTATAATGTATAATGATCAAGATATGATACTTCCAAATAAAGATTTGGAATAGGTGCCTACCTTTGTACCCAAAGGAAAAGGCGGAGAGAGAACATTTCAAACTATGACTAATAACATTATTCATGTGTCTACATGGCCATATGTATTCGACGATCCGAGTTGTATTTAACAAATTGGTTATTCAATACACTGAATGCAGTAATCCGAAGGATGTGTCTCCACGTTTTTACAGGTTTTTGCTCTGTGCGTAATTCTGCGTGCTTGAGGTTTATGCGTTCGCTGCACTATCAGGTATTTATTATATTGACGTGGCACGCATTTATCGATTATGGCAGCAAAAGCGTAACTGAAAGGTATGGTGAAATCCTTCTGGATCATGATCACTACACGTATTATTTTCAAACAAAATGTATGCCTCGAAATTCTGTCTTGGCTAAATCAAGCAGAAAGTTTCTTCTTCGAACTCCCCCTTCATTCTGAAGGTGGACTATGGGGAGACTGTTTAACTTAAGTGTTTCTATAGGGGGCTGTTGTACTTTAACTCCTGCCCACCAGTAGCTCCAATGAACAAAAGAGAGACTCGAGGTCTGACTATTCATCTTTTCTTTGCGCTTTAATTTTCATTGATTTTGAATACAAGGGGAAGCCCTTGGGGATTCTATCTGAAGGGCACGACACGCCTTTAGACGCGGACAGCCCCCCAAGCCAACCATCTGCTCCACACCAAATGGCGTTTTCCCCCCAACCTCAACTGCATGTCTCTACATACTGCACAGTCTACATCCAAATTGGACTGGAAGCATGTTAAAGAGACTGCAACGGTATGATGCTGACCATATGGTTAGGGAAGCCAGAACTTACGTTTTTCGGATAGATTGCTCGTGGGAACATAAAAACTGTGAACATCACACCATAACGACCAGATAGATAGCAACTCAGGCGTATAGCCTACGTTACCATTCACTAGAATTCTACCTAATTTTAAGTCGCCTACCGCGGTACGCGCAATTGCTCTTTTGGATCAATATTAAAAGTTATCAATAGTATGACCTGCTGTTATAACTGTGTTGAATAAATATGTTATTAGTTGTAAATAATAAATACATGTTTTGAACAACAGACACCAGTCAACATAACAGAAATGTCTAACTTTTTGCTTAGTCAAATAGACATGCAGGCAACAGGTGGAATGTGCTGAGGCATCTCTTCTTTCAATCGTCCTCAGTGATATAACTGGACTGGAGTTCAGACAGATGACGGAGCTTGTTTAGCGCGCTGAATCTCCACCTAGATTTATTTTTAGAACAATGAGTCTCTCGTCGGCATCCTGTGTGATGCTGCAAAGTAATTGTGCTGTAATTGTGCTGATTACAATTATAAATAATCTGTCGCGTGGCTCGATTGCCTGCCTCCAGATGATGGATAGAAGCAGTTCAGCCTCACCCCATGACGACAGAAACTCGATAGCAAATCATCTGCTCGCTTTGGCCCTGCCCCTATTTTAATGACAATACCCGTGTGATTACCTGTGATCCTATGAACGAGACGGGATTCATTTGTCTTCAAGAAGTCCGATTACTCCGGCCAGCTGCTCTATGAGTGAACAAGGACCAATTTCAAAGAGGCCGTTCTTTGTGCCCTGTATGTTGTTGGGGTCATAGGGGGAGATTGGGGTAACTGTGTGCGTGTTTGTGCGTGGGTGTGTGCGCGCGTATTTGTGTGCATTCTTCAGGACAGGGTTTACTGCTGAGCCTCTCTTGAATTCTTTAGCAGAGTGGAAGGCAGTCGCGTGCTTTATTGAAAACATCTGCTTCTGTTCTGGGTGTTTTTTTCCTTGTGTGTCAAGCTTGGGTCCTAGAGGGGGTTGGAAAAAATCAATAAAAAGTTAGAGGTGATCTAAACGGCAATAACAAGAAGTAGGCCATATGCCTATATAACCTATAGGCATAATATCCTAAGAAAATCCCTGATTCAGTGGATTAGACCTATAGCCTAAGGTAGCCTAGAAAAGGTCTAATTCACTCCATGAAGTTAGCAGGAAAGATTGTTGAGACTATCTTTGTCTGCTCTAGTAGCTGCTGTTCTGAATTCTCTGGAACCCTCTTCCCAATAGATAAAGGTCTGAATTTTAGCACAGATTGGCAGATTATGTTACGTAACAGCTTTTAGTTTTTAGCAAATTGCATCCCAACCCCCATAAAACCACAGTCACTATTTCACGTTGGGGATGAGCTCCAGTGCTAGGATACCATCAGACCGTCATTATGAGCCCCTCACCCCCAATTCCGGAGCAAGGCAATCTGAATTACGGCACAACGCCATCCCACTGAATGGAGGATTTAACGGGGCGGTGCCCCTTTAGAATGGCTCCCCAGGTCCCTGGGAGCATCTGCCCAGAGATGAACAGATGTAGGCACCTGTGGTGACAGCCTGCATATGCTCCAACCCATTCACACTTTTCAAGTCATGGCCACAATAGAAGATAAAGCTTTGTGTGCATAGTATTATAACTCCTGGATGATCTATTTCTCAACAGCAGTAGGCCGACATCTACTTTTTATTAGGCCTAGTTAACCAGCTTCACTATTGAACTCTTTCTCCAACTTTATTTTCAAACGTTCAACAAATTATTAAGTTATGAAGTGGGACAACTTTTAGGCAATTTAGCAGCCAACCTGAATCATAGCCTAGGCCCTAGGCTTAGTTCTTGTTATTAAACAGTTCAAACATTCTGTTGCAATAGCTAGAATACGTCTCCCAAACGGCTACTGTGGGGATGTCTCAAAAATAGAAACAAATGTTGCAAACTTGCAAACTTAAGAGAAGAGAAGAACAGCGCCGGAGAAGATGGCTGCCGTTTTACAGCCCTCTAACCAATTGTACTATTATGTGTGTTTTTCCGCGTTATTTGTAATTTATTTTGTACATAATGTTTCTGCCATCGTCTCTTATAACCAAAAAGAGCTTCTGGATATCAGGACAGCGATTACTCACCTCGTATTGGACGAAGATTTTTTCTTCAACGAGGCGGCCGCGAAGGATATCATACAGACACCCGACAAGGCCCAAATCCCCGTCATTCGCGTGAGGAAGAGACAGAGATATCGTGGACGTAGATCGGGGTGCCTTGTAAGGATCCGACGGCGAGCGAGTAAACTGCCTCTTCCATCAATCCTATTAGCCAACGTTCAATCATTTTAAAATAAATTGGATGACTTAAGATTACGGTTATCCTACCAACGGGACATTAAAAACTGTAATATCTTATGTTTCACCGAGTCGTGGCTGAACGACGACATGGATTTCATACAGCTAGCGGGCGATACGCTACATCGGCAGGATAGAACGGCTGACTCCGGTAAGACAAGGGGTGGCGGTCTGTGTATATTTGTAAACAACAGCTGGTGCACAAAATCAAATACTAAGGAAGTCTCGAGGTTTTGCTCGCCTGAGGTAGAATATCTTATGATAAGCTGTAGACCACACTATTTACCAAGAGAGTTTTCATCTATATTTTTCATAGCTGTCTATTTACCACCACAAACCAATGCTGGCATTAAGATTGCACTGAATGAGTTGTACAAGGCCATAAATCAACAGGAAAACGTTCATCCAGATGCAGCGCTCCTAGTGGCCGGGGACTTTAATGCAGGGAAACTTAAATCCGTTCTACCTAATTTCTACCAGCATGTTAAATGTGCAACCAGAGGAAAAAAACTCTAGACCACCTTTACTCCACACACAGAGATGCATACAAAGCTCTCCCTCGCCCTCCATTTGGCAAATCTGACCATAACTCTATCCTCCTGATTCCTGCTTATAAGCAAAAACTAAAGAAGGAAGCACCAGTGACTCGGTTAATAAAAAAGTGGTCAGATGACGCAGATGCTAAGCTACAGGACTGTTTTGCTAGCACAGACTGGAACATGTTCCGGGATTCTTCAGACAGCATTGAGGAGTACACCACATCAGTCACTGGCTTCATCAATAAGTGCATCGATGATGTCGTCCCCACAGTGACCGTACGTACATACCCCAACCAGAAGCCATGGATTACAGGAAACATCCGCACTGAGCTAAAGGGTAGAGCTGCCGCTTTCAAGGAACGTGACTCTAATCCGGACGCTTATAAGAAATCCTGCTATGACCTCCGACGAACCATCAAACAGGCAAAGAGTCAATACAGGACTAAGATTGAATCGTACTACACTGGCTCTGACGCTCGTCGGATGTGGCAGGGCTTGAAAATTATTACAGACTAAAAAAGGAAGCACAGCCGCGAGCTGCCCAGTGACACAAGCCTACCAGACGAGCTAAACCACTTCTATGCTCGCTTCGAGGCAAGCAACACTGAAGCATGCATGAGAGCACCAGCTGTTCCGGATGACTATGTGATCACGCTCTCCGTAGCCGATGTGAGTAAAACTTTTAAGCAGGTCAACATTCACAAGGCCGCAGGGCCAGACGGATTACCAGGATGTGTACTCCGAGCATGTGCTGACCAACTGGCAAGTGTCTTCACTGACATTTTCAACATGTCCCTGACTGAGTCTGTAATACCAACATGTTTCAAGCAGACCACCATAGTCCCCGTGCCCAAGGACTCTAAGATAACCTGCCTAAATGACTACCGACCCGTAGCACTGACGTCTGTAGCCATGAAGTGCTTTGAAAGGCTGGTCATGGCTCACATCAACAGCATTATCCCAGAAACCCTAGACCCACTCCAATTTGCATACCGCCCCAACAGATCCACAGATGATGCAATCTCTATTGCACTCCACACTACCCTTTCCCACCTGGACAAGAGGAACACCTACGTGAGAATGCTATTCATTGACTACAGCTCAGCATTCAACACCATAGTGCCCTCTAAGCTCATCACTAAGCTAAGGATCCTGGGACTAAACACCTCCCTCTGCAACTGGATCCTGGACTTCCTGACGGGCCGCCCCCAGGTGGTAAGGGTAGGTAACAACACATCTGCCACACTGATCCTCAACACGGGGGCCCCTCAGGGGTGCGTGCTCAGTCCCCTCCTGTACTCTCTGTTCACCCATGACTGCATGGCCAGGCATGACTCCAACACCATCATTAAGTTTGCCGACGACACAACAGTGGTAGGCCTGATCACAGACAACGATGAGACAGCCTATAGGGAGGAGGTCAGAGACCTGGCCGTGTGGTGCCAGGACAACAACCTCTCCCTCAACGTGACCAAGACAAAGGAGATGATTGTGGACTACAGGAAAAAAAAGAGGACTGAGCACGCCCCCATTCTCATCGACGGGGCTGTAGTGGAACAGGTTGAGAGCTTCAAGTTCCTTGGTGTCCACATCACCAACAAACTATCATGGTCCAAACACACCAAGACAGTCGTGAAGAGGGCACGACAATGCCTATTCCCCCTCAGGAGACTGAAAAGATTTGGCATGGGTCCTCAGATCCTCAAAAAATTATACAGCTGCACCATCGAGAGCATCCTGACTGGTTGCATCACCGCCTGGTATGGCAACTGCTTGGCCTCCGACCGCAAGGCACTACAGAGGGTAGGGCGTACGGCCCAGTACATCACTGGGGCCAAGCTTCCTGCCATCCAGGACCTCTATACCAGGCGGTGTCAGAGGAAGGCCCTCAAAATTGTCAAAGACTCCAGCCACCCTAGTCATAGACTGTTCTCTCTGCTACTGCACGGCAAGCGGTACCGGAGTGCCAAGTCTAGGTCCAAAAGACTTCTCAACAGCTTCTACCCCCAAGCCATAAGACTCCTGAACAGCTAATCATGGCTACCCGGACTATTTGCACTGCCCCCCCACCCCATCCTTTTTACGCTGCTGCTACTCTGTTAATTATTTATGCATAGTCACTTTAACTCTACCCACATGTACATATTACCTCAACTACCTCAACTAGCCGGTGCCCCCGCACATTGACTCTGCAACGGTACCCCCCTGTATATATAGCCTCCCTACTGTCACTTTATTTGACTTCTGCTCTTTTTTTTCTCAACACTTTTTTAGTTGTTGTTTTATTTTTACTTTTTTTGTTAAAAATAAATGCACTGTTGGTTAAGGGCTGTAAGTAAGCATTTCACTGTAATGTCGGCGCATGTGACCAATAAAATTTGATTTGATTTGATTTGTTGCAGAATGTTACATTGTAAAAGTTAAACAATGTATACCTGCACACGCTGTGTTTTGTTTTTGAGCTCTTGCATGCTGATGCAACCTAGCATCCAGTTCAAAACAGGAAGTGATCCTATTTCTGCTGACGACTAGCTAGCCCGCACGCTGCCAAGTATCATAAGGTTAAAGTAAGTAAGACCACATTTGGTGCATCACGTACACACAGTTATGCAGACTGCAATGCATCGAATGCAGATACAGTGCAAACCTGTAGTTGCTTGCCAGGCCCAGGGGTTGGTTAGCTAGCTAGCTAGCTAGTTAGCTAAATGCAGGTCCTGCAGACTGAAAAGCATGGCCAGAGAGGCACACTCAGTGCGCTTTGAAACTATTATTCTGAATATTCTGTGAGCATTATACCTATTTAGTCAGTCATTAATTCACTTGCATGACGTACATTGACTGGTATGAGCTAGTGTAATTTATTGCTCCTAGCCACTATTTAAAACGTATATATTTAATTTGTCTTTGTACGAGTTGGTATAAAAGGCTTGCAGTATTTCATGGAGAAATGTTGTCCAGAAACCTGTGGACCTCAGGGAGATGGCAAGGCAGCATGTCAACAGCCACCAACAGGGCAGCAGCACCACTCCTCCTACACTGGTATGGTGGCTGGCTGTCTGAGGGACTGGTATGGTGGCTGGCTGTCTGAGGGACTGGTATGGTGGCTGGCTGTCTGGGGGACTGGTATGGTGGCTGGCTGTCTGAGAGACTGGTATGGTGGCTGGCTGTCTGGGGGACTGGTATGGTGGCTGGCTGTCTGAGGGACTGGTATGGTGGCTGGCTGTCTGAGGGACTGGTATGGTGGCTGGCTGTCTGAGAGACTGGTATGGTGGCTGGCTGTCTGGGGGACTGGTATGGTGGCTGGCTGTCTGGGGGACTGGTATGGTGGCTGGCTGTCTGGGGGACTGGTATGGTGGCTGGCTGTCTGGGGGACTGGTATGGTGGCTGTCTGTCTGAGGGACTGGTATGGTGGCCAGTGAAAAGAGTTCATGCATTGCCTGGAGGAGTTTGTGGGTGCGTTCATGACTGCAGGTATCCGACTTGTGTATTTCTTCGTCTGGGTAGTGGAAGAAGTCAAACAGGCAGAGTGGGTGAAACGGCAACTGAGGGTCAACGAGGAGGTTGCCAGGGTGTTCCACCATTTAAAGTGTCATGGTCAACAGCCTGGCCGGGAGCTGTTCTGCCTCCCCCCAGGGCTGGCCACCTTCTCTCGCTTTGCCCTCAAGTCTCTAGGCCAGGAAACCTGGTGTTCTGTCCGCGAGGCCGAATATGAGATCAACAGCTTTGCCCTCCGTCACAACTGTAGGACATCCTGGGGCAGGACACAGACTTCATAATCTTTGTCTCAGTCCCCTATCTATCTGTGAGTCAGCTGAGGCTAGACACCATGACCACCGTGCTGATTTCCAGAGACAAACTGTGTCACTCCCTCCAGCTCCATCTGCTTGCGTGTCTCCTTGGTAATGGTGTGGTGCCAGAGCAGTGGATGCAGCGGCTGCGTAGTGATGCCCTGGCAGCTTACAGAAGGAAACATCCACAGTCTCCACCACAAGGGGAGAAAATGTATGCTGTAGTAAATTTCATCAGTAGCAACAATCTGTCCAGAGTGGGAGCCCATGGTGTTAGCTCTCTGCCTCTAACAGAATGAGAGGTTATGGACAAAGGAATACAGTACTATCTACTTCCTGGTCAAAAGCCAGTATGGGACATTAGTGACACCTCTCCTCGTAGAGGTATCTGATGAAGAGCTACTTGAGTCCTTACAGCAGTGTTTCCCAAACTTGGTCCTCGGGACCCCAAGAGGTGCACGTTTTGTTTTTTGCCTTAACACTACACAGCTGATTCAAATGATCAAAGCTTGATGATTAGTTGATTATTTCAATCAGCTGTGTAGTGCTAGGGCAAAAACCAAAACGTGCACCCCTTGGGGTCCCCAGGACTGAGTTTGGCAAACCCTGCCTTACATCCTCCAGGGAAGAAGCAGATGTAGATTGTTTCAGTTTAATAAGCTAGTAACACAAAAAGCCCAAACAATATGATGGTGATGTTTGTTTTTAATCCTTTTATTTTTTCATACAGGCAGACAAAGAAAAGCACATGCGAGCAGAGTGTTTTATGGTGCACGATGTACTGGAATGCAGTAATACACTAGAAGACAGGGAGGATGCTGAGATCACTCCACAGGCGATTATGTATCAACCTTGCAGAGAACGCCTCTATGGCATTGAGTTACCTTCAAATCCATGTTTTGTATATTATTACGTGGTTATTACAAAATGACATATGGCATGTTGATTGTTACATGGTTATTACAAAATGACATATGGCATGTTGATTGTTACATGGTTATTACAAAATGACATATGGCATGTGGATTATTACATGGTTATTACAAAATGATATATGGCATGTTGATCATTACATGGTTATTACAAAATGACATACGGCATGTTGATCATTAAATTGGTTATTACAAAATGACATACAGCATGTTGATCATTACATGGTTATTACAAAATGACATACAGCATGTTGATCATTACTTGGTTATTACAAAATGACATAAGGCATGTTGATCATTACATGGTTATTACAAAATGACATACGGCATGTTGATCATTACATGGTTATTACAAAATGACATACGGCATGTTGATCATTACATGGTTATTACAACAGGTTATTTGTTGCCAGTTTTACTACCAGGCACCATCTCAATGAAACAGGAAGTACACAGAAATACATTATACATCTTTGGATACATTTCTTGCCATTTATCATGCATCTTTTCTCAGCAGTGGTGGACGGGCCCCCGCTGGATGCCTCTGGTATGTTGTGAATTCTTAACATTAATTTAATAACATGTGGAATAGGTGATTTCATATTGATGCAAGGTGCTATAGATGGATTTATCTCACCCTGAAATAATATTTTCCAGATTTTAAGGTTTTATGTTCTGGGAAGGACTCTGAAACGATATGCCTCCGCATCACCACCTTCTTGGCAGTATTTGAGTTGGATTAATTCTCAGTGGAACATGATCGTCTGGAAGGCTCTCTGATGGCTGTGCTGTGCCTTTTGACCTACATTGCCATGCAGGTGAGGAAAATACTATGTTTTAGTGTGGAGTTTTTTTTTGTCTGGTTATTTACAAACGCCTTTACTTCATTCAGCCTCTCGTCTCAGAGAGGCTGAATCATGATTGAAGAACATAGAATCAGTCTCCCCTCTGGGGTTTTACAATGTTGCCGTTGGTCTAGCTCTTATCATTGACCTTTATTACGACATGAGGGCTGGTATTATCACTTAGGAGAGATGGTGCCGACGGAGAAGGCAACATCTTATGAGTTCTAGCCCAACTTTGCTATATAGTGACGTGTATCGTGTTTATCTTTACTTTTTTGTACAGAAAGTTAATACTATTATCACATATGACCACCAAGCACTTCTGGACATCAGATCGACACTTACTAACCTCGATTTCCACTTCAAATACGACTCAGCTGTTCCTGTTCATACCCTATTCCTATCTTCCATGTGCTACGCGGGAGATGAGGCGGAGTCCTGGTAAAATTGAGACGAAGAGAAAACCGAATGGCTCGCCCCTCCATTCTATTGGCAAATGTCCAGTCACTCGAGAATAAGATGGATGAGCTTCGTTCGAGAGTCTCCTATCAGAGAGACTTGAAAAGTTGCAATATATTATGTCTTACTGAAACGTGGCTGGATGATGATGCTATGCACGTAGTACTCGGTGGATTCTCCACGCAGCAGCAGGATCGTACTGCGGCTTCGGGGAAGTCGAAAGGCGGTGGAGTGTGTTTTTTCATAAATAACAACTGGTGTGCTGCTTCAAGTGTGAATAAAATCTTGAGCTTTTGCTCACCTGATATAGAATACCTCATGGTAAGCTGCAGACCCTTTTATCTACCAAGAGAGTTCTCATCCGTATCACAGCTGTCTACATCCCTTCACAAGCCAACACCACTCTGGCACTCAACAAACTGTATCGGGCTATAAACAAACAACTTACCGTTCACCCAGAGGCAGCGTTTCTGGTGGGCAGAGACTTTAACGCGGAGAGACTTAAAACCCATCCTACCTCCATCCTGACATATCACCATGGCTGGTTGGTTGGGTGGAGAACAGGAACATCCCCCAAGTCATCCAGGAGCATCCTACTAGCTCCGTTCACCAGGGAAGGGGAAGATCCCTGCAGAGTACCGGCCAGTTGGCTGTGGAGAGCCGACAAGGCGGCGACACTTCCACCAGACCAGAGCGGCGTCCGGCTTCTGGGGTAGAATAAAAAAAAAAAGTAGGCGGGCGTGGATTCCCTGGTAGCTTGTGTAGGTTCGCTACTTGTTTGCTGAGAGTAGCCACTTTGCCCTTGTAGTCTTCCGCAAGCAAACAGTTGCTACATTAAAAGTCTGGGCGGTCCACATTGTCCCGGAATAAAGCAAAGTAAACACAGCTCCTGCAGCCTTGAAAATGTTCAATAGCGACCTCCCTTTGAGACTGCTGAGCCAGCTAAGCTAGCTGGGTTTCCGTGTCTCTCTCTTTACATGGAATCTGGCAGGATCCCGGGACAGATACTAGCGTTCACAGCAACTGAGCCCAACTGAGCGCTGGATCCAAAATCCAAAATCAAAAGTATATAAAATCACACTGCCACAACTTTACAAAAACAATAAACCGATAAACCGAGGTCTCTCGTTCAGCATTCTGATGCTTGTTGTATGTGGCAGGGCTTGCAGACAATAACGAATTACAATGGGAAACTCAGCCATTGTCACGGTTCAGACAGACGACCAGAGGACCACAATTGCGTCACACCAGAAAGTTTATTAAACTTAAGGGAAAAGGGAAGTAGGGAGTGAATGAAGGCTCCAGGGGTAACAGGGATCCCGTCCAATGTGCTGGGTCTGTGCCCCCCCCAGTGGCAGCGGTGCGTCCTATGAAGCCGGTGGTGGGTGGTCCAGAAGTCCTGGGGGGGGGGAGACACAGACACAACAGGGCGGAATGAAACAAGGCAGCAGTACAGTTCAAGGGAAATCCAAAATACGTAGTAGCAAGGCAGAAGGCTGGTCAGAGTTACCGGGATTGAAGAGTAGTCAGGAGTCGTAATGGCAGAAGCAGGTCTGGATCTCCTGAGGCAGAAGAGTATCCAAAAAACAGGCAGGTCCGGGGTCACAAAACCAGGGTGAGCCAGAAGCGCGAGCAAACAGGTTCCGGGTGTGAGCTTTGCAGACGATCTGACACCGGAGAGCTGAAAGACAGGGCCTTAAATACTGGGAGAGGTAGTGGGTAATGCAGCGCAGCTGGCAGAGTAATTAGAGCAGAGCAGAGCAGGGACAGGTGGAGCTAGTTAGGCTGAGTAGAGAGAGTGGTGAGCAGAGTGGAAGACAATTAAGGTGGTAACCCGGTGGAGTGAGAGGCCCATGACAGAACCCCCCCCCCAAGGGACGGCCCCAGAAGTCCCAAGAGCAACACCACGCCGGGCGGGAGGAGGGGAGCCGGAGGAGGGCTAGAACTCCTCCGAACGGTCCGAGTGAACGTCCTCATCCTCGGAGGAAGCCGGAGGGCCGTGGTCGGGAGATGGGACAGGTCCCGAGACAGGATCAGGCACAGGACAGGAAGCCGAGCGGGCAGGACGGTTAGGGACCCCTCTGGGGCGGCCCCTACGGATTGCAGGTTGATCAGGATGCCGTTGGTGGAAAGCGGTGATGAGAGTCCTATCCACAATCCGACTAGCTGGCACCCAGGTCCTTTCCTCAGGTCCATAGCCCTCCCAGTCAATGAGGTACTGGAGACCCCTACCCCTCCGTCTGGACCGAAGCAGGCGGCGGACGGTGTAAACCAGACCACCATCGACGAACCGTGGAGGAGGAGGACCAGGCGCAGCAGGGACCAGCGGACTCTCATGGATGGGCTTAATCTTAGACACATGGAAAGTGGGGTGCACCCTCAGGGAATTAGGCAGTTGGAGCCGGACAGCAGTTGGGCTAATCACTCTTATGATAGGGAATGGGCCAATGAACCGAGGTGCCAGCTTCTGCGACTCCACCCTGAGTGGCAGGTTCTTCGATGACAACCACACCCTTTGACCAACATGGTAGGTGGGAGCAGGAATTCTCCGACGGTTGGCCCCGGTAGTGTAGCTGGCAACGGATCTGAGGAGTGTGGCTCGGGCTTGTGACCAGGTGCGGCGACATCGACGGGCAAAAGCAAGTGCAGATGGGCAAGTAACCTCCTCTTCCTGGCTGGCAAATAGAGGAGGCTGGTATCCATAAACACATTGGAAAGGGGACATACCGATGGCAGAGCAGGTCAGAGAATTGTGTGCGTACTCCACCCATGTCAATTGCTGCGACCAGGAGTGGGGGTTGCGTGAAGTCATGCATCGCAGTGCCTTCTCGAGCTCCTGATTAGCCCGCTCTGACTGCCCATTGGATTGGGGATGGAATCCGGAAGTCAGACTGACTGTGGCTCCCAGCAGGTGACAGAACTCCTTCCAAAAAGCGGAGGAGAATTGTGGACCACGGTCAGAAACTACATCCTTTGGCAGTCCGTGGATCCGGAAGACGTGTTCCAGGACCACCTGGGCGGTCTCCTTGGCGGTTGGGAGCTTGGGGAGGGGAATGAAGTGTGCCATCTTGCTGAAACGGTCAACGATGGTGAGAATGACGGTCATGCCCCTTGAAGGGGGCAGCCCTGTGACAAAGTCAAGGGCGATGTGAGACCAGGGACGTCTGGGCACAGGCAGGGGCTGCAGCAATCCGGCTGGGGGCTGGCAGGACGACTTGTGTTGGTTGCAGATGGGGCAGGCTTGGACGAATTCCCGTACATCCTTCCTCAGAGAGGGCCACCAGAACCTCTGGGCGAGCAGGTTGTAAGTGCGGGTGGAGCCAGGGTGACAAGCTAGGCGGGAGTCATGTCCCCACTGAACGACCTGGGACCTCAGGTCTTCGGGGACAAAAAGGCGGTCAGCTGGGCAAGTGCTGGGACCTGGCTGGTTACGGAGAGCCTCCAGCACCTGTTCCTCAACAGCCCAGGTCAGAGCTGCAACGATGCAGGGACTTGGCAGAATCGACACAGGGTCCTTGGAGGGGGTGTCATCCTTCTGGAATTGACGGGAGAGGGCGTCTGGCTTGGTGTTGCGTGATCCAGGCCGGTATGACAGAGTGAAATTAAACCTGGTGAAGAACAGGGCCCAGCGGGACTGCCTGGAGTTCAACCGTTTGGCCGTGCGGATGTACTCCAAGTTCTTATGATCGGTCCAAACGAGAAATGGAATGGTGGACCCCTCCAGCCAGTGACGCCACTCCTCCAAGGCAAGCTTCACAGCCAGCAGCTCACGGTTCCCTATGTCGTAATTGCACTCAGAGGGGGACAACCGACGTGAGAAAAAGGCACAGGGATGGAGCTTCCTATCCTCCGCAGCCCACTGAGAAATCACAGCACCAACTCCCACATCCGAGGCGTCCACCTCCACAATGAATTGCCGGTCCACATCAGGCATCTGGAGGATGGGAGCGGAGGTGAACCTCACCTTGAGGGTACTGAAGGCCTTGTCGGCTGCTGGGGTCCAGGTGAAGGGTTGCTTGGTGCTGGTTAGAGCAGTGAGAGGGGCAGCAACGGTACTGTAGTTCCGGATAAACTTCCTATAGAAGTTAGCAAACCCCAGAAACTGTTGCAGCTTCTTTCTGTTCTCCGGAACTGGCCATGAAGTGACTGCTGATACTTTGGCAGGATCCATTTGGATACTTCCCTCTGCCACTATGTACCCCAGGAAGGCCACTGTCTTGACGTGAAACTCACATTTCTCTGCCTTGGCGTAGAGGGAATTCTCCAGAAGACGATGAAGGACTTGCTGGACATGGCGGGTGTGTTCAGACAGGGTTCTGGAGTAGATTAAGATGTCATCCAGGTAAACGAAGACAAACTTGTTTAACATGTCCCGCAGTACATCATTCACTAGAGCCTGGAACACAGCAGGAGCATTGGTGAGGCCAAAAGGCATAACCAGATACTCGTAGTGGCCTGTTGGTGTATTGAATGCGGTTTTCCATTCATCTCCCTCCCGGATCCGCACTAGGTGGTAAGCGTTTCTGAGATCCAACTTGGTAAAAACAGTGGCTCCCTGGAGCAACTCAAAAGCAGAGGTGAGCAGAGGCAGAGGGTAACGGTTTTTCACTGTGATGTCGTTGAGTCCCCTGTAGTCGATGCAGGGGCGAAGAGATCCGTCCTTCTTCCCCACAAAGAAGAAGCCAGCACCAGCAGGAGATGAAGATGAACGGATTAATCCTGCGGACAGAGAGCCATTGATGTAGTCCTCCATGGACTTTCTTTCAGGAGCAGACAACGAATAAAGACGACCCTTTGGAGGAGCTGTTCCAGGGAGGAGGTCGATGGCACAGTCGTACGGTCGGTGAGGGGGCAGAGATGTGGCTCTTGCTTTGTTAAACACCTCTCTGAGACCATGGTAGCATTCTGGGACATTGGAGAGGTCAGGAGCGGAGTTAGTAGGTACTGGCCGAGGGGGTAGTGCGGCAGCAAGCAGGCAGGTTCGGTGGCAGTCCTCTCCCCACTCCCTGATCACCCCGGTCACCCAGTCGAGCTGAGGGTTGTGCCGGCGGAGCCATGGGTAACCCAGGATGAGGGGTTGGCCTGGAGAGGGGAGCAGGTGAAACTGGATAGTTTCTTGATGGTTTCCGGACAGACCCATCGAGACCGGGGCCGTGACATGAGTGACCGATCCGAGTAAGTGTCCGTCCAGTGCCCGGGCAGGAATAGGAGGTGTCAAACGGAGGTTCTCCAGTCCCAGTTGGCGTGCCAGCTTGATGTCCATTATGTTGGCTTCGGCGCCAGAATCCACCAGAGCAGCCAGGGTGTGAGTTGAGTCAGAGAGGCGGAGGTGAACTTGCAGCAGGGGTTTGCGGTCGGAGGACTGGATGGTCATTGAACTCAACCGGACTCCCCCTATGCCCGGTGAGCTTCGGCCCTTTAAAGGGCAGGTTACCACACGATGTCCATCACCTCCACAATAGAGGCAGAGGTTTGAGGTGAAGCGGCGCTGGCGCTCTGCAGGAGTGAGAGAGGCTCGCCCAATCTCCATAGGCTCAGACTGATCAAGCTGACCTGGGTGAGTGGCAGTAGATGACAGGAGCCCAGTCGGATCTCTCCGAATGCCGGTAGTAGGTGGACCTTGGCGCCCCCTCTCACGACGACGGGTCTGTATCCTTCTGTCGATCCTGACAGTCAGTGCGATGGCTTCATCAAGAGTGGAAGGCAGTTCATGGGAGACCAACTCGTCCTTGATATAGTCAGCCAAACTATGGAAGAACGCGTCCACCAACGATGGTGTGTTCCAAGAACTTCGTCTAGCCAGGGTTCGGAAGTCGATGGAATGGTCTGCGACTGTACGTCTGCCTTGTCGAATACTGAACAGTTCACGAGACGCCTCTGCGGTGGGTGAATCCAGGTCAAACACCTTCAGCATCTCCTCAGCAAACAGGTCGAAGGTTGCACATGCGGGGGTTTGACGTTCGAACTCTGCTGTTCCCCAGAGTCGAGCTCGGCCCGTCAGGTGAGTGATGGCATACCCAACTTTAGCCCCCTCCGTGGCGAAGGTCCTTGGCTGCAAGGAGAACTGAAGTCGGCAGCTAGTCAGGAATGGCCGGACCTGGGTTGAATCGCCGTTGAACCGCTCGGGGTTTCCAATCTTGGGTTCCGGAGCAGCGGCTGCAATGACCGGGGCAGGTAACTCGGGGGCAGGGCTGGTGGGCAGACTGGCTGGGGTAAGGTTGGTGAGGAGTTGAATGATCATGGCGAGTTGTTGTTGCTGCTGCTGGAACTGCTGCTCATGCTCATCGGTTTCCATGTCGGGGAAAGTGTGCGCTGAGTCCATAATGGTCAGATCGTACTGTCACGGTTCAGACAGACGACCAGAGGACCACAATTGCGTCACACCAGAAAGTTTATTAAACTTAAGGGAAAAGGGAAGTAGGGAGTGAATGAAGGCTCCAGGGGTAACAGGGATCCCGTCCAATGTGCTGGGTCTGTGCCCCCCCCAGTGGCAGCGGTGCGTCCTATGAAGCCGGTGGTGGGTGGTCCAGAAGTCCTGGGGGGGGGAGACACAGACACAACAGGGCGGAATGAAACAAGGCAGCAGTACAGTTCAAGGGAAATCCAAAATACGTAGTAGCAAGGCAGAAGGCTGGTCAGAGTTACCGGGATTGAAGAGTAGTCAGGAGTCGTAATGGCAGAAGCAGGTCTGGATCTCCTGAGGCAGAAGAGTATCCAAAAAACAGGCAGGTCCGGGGTCACAAAACCAGGGTGAGCCAGAAGCGCGAGCAAACAGGTTCCGGGTGTGAGCTTTGCAGACGATCTGACACCGGAGAGCTGAAAGACAGGGCCTTAAATACTGGGAGAGGTAGTGGGTAATGCAGCGCAGCTGGCAGAGTAATTAGAGCAGAGCAGAGCAGGGACAGGTGGAGCTAGTTAGGCTGAGTAGAGAGAGTGGTGAGCAGAGTGGAAGACAATTAAGGTGGTAACCCGGTGGAGTGAGAGGCCCATGACAGCCATGAGTTGCTCAGTGATGCCGAATTCCCAAATGAGCTAAATGCTTTTTATTCTCACTTCAAGGAATATACCACTGTGCCTTGCGTGAAAACCCCCTGTTTTTCCGGATGACCCTGTGATCTCGCTCATCATGGCCAATGTGAGCTAAACCTTTAAACAGGTTAACAATCACAAGGCCGGAACAGACGGAATACCAGAGCGCGTTCTCAAACATTTTCATTCTCTCCTTGTCCCAGTCTGTAATCCCAACATGTTTCAAGCTGACCACCATTGTCCCTGTTCCCAAGAGCTCCAAGGTAACCTGCCTAAATGACTACCGCCCTGTAGCACTCACATCTGTAATTATGAAGTGCTTTGAAAGGCTGGTCATGACACACATCCACACCATCATCCTAAACACACTAGACCCACTCCAATTCGCATACCACCCCAACAGATCCACAGATGACACAATCTCAACTGCACTTCACACTGCCCTCTCCCACCTGGACAAGAGGGGAAATAACTGTGTTAGAATAGACTACAGCTCAGTTTAACACCATAGTCCCCTCCAAGCTCAGGGACCTTGGGACTGAACCCCTCACTCTGCAAGTAGATCCTGGATTTCCTGACGGGCCGACCCCTGGTAGTGAGGGTAGGCAACAACACCTCCGCCACACTGACCCTCAACATGGGGGCCCCTCAGGGGTGTGTGCTTAGTCCCCACCTTTACTCCCTGTTCACCCACGACTGTGTGGCAATGCATGACTCCAACACCATCATCAAGTTTGCTGACGACACAACGATGGTAGGCCTGATCACCGATGCCGATGAGTCAGCCTACAGGGAGGTCAGAGATTTAGCAGTGTGTTACCAGGGCAACAACCTCTCCCTCAATGTCAGTAAGACCAAGGAGCTGATCGTGGACTACAGGAGAAAGAGGGGAGAGCACGCCCCCATCCACATCAACAGGACTGTTGTGGAGCGGGTTGAGAGCTTTAAGTTCCTTGGCATCCACATAACTAAGGACTTAACATGGTCCACACACACCTGCACAGTCGTGAAGAGGGCACGGCAGTGCCTCTTCCCCCTCCGGAGTCTGAAAAAATGTGGCATGGTCCCTCAGATCCTCAAGAAGTCCTACAGCTGCACCATTGAGAGCATCTTGACTGGCTGCATCACTGCTTGGTATGGCAAATGCACCGCCCTTGACCGCATGGCGCTACAGAGGGTGGTGCGGGCAGCCCAGTACTTCACTGGGGCCGAGCTCCCTGCCATCCAGGACATCTATATCAGGCAGTGTCAGAGGAAGGCCCGAAAAATTGCTTAAGACTCCAACCACCCAAGCCATAGCCTGTTTACTCTGCTACTGTCCTGCAATCGGTACCGGAGCATCGGCTCTCGGACCAACAGGCTCCTAGACAGCTTCTACCCCCAAGCCATAAGTCTGCTAAATAGCCAGACTGCTAAATAGACAATTAATGGTACCTCCTCTATCTTGCACTGACTCTACGCACACTCACTAGACTTTATATACACAGTATTTGCACACTCATACACACATTACACACACATTTTTACACACATCATTTGCTGCTGCTACTCTGTTCTTTATTTTACTCTTATTATTATCTATCCTGATACCTAGTCACTTTACCCTGCCTTCATGTACATATCTACCTCAAATACCTTATTTTTATCTATCCTGATGCCTAGTCACTTTACCCTGCCTTCATGTACATATCTACCTCAAATACCTTATTATTATCTATCCTGATGCCTAGTCACTTTACCCTGCCTTCATGTACATATCTACCTCAAATACCTCGTACCTCTACACATTGATCTGGTACTGGTACTCCCTGCATATAGCTCCACATTGATCTGGTACTGGTACTCCATGTACAGTGAGGGAAAAAAGTATTTGATCCCCTGCTGATTTTGTACGTTTGCCCACTGACAAAGACATGATCAGTCTATAATTTTAATGGTAGGTGTCACGTTCGTCGAATGACGGGTCAGACCAAGGCGCAGCGTGATATACGTACATGTTTATGAAATTATACACACAACGACAAAACAACAAACGAAACGTGAAGTCCAAGGTAGCACACACAACATACCTTATACGGAACAAGATCCCACAACCCACTAGTGCCAGTAGGCTGCCTAAGTATGATCCCCAATCAGAGACAACGAGCGACAGCTGCCTCTGATTGGGAACCACACCGGCCAACATAGATATATACATACTAGAATAACACCCATTGAAAACGCACAACAAAGAATATACACACCCTGACTCAACATTTAAGCGTTCCCTGAGTCAGGGCGGTACCCCCCCCCCAAAGGTGCGGACTCCGACCGCACAACATAAACATAACAGGGTAGGGGCCGGGTGGGCATTCCACCTCGGAGGCGGATCCGGCTCGGGGCGTGACGACCTCTCACTCTCCGCCTCCCTGTTGCGCCCCTGGTCTGGTCTGGACCTCGGCGCGCTGCTTCCCCTCTCCTTCCTCCCACGATACACCAGGCCCTGTCTGGACCCTGGTGTGGGAGACCCCGAACCTGGAGAGGGGCTGACGTCTGGACTGGAGCCGCTGACCGGAGCTGGACTAGGCACCGGTGGAGCGGACTGCTCTGGCTCCGGAGTGGAGTCGCTGACCGGAGCTGGATCAGGCACCGGTGGAGCGGACTGCTCTGGCTCCGGAGTGGAGCCGCTGACCGGAGCTGGACTGGACCCCGGTGGAGCGGACTGCTCTGGCTCCGGAGTGGCGCAGCTGACCGGAGCTGGATCAGGCACCGGTGGAGCGGACTGCTCTGGCTCCGGAGTGGAGCAGCTGACCGGAGCTGGATCAGGCACCGGTGGAGCGGACTGCTCTGGCTCCGGAGTAGAACAGCTGACCGGAACTGGATCAGGCACCGGTGGAGCGGACTGCTCTGACTCCGGAGTGGACCAGCTGACCGGAACCGGACCAGGCACCGGTGGAACGGGCACGGGCCGTGCCGGACTGGACAAACGCACCACTGGTCTGGTGCGAGGAGCAGGCACGGGCCGGACCGGACTAGGAACACGCACCACTGGCTTGGTGCGAGGGGCAGGAACGGGCCGGGCCGGACTGGCGACGCGCACCACTGGCTTGGTGCGAGGAGAAGGAACAGGCCGGGCCGGGCTGGTGACGCGCACCACTGGCTTGGTGCGAGGAGCAGGAACACTGGTCTGTGCACGCGCACTGGCGATACAGTTCGTAGAACTGGCGCAGGATATGCGGGACCAAGGAGGCGTACTGGAGACCAGGAGCGTTGAGCCGGCACACCCCGTCCTGGCTTGATGCCCATCTTCGCACGGCACGTGCGTGGTGCAAGCACAGGACGTACAGGACTGTGCCGGCGCACTGGCAACACAGTACGTAGCTCCGCATAACACGGAGCTTGCCCAGTCATACGCCTCTTCGCATGAGTACGGGGAGTTGGCTCTGCTCTAACCCTAGGCTCCGCCAACCACCCCGTGTGCCCCCCAATTTTTTTTTCTTGGGGCTGCTTCTCGGGCTTCCTCCTCGACCGGCCTCCTCCGTGTTGCCGTTGCTCCTCTCCTGCCTGGGCATCTACCTTAGCCCATGGTCCTCTCCCCGCAAATATCTCTTCCCATGACCACAAATCGGCCACCTGTGACATGGCCATTCGCTCCGCCTGGGCACGCTGCTTGGTCCTCGTTTGGTGGGATCTTCTGTCATGTTCATTTAATGACGGGACAGACCAAGGCGCAGCGTGATATACGTACATGTTTATTAACGTAATAAACACTCGACAAAACAAGAAAAGAAACGTGAAGTCCAAGGTCGCACACACAACATACCTTATACGGAACAAGATCCCACAACCCACTAGTGCCAATAGGCTGCCTAAGTATGATCCCCAATCAGAGACAATGAGCGACAGCTGCCTCTGATTGGGAACCACACCGGCCAACATAGATATATACATACTAGAATAACACCCATTGAAAACGCACAACAAAGAATATACACACCCTGACTCAACATTTAAGCGTCCCCTGAGTCAGGGCATGACAGTAGGTTTATTTGAACAATGAGAGAGAGAATAACAACAACAGAAATCCAGAAAAACGCATGTCAAAAATGTTATAAATTGATTTGCAATTTAATGAGGGAAATAAGTATTTGACCCCTCTGCAAAACATGACTTAGTACTTGGTGGCAAAACCCTTGTTGGCAATCACAGAGGTCAGACGTTTCTTGTAGTTGGCCACCAGGTTTGCACACATCTCAGGAGGGATTTTGTCTCACTCCTCTTTGCAGATCTTTTCCAAGTCATTAAGGTTTCGAGGCTGACGTTTGGCAACTCGAACCTTTAGCTCCCTCCACAGATTTTCTATGGGATTAAGGTCTGGAGACTGGCTAGGCCACTCCAGGACCTTAATGTGCTTCTTCTTGAGCCACTCCTTTGTTGCCTTGGCCGTGTGTTTTGGGTCATTGTCATGCTGGAATACCCATCCACAACCCATTTTCAATGCCCTGGCTGAGGGAAGGAGGTTCTCACCCAAGTTTTGACGGTACATGGCCCCGTCCATCGTCCCTTTGATGCGGTGAAGTTGTCCTGTCCCCTTAGCAGAAAAACACCCCCAAAGCATAATGTTTCCACCTCCATGTTTGACGGTGGAGATGGTGTTCTGGGGGTCATAGGCAGCATTCCTCCTCCTCCAAACACGGCGAGTTGAGTTGATGCCAAAGAGCTCAATTTTGGTCTCATCTGACCACAACACTTTCACCCAGTTCTCCTCTGAATCATTCAGATGTTCATTGGCAAACTTCAGACGGGCCTGTATATGTGCTTTCTTGAGCAGGGGGACCTTGCGGGCGCTGCAGGATGTCAGGTCCTTCACGGCGTAGTGTGTTACCAATTGTTTTCTTGGTGACTATGGTCCCAGCTGCCTTGAGATCATTGACAAGATCCTCCCGTGTAGTTCTGGGCTGATTCCTCACCGTTCTCATGATCATTGCAACTCCACAAGGTGAGATCTTGCATGGAGCCCCAGGCCGAGGGAGATTGACAGTTATTTTGTGTTTCTTCCATTTGCGAATAATCACACCAACTGTTGTCACCTTCTCACCAAGCTGCTTGGCGATGGTCTTGTAGCCCATTCCAGCCTTGTGTAGGTCTACAATCTTGTCCCTGACATCCTTGGAGAGCTCTTTGGTCTTGGCCATGGTGGAGAGTTTGGAATCTGATCTATAAAAGACACCTGGGAGCCAGAAATCTTTCTGATTGACAGGGGGTCAAATACTTATTTCCCTCATTAAAATGCAAATCAATTTATAAAATGTTTGACATGCGTTTTTCTGGATTTTTTTGTTGTTATTATTCTGTCTCTCACTGTTCAAATAAACCTACCATTAAAATTATAGACTGATCATTTCTTTGTCAGTGGGCAAACATACAAAATCAGCAGGGGATCAAATACTTTTTTCCCTCACTGTATATAGCTTCATTCTTGTGTATTTTATTTTATTCCTCTTGTGATACTATATTGATTTGAGGTAATTTACCCCCGATGCTCTGACTGAAACTCTGTAGTGCTTTTTCTCTGTGGTTCTCAATGAAGCTACAGTATGTATAGTTAAGTATGTGGACACCCCTTCAAATTAGTGGATTCGGCAATTTCAGCCACACCCATTGCTGACAGGTGTATAACATCGAGCACACAGCCATGCAATCTCCATAGACAAACATTGGACTTACTGAAGAGCTCAGTGACTTTCAACGTGGCACCGTCATAGGATGCCACCTTTCCAACAAGCCAGTTCGTCAAATTTCTGCCCTGCTAGAGCTGCCCCGGTCAACTGTAAGTGCTGTTATTATGAAGTGGAAACGTCTAGGAGCAACAACGGCTCAGCAGCGAGGTTAGGCCACACAAGCTCACAGAACGGGACCGCTAAGTGCTGAAGCGCGCAGTGCATAAAAACCGTCTGTCCTCTGCTGCACTTAAGGTGCTCTATGCATAATTATGTTTTCTCAGTGATTTCTCATTATTGGATGTTTGTTTTTCACACGATACCTTGTTTCCATTACCCTCAGACTAGAATACTTCTCATGCTTTAGGTGGGCCACCTCTCCTTGGAAGACATAGATGCATATCTCAGCCAAGCTATCTGCGTCAGTACATATCCTACACAATGGTGAGTGAGATAAACTAATGTCCTCTGACTCTCTCTGACATAAACCCTTTATAAGGTGTTTATAAAAGCTTTATAAAGGGGTTATATCATATTTGGGAAAGTGTCAGATATAAAGACCTGTTACTTACATAGTTGTACATTTGCTTGTAAATTATTTGTGTAGCATCTATGTAGCCCTATTAAGTGCTTATGAAGAGTTCATTAAGCTTTTAAAGTTGCTGTTTGTTTTAAAGTGGGAAGATAGTTGGAAAGCTTTTCGGAAGGCATAGAAGTCTTTCCAGTATATGCACTGCATCTTTATACTACTCATCCAAGTTTCTAATTTTCCACACTCTTCCATCATATGAGGGTAACCTGCCAATTAGGTTGGAGAGTGTATAGAGTATAGCCCATGATCATATGGCTCCTATCGAGTCATTGAGATGTTTGCAAATAAACAACCACTTAAAATAATGGCCTGACAAAGGCCTCAGAGTGTGTGTTGAAGGTCAGATGGAGGATGATTGGCTGATAGCAAAAGGTAGGGTGACACTGATTTATTTTGTGACTGGAGCCCCACTCTAGTGTGAATGTCTGTCCCGACACCAGCTGGCATTATTCTCTCTCTTGAATGAGAACTGTGTGGACACATTCAAACACATTCATCCCTAACCACACCCAGGACAACAACAAGAGAACGGGGCTGGGAGAATAGTCAAGAAGCCATTTTTCCACAATATAGTAAGTCCCACAGAATAAACTTTTTCTCAATATGCAAGAAGATGCAGCAGCAGAAACTGCTGAGGGGGGATACTTTTGGGGCGCTTTGCAACATTCCTGCCCAAACTGCTCTAATTGTGGTCTGAACCTGAGTGTGATGCTCTGGCGACGGACTCCAAGCTGTCCCCGACACTGACCACAGCGGCTATTTGCAGCTCCCCACCCTAATTTAAACCCTACTACGCCTGCTATTTCTGCCCCAGCCACCCAGAGCGGCCGGCGGTTTTCCCGGGTTGATAGCGACTCTCTACGTTCGAGATAATGGATGAAAGCAACGACAAATTAGAGCCTTGTGGGAGACATCCAGGAAGCCACTTCCTGATTTACGGTGCCTCCATAGCATCCTCCCAGGGTCCACCCTAAAGCTTGCGTCAGTCAGTTTCTCTGGTCTTGTCAAATCACTGCTTGTTTTTGTTGTGTTGTTGTTTTAATATTGCAGATAGATTGTGGCTTCTATCAATGTAATTGTCTGCATCGTTTCCAATCCCCCATACATACTTCTTGTAAATAAATACAGTACAAGTCAAAAGTTTGGACACACCTCCTCATTCCAGGGTTTTTCTTTCTTTCTTTTTTACTATTTTCTACATTGTAGAATAATAGTGAAGACAACAAAACTATGAAATAACACATATAGAATCATGTAGTAACCAAAATAGTGTTAAACAAATCAAAATATATTTTATAATTGAGATTCTTCAAAATAGCCACCCTTTGCCTTGATGACAGCTTTGCACACTTGGCATTCTCTCAACCAGCTTCATGAGGTAGTCACCTGGAATGCATTTCAATTAACAGGTGTGCCTTGTTAAAGGTTATTTTGTGGAATTTCTTTCCTTCTTAATGCGTTTGAGCCAATCAGTTGTGTTGTGACAAGGTAGGGGTGGTATACAGAATATAGCCCTATTCGGTAAAAGACCAAGTCCATATTATGGCAAGAACAGCTCAAATAAGCAAAGAGAAATGACAGTCCATCATTACTTTAAGACATGAAGGTCAGTCAATACTAACAATTTCAAGAACTTTGAAAGTTTCTTCAAGTGCATTCGCAAAAACCATCAAGCGCTATTATGAAACTGGCTCTCATGAGGACCGCCACAGGAAAGGAAGGCCCAGAGTTACCTCTGCTGCAGAGGATAAGTTCATTAGAGTTAACTGCGCCTCAGATTGCATCCCAAATAAATGCTTCACAGAGTTCAAGTAACAAACACATCTCAAAATCAACTGTTCAGAGGAGACTGTGTGAATCAGGCCTTCATGGTCGAATTGCTGCAAAGAAACCACTACTAAATGCCAAGAGTGTGCAAAGCTGTCATCAAGGCAAAGGGTGGCTACTTTGAAGAATCTAAAATCTAAAACATATTTTGATTTGTTTAAGACTTTGTTTGGTTACTAAGTGTTATTTCATAGTTTTGATGTCTTCACTATTATTCTACAATGTAGAAAATAGAAAAAATAAAGAAATACGCTTGAATGAGTAGGTGTGTACAAACTTTTGACTGGTACTGTATATATACTATTTTATATATTTTCCTTTATTATTTTCCCTTAACCCTACCACCCCTCCCCTAATTGGAGTAAACTAATGGACAACAACACTTAGGCTTCCACTTCCAGCTAATACAGTGCCTTCGGAAAGTATTCAGACTCCTTGACTTTTTCCACATTTTGTTACATTACAGCCTTATTCTAAAATGGATTAAATTGCTTTTTTTCCTCATCAATCTTCACACAATACCCCATAATGACAAAGCAAAAACAGTTAAAAATAATAATAATTTATAAAACATAAAAAACAGAAATATTACATTTACATAAGTATTCAGACCCTTTACTCAGTACTTTGTTGAAGCACCTTTTGCAGCAATTACAGCCTCAAGTCTTCTTGGGTATGACGCTACAAGCTTGGCACACCTGTATTTGGGGAGTTTCTCCCATTCTTCTCTGTAGATCCTCTCAAGCTCTGTCAGGTTGGATGGGGAGCTTTGCTGCACAGCTATTTTCAGGTCTCTCCAGAGATGTTTGATCAGGTTTTAATCCGGGCTCTGGCTGGGCCACTCAAGGACATTCAGAGACTTGTCCCGAAGCCACTCCTGCGTTGTCTTGGCTGTGTGCTTTCACCCCAGTCTGAGGTCCTGAGAGCTCTGGAGCAGGTTTTCATCAAGGATCTCTCTGTACTTTGCTCCGTTCATCTTTGCCTCGATTCTGACTAGTCTCCCACTTCTGACTAGTCTCCCCACAGCATGATTCTGCAGCCACCATGCTTCACCGTAGGGATGGCGCCAAGTTTTCTCCAGACGTGATGCTTGTTCAATCTTGGTTTCATCAGACCAGAGAATCTTGTTTCTCATGGTCTAAGAGTCTTTAGGTGCCTTTTGGCAATCTCCAAGCGGACTGTCATGTGCCTTTTACTGAGGAGCCAGCGCATGTCCACTCTACCATAAAGGCCTGATTGATGGAGTGCTGCAGAGATGGTTGTCCTTCTGGAAGGTTCTCCCATCTCCACAGATGAACTCTAGAGCTCTGTCAGAGTGACCATCGGGTTCTTGGTCACCTCCCTGACCAAGGCCCTTCTCCCCCGATTGCTTAGTTTGGCCAGGCGGCCAGCTCTAGGAAGAGTCTTGGTGGTTCCAAACTTCTTCCATTTAAGAATGATGTAGGCCTTTTTGTTCTTGGGGTCCTTCAATGCTGCAGACATTTTTTGGTACCCTTTCCCTGATCTGTGCCTCGACACAATCCTGTCTCGGCGCTCTATGGACAATTCCTTCGACCTCATGGCTTGGTTTTTGCTCTGACATGCACTGTCAACTGTGGGACCTTATATAGACAGGTGTGTGCCTTTCCAAATCATGTCCAATCAATTGAATTTACCACAGGTGGACTCCAATCAAGTTGTAGAAATATCTCAAGGATGATCAATGGAAACAGGATGCACCTGAGCTCAATTTCGAGTCTCATAGCAAAGGGTCTAAATACTTATGTTGATAAGGTTTTTCTGTTATTAGTATTTAATACATTTTCAAACATTCTAAAAACCTGTTTTCACTTTGTTATTATGGGGTATTGTGTGTAGATTGCTGAGGATTTTTATTTTATTTAATCCAACTTTTGAGTAAGGCTGTAAGGTAACAAAATGTGGAAAAAGTCAATGGGTCTGAATACTTTCCAAAGGCACTGTACATACTATATACATTTTATGGACACAGTATATTTTACCTTAGTTATCTTTTTTTTCGTCCTATCCTTCAGCTACCCTCAACCCCTCCCATCTATCTCTGAAGACCATGCAGTTTTTATATATTTTTCAACTGTGCTGTGATGTTTCACAAAAGTTCTGAACCTTTCTATTCTCATAGTTTCTACAGATTGTAAATTAAAGATTAAAATTTTTGCTAAGAGTATTATTATATTATTGATCGATTGACTATGACTTTTCAAATCACCCAGCAGTGCTCTTTGCAGAGTTAGCTCCAGGTAAATGTTGCAATTCTTCAGCCATTCCTGAACCTGCGAACAAAAACAGGCTACATATGGACAGTATCAAAACAAATGATCTAATGATTCTGTCTCTTCACAGCAAAATCTGCAGAGCTAGAATGGTTGTATCCACCATATATATACAGTGGCTTGCGAAAGTATTCACCCCCCTTGGCATTTTTCCTATTTTGTTGCCTTACAACCTGGAATTAAAATGGATTTTTGGGGGGGTTGTATCATTTGATTTACACAACATGCCTACCACTTTGAAGATGCAAAATATTTTTTATTGTGCAACAAACAAGAAATAAGACAAAAAAACAGAAAACCTGAGCCTGCATAACTATTCACCCCCCCAAATTCAATACTTTGTAGAGCCACCTTTTGAAGCAATTACAGCTGCAAGTCTCTTGGGGTATGTCTCTATAAGCTTGGCACATCTAGCCACTGGGATTTTTGCCCATTCTTCAAGGCAAAACTGCTCCAGCTCCTTCAAGTTGGATGGGTTCCGCTGGTGTACAGCAATCTTTAAGTCATACCACAGATTCTCAATTGGATTGAGGTCTGGGCTTAGACTAGGCCATTTCAAGACATTTAAATGTTTCCCCTTAAACCACTCGAGTGTTGCTTTAGCAGTATGCTTAGGGTCATTGTCCTGCTGGAAGGTGAACCTCCGTCCCAGTCTCAAATCTCTGGAACACTGAAACAGGTTTCCCTCAAGAATTTCCCTGTATTTAGCGCCATCCATCATTCCTTAAATTCTGACCAAACGTGTTTGCTTATTTTTTTCATTAAGCAATGGCTTTTTTCTGGCCACTCTTTCGTAAAGCCCAGCTCTGTGGAGTGTATGGCTTAATGTGGTCCTATGGACAGATACTCCAATTTCCGCTGTGGAGCTTTGTAGCACCTTCAGGGTTATCTTTGGTCTCTTTGTTGCCTCTCTGATTAATGCCCTCCTTGCTTGGTGTGTGAGTTTCGGTGGGCGGCACTCTCTTGGCAGGTTTGTTGTGGTGATATATTCTTTCCATTTTTTTATAATGGATTTAATGGTGCTCCGTGGAATGTTCAAAGTTTCTGATATTTTTTTATAACCCAACCCTGATCTGTACTTCTCCACAACTTTGTCCCTGACCTGTTTGGAGAGCTCCTTGGTCTTCATGGTGCCACTTGCTTGGTGGTGCTCCTTGCTTAGTGGTGTTGCAGACTCTGGGGGCTTTCAGAACAGGTGTATATACAGTGGGGAGAACAAGTATTTGATACACTGCCGATTTTGCAGGTTTTCCTACTTACAAAGCATGTAGAGATCTGTAATGTTTATCATAGGTACACTTCAACTGTGAGAGACTGAATCTAAAAAAAATCCAGAAAATCACATTGTATGATTTTTAAGTAATTAATTTGTATTTTATTGCATGACATAAGTATTTGATCACCTACCAACCAGTAAGAATTCCGGCTCTCACAGACCTGTTAGTTTTTCTTTAAGAAGCCCTACTGTTCTCCACTCATTACCTGTATTAACTGCACCTGTTTGAACTCGTTACCTGTATAAAAGACACCTGTCCACACACTCAATCAAACAGACTCCAACCTCTCCACAATGGCGAAGACCAGAGAGCTGTGTAAGGACATCAGGGATAAAATTGTAGACCTGCACAAGGCTGGGATGGGCTACAGGACAATAGGCAAGCAGCTTGGTGAGAAGGCAACAACTGTTGGCGCAATTATTAGAAAATGGAAGAAGTTCAAGATGACGGTCAATCACCCTCGGTCTGGGGCTCCATGCAAGATCTCACCTCGTGGGGCATCAATGATCATGAGGAAGGTGAGGGATCAGACCAGAACTACACGGCAGGACCTGGTCAATGACCTGAAGAGAGCTGGGACCACAGTCTCAAAGAAAACCATTAGTAACACACTACGCCGTCACGGATTAAAATCCTGCAGCGCACGCAAGGTCCCCCTGCTCAAGCCAGCGCATGTCCAGGCCCATCTGAAGTTTTCCAATGACCATCTGGATGATCCAGAGGAGGAATGGGAGAAGGTCATGTGGTCTGATGAGACAAAAATAGAGCTTTTTGGTCTAAACTCCACTCGCTGTGTTTGGAGGAAGAAGAAGGATGAGTACAACCCCAAGAACACCATCCCAACCGTGAAGCATGGAGGTGGAAACATCATTCTTTGGGGATGCTTTTCTGCAAAGGGGACAGGACGACTGCACCGTATTGAGGGGAGGATGGATGGGGCCATGTATCGCAAGATCTTGGCCAACAACCTCCTTCCCTCAGTAAGAGCATTGAAGATGGGTCGTGGCTGGGTCTTCCAGCATGACAACGACCCGAAACACACAGCCAGGGCAACTAAGGAGTGGCTCCGTAAGAAGCATTTCAAGGTCCTGGAGTGGCCTAGCCAGTCTCCAGACCTGAACCCAATAGAAAATCTTTGGAGGGAGCTGAAAGTCCGTATTGCCCAGCGACAGCCCCGAAACCTGAAGGATCTGGAGAAGGTCTGTATGGAGGAGTGGGCCAAAATCCCTGCTGCAGTGTGTGCAAACCTGGTCAAGACCTACAGGAAACATATGATCTCTGTAATTGCAAACAAAGGTTTGTGTACCAAATATTAAGTTCTGCTTTTCTGATGTATCAAATACTTATGTCATTTAATAAAATGCAAATTAATTACTTTAAAATCATTCAATGTGATTTTCTGGATTTTTGTTTTAGATTCCGTCTCTCACAGTTGAAGTGTACCTATGATAAAAGAAATTACAGACCTCTACATGCTTTATAAGTAGGAAAACCTGCAAAATCAGCAGTGTATCAAATACTTGTTCTCCCCACTGTATATATATATATATATATATATATATATATGATAGATCATGTGACACTTAGATTGCACACAGGTGGACTATTTAACTAATTATGTGACTTCTGAAGGTAATTGGTTGCACCAGATCCTATTTAGGGGCTTCATAGCAAAGGCGGTGAATACATATACACGCACCACTTTTCCGTTATTTATTTTGTATAATATTTTGACCATTACATGAAATCCAAATAAAAATCAATTTAAATTACAGGTTGTAATGCAACAAAACAGGAAAAACGCCAAGGGGGATGAATACTTTTGCAAGGCACTGTAACATTCTATTGGTTGCAAGAATTTTGTATAATAATTTAAATTGAAAAAGTCTAACTTTTGAATCCAGCATCGGTTTGTATATCAATTCATAAACCATGTGCCATGGAATCGGGACATTGAAAATCTCATATTTTTTTGTTTATATTTTTGTTTGCTGCATGTGTGACATAACTCCACCAGTCGTATTTATGATATAATTTACAAAGATTATACCTTTTTATTTTTTATTTTATTTTATTAGTATATTTCAGTTTAACCATAATATTTGTGGATTAAACTGAAATTGCAACCAACTTGCTATGGCTTATTAAAAAAAGTATTTAATTTTCTAATGACCGATAGTGAGAGGTTGTAATCTGAATAAAGGGAAAAAGGCCATTCTTGAACACAGGGTGAGCCATTCTTACTAATCTACTAGAGAACCAGATTGGATTTAAGTATAGCTTTTGTATGACTTTAGCCTTTAGTGAGAGGTCCAAGGCTTTAATATTTTATAATTTCTGCCCTCTGAATTCATAGTCATTATATAAATATGCCTATAATAATTTTGTCTGGCTTGCCGTTCCAAATAAAATGTAAAATTTCTTGCTCATATAATTACTGTAGGTAAACTGGGATTTGATAACATTTTTAATCAGGGTGATTTTTCCACAAATAGACAGGCATTTTCCTTTCCATGGTAGCAAGATCTTATCTATTTTTGCTAACTTTCTATTAAAAAGTATTGTAATGAGATAATTTATTTCTGTCGGGATATGAATACCGAGTATTTCCACTTCAACGTCAGACCATTTTATTGGTAAACTACACGGTAATGTAAAATGTATTTTTAGTGATCCAATATGTAATACAGTACACTTATCATAATTTGGTTGTAATCCAGAAAGGTTTGAAAAATTATCTAGATCCTTTATGAGGCTGTGGAGGGATCCAAATTGTGGATTTAAAAGAAAGCATGAATCATCACTGTACAATGTCACCTTTGTTTTTAAGCCCTGGATTTCTATCCCCTTGATATTATTGTTGGATCTGATTTTAATAGCTAACATTTCGATGGACATAGTAAATAGATATGCTGATAGTGGACAACCTTGTTTTACTCCACTTGACAGTTTAATACTTTCTGAGAAGTAGCCATTATTTACTATTTTATACCTAGGGTAACTATACATAATTTTAACCCATTGTAAAAAATTATCCAAAATTGAAATTTATCATTTACATTTATATATTTCTATATTTTTCAAAGTCAGCTATGTATACCAGGCCTAGTTTCCCAGATTTTTCATAGTGTTCTATTGTTTCCAGCACTTGTCTTATATTATCTCCAATGTATAGTCCATGTAAAAAACCTGTCTGATTAGGATGAATAATATCCGACAATACCTTTTTAATTCTATGCGCAATGCATTTTACTTGAATTTTTGCATCACACTTTTTTTAATGGACTGGATCTTTATATTTACCACCTGGGTCCTGTTTCAGTAATAGTGAAATCAGATCTTCTTGTTCAGTATCTGATAATCTACAATTTATATAGGAGTGGTTAAAACATGCTAATAACGGTCCTCTGAGTAGATAAACAAAGGTTTGATATACCTTAACTGGTATGCCGTCCAGCCCTGGAGTTTTCCCTGACTTAAAGGCTTTAATTGCATCAATAAGTTCTTCCTCTGTACAGCTGTTAATGTTACATTATTAATAGAAACAGAATCCTTACAATTAACTTTGGTAAGTGGAGATGGAGGAGACTGAAACGAAAACATATGCTTAAGTTACTTTGCTTCCTCTTTCAAAATATTGTTTGGTGAATCATAGTAGCATTTCTATGTTGAAGATTGAACAATTATTTGGTGCATTTTTCCCCAAATTCCATCCAGTTCACTTTATTTTTATAATATATTTCACTTGATCTTTCTTGAATAAGTTCCTCTTTTAGTTTTTCCTCTAACTTATTCTGTGCCTCTATGGTACAGTTTTTATTGCTATTTATCTGTACTGTTAGTCCCTCTATTTCCTTTGTTAATATGAACTATTTTGACCTAAATTGCTTTTGTTTTAAAGATGAGTATTCAATTGCATGGCGTCTAAAGGCACATTTAAAAGTGTCCCATACAATAAGGGGATCTATGTTATGTAGGAAAAAGTCTGATATAAATAATTCTGTCCTAGTTAAAAACAATAGGCTTTGATTACATTTCCAATATCCTCGCCCATGTAGAAATTCTATAAGAGTAATGTATATGCCAATTATATTATGGTCGGACCGCATTCTGTCCCCTAACAAACTTTTCCAACTTTTGGTGCCAGCGAGAATGACATAAGAAAGTAGTCAAGACTACTAGCTTGATTGAGCCTTCGCCATGTATATCTCACTAGGTCAAGATATTTAAGCCTCCATATATCCACTAGTTCCAATATATCTATGATATTCGTGATTTCCTTAAGTGCATGAGGGTGATAGTTTGTAGTGTGATTTCCTTTACGGTCCATTAAGGTATTTAAAGCCGTATTATAATCTCCCACCATAATAATAGAGTCTTGTATTGCTTGTAGGCTTGATAAATTATGATATATATTTTAAAGGAAGCGTGGATCATCACTATTTGGACCGTATAGATTAATGAGCCAAATCTGTTTATGGTCCATATACCTTGCGGATCTGTTTGAAGAATTTGCACATTTGGATATAAAAAATAAATAATAATATCGTCACCCCTTTTGAGTTTCTTTGCCCATGGGAGAAGTATATTTGCCTTCATCTAGAATTGTTGAATGAGTTTCCTGTAAACAATAGATATTATATTCCTTCTCTTTGAGCCATGTAAATATTGTTATTCTTTTCTTATTATCTGCTAAGCCATTACAATTATAACAGGCTATACTTATTTCACCACTTACCATAATAAGATACAAGTTTCAATTCTATTTATCATAATATATGTTTGTAAACTTACCATTAAAAAGTACCATGATGATTGAGTGTCCATATAGCTGTACCATGATATTTGCACTGCTACTGAGTAAACCTCTAATTGTTCTCCACTATTCCACCCGCTAAAACTTCCCCCCATCCCAAGTTGGGTTGTCGTCCCAGTGACTGGCAGACCACTCCTGTCCACCTGGATACTAGGGCCTTTGAGCGATTGGGACCCATCCTTTAGAAAGAACACACAGTGCCACCTACAGAACAGAAGCGGATTAACAGCCAAAAGCATTTCCAACGCCCTCACCTCGTATTGTATACAGTTATTAAAAAATATATATACAAAAATCTTGCATATCTTCATTTATTTCCACAATTAACTAATAATATGCATAATAATGTAGGCACTTCATACGAAGGATTGTTACCTATAACCAGGACTGGCATTACAGAAATTACATTTTTTGGCAAGCAATTATTATTTTGGGAAACAATTATTATGATTCATCCTATACTGTCCCTAACATCATTACCCCATAGCAACAGATGTGGGATACATACACACACTCTCCCCACCCTTCCCCCACAAACACCCACAAGCTCAGATGTTCAAAAGCTGTTCCATCCCCGAGCCCAACTCAAGAGAAGACTTCATATGCGAATGCATATACAGTTGTAGCTGTTTGAGAAGGCATGCAAATTTGAGCAAGAATGGGGAGATCTGATTAACCAATGTCAAGTCCTAGCTGATGGAGCTCAGATACATCCCTTTCCCCTGAAACACACAAACGCTGGTCCTCCGTTGTGACCATTTCCCAAGCATCTCTGAGAAGTCAGACCTTTTGATTATTTTGTGCTGCCAGGGCCACAATAATTTGCCCCCTCTCTGATTGTTCGAGTGTGACCCCCTCCCCATGGGTTACTGCAGCTAGTGTTGTCAGCACTGCCACTACCTGGGTGGGGGTACTCCACCAGAATTCCCACCGGCTAGGTACAAGGTCGTCAAGGTTCTCATTAGCAGCTTTGAGAAATTCCTTGTATATTATGCTCACCCACCCGGGGGCTTTGGCTTTGTTGGACCAACCCTGGCAGGTAGGCTCAGACTCTTGAGGGGGCGGTGCTGTTTTAGTGGGTCTCTGACCGCATTTATCTTTCTGTTTTGGCTGCGTATAGGCTACTTGCAGTAGGCCTATAAAACAGATAAGGACTTCTCCTTAGTGTGTGGGTCGCTCAGGTGGGTGTCTAGGGTATAGGGTTGGGGACCGTTCCATCATGATAGGACAATAAATAAATAAACTATATTTGTAATTTTTTAAGAAGTGTATATCCCATATCTGCACAAAATTGAAAACTCTCTCTGTCACAACTCCTGCTCGTAGACACACATGGGTTCTGGCATTTGCAACCATTTTCCTTTTTCACTCACTTAACTCACCACACTTTTCCAATCACAAAAACACCCCCCCATCTTCCATCACAACCACACTCCCCCCACATATACACCCGCACATACCCACATACTGTGCCTTCTATGTCCTCTGTTCATATACACCCTCACATACCCACATTGGATTATGTTACAACACTATCAGTCATTGTTGGATTATGTTACACTACTATCATGTGCAACTCTCCATTCATGCTAGACCTACAGTATTCCAGTTAGGAAAATCAATATGGAGAGGTATCAGTTAGCCTAGCATCCTAACTATGGAGAGGTATCAGTTAGCCTAGCATCCTAACTATGGAGAGGTATCAGTTAGCCTAGTATCCTAACTATGGAGAGGTATCAGTTAGCCTAGCATCCTAACTATGGAGAGGTATCAGTTAGCCTAGCATCCTAACTATGGAGAGGTATCAGTTAGCCTAGCATCCTAACTATGGAGAGGTATCAGTTAGCCTAGCATCCTAACTATGGAGACGTATCAGTTAGCCTAGCATCCTAACTATTTGTACATATTACTTCGTGGTCGTCTTTCTCTTATTTTTAAAAGTTATATTTGTTGTGATCATTGAATGGTTTTTGTGTGTTTGTTTATATAACAACTTCAGTAAAATCCAGCTAGTGTAACAGCTAACTTCAGTCAACTCCAGCTAGTGTAACAGCTAACTTCAGTAAAATCCAGCTAGTGTAACAGTTAACTTCAGTAAACTCCAGCTAGTGTAACAGCTAACTTCAGTCAACTCCAGCTAGTGTAACAGCTAACTTCAGTCAACTCCAGCTAGTGTAACCCTAGATCCCAGAATATATGAGGTAATAAGGATTGTTTGTTGTTTGTGTTGGGGAGATTTCTGTTTACTGAGTGCACAGTAGCAGCAGGTGTTGAATGGGTGGGCCGGAGGAGGTTACAGTTTTTCTCAATTGCTAAAACACAAAACCCTATTGTCTGAACCAAATGCTCAGTTGCCTGAACCCACTGATTAAATCAATCACTCTTTTGGCAAAACCATAAGCACTTTTCACCTGTTTAGACATAACTTGCCAACACATTTTCATTGTGATGCACCCGTGCTGCATAATGGTGAGCACAGGTGACAAAAGTCAAACACAATTAGAGCACAGGTGTCACCACTTGAACACAACAACTCAAAATTGATCACACTTGTGGCTAATGATGTGAGGGAACATATACAGTAAGCCAGTTCAGAGAGCACTGGTTTGTGAGGCCCTATAATGGATAGAAATCTGAGAGGAAGAGTTCGTGTGAGAGGAGGTCGAGGTGGTCGAGGTGGTCAGCGAAGACAAAGAACAGTAATATCTGATGAAATCAGAGCTACTGTGATTGACCATGTTCTTGTCCATGGTATGAGCATGAGGGAGGCTGGACAAAGGATACAACCAAACATCAGTAGATTCACTGTGTCCACCATAATCCGAAGATTTAGAGAAGAGAACAGGTAATTACCTTTTTTTGACATTATAGTACAGTATGTAAATGTTGACAGCAATTACTGTATGACATACTATATACTGTACCACAGTATACTGTAAGTAAATATATGTTTCAGTACATCACTGTACCAATGTACTGTAGTATTGTAATGGAGGGTTGGTCTAACTGTTTGTAGGCCTAGTATTCCATGTATATTTTTTGTAACTCCATGTTCTCTTTTTGTAGAATTGAAAGACTGCCACATGGGGGTGGGAGGACAGGTATGTTCTCCCCACACCAAGAGACCCTAATTGTTGATATGGTCCGTGAGAACAATGCCATTAAACTGAGCGAAATTCAGCAGAAGATCATTGAGGACCATTTAAATTCTGAGGGTATCAACAGTGTCAGCCTCTCTACTGTTGATCGTGTCCTCAAGCGCAACAGACTGCGCATGAAACAGCTATACAGAGTGCCCTTTGATCGCAACTCAGACAGAGTCAAAGAGCAAAGATTCCAGTATGTACAGGTTGGCATATATCCAGACACATTCAATGTTGATTACTCTAAGTAGTGATTTACTGTAGTGGCCTAAATCACTTTTTCCGTATCACTTACAAAACTATATCTATTTCTACAGAGGGTTTTTCAACTGGATGCAATGGAAAGACCCCATCAATACATCTACATGGATGAAGCTGGGTTTACAGTTTTTTCCAACTGCTTACACACGTTTTCAAAACGATGTCTCCTTTTTTCAAAACTCTACACACAATTCCCAAAACTGCACACACAAAATGCAAAATGCCTCACATCTCCTTCAAAATGTAACACTGCATTCAAAATGCCATAAACACATGTCAGAATGAAGCATTTGCTTGAAATGGCAAACACTTCTTTCATAATAGTACATTTTTGGATATACCATGTAAACACTGTTGTTCTAAATCTAAAGCTCTTTGGTCTTTCATAGGCTTATATATACATTTCAATACAATGTTCTACAGTGAAAGTAATCTGCTGAGAGGGGTAACAAGTACACTGTAAACACCAATGCAATGTAGAAACAGAAAATATTTATTAGGCCAAACATTACTGTTGTATACAGTAGCATACAACAAAACCATAAACATATGTAAACCAAAAGTATATTCTTTAGAATACAGTAAAGAACACAATTGTGTGTGGGGGGTCCCGGGGGTGCAGTCCAGGAAATGGTAGGAGGGGGGGCAGTCACCAGTGCTAAGCTACGCTTCATCTCTTCTCCGGGCTGGGTCTGGCCACAATACTTCGTCCACATCACAAGATACGTTTTCTCTTGCCAAACATCGAGGGAAGTATCTCCTAGCATGTCGTATCCAACCTTGGACAGAGGCAACCTCTATGTCCCCACATGCGTCCTCCATTGCCTGGAGAAGCGGCATGCGGGCATAGGGTTGGCAATCATACACTTTCCAGCGCCAGGCTGAGAAGAATTTCTCTATGGGATTTAGAAAAGGTGAATATGGGGGTAGGTACAAAACTACAAATTGTGGATGGGTGGCAAACCAGTTTTGGACCAGAACAGCCCGGTGAAAACTAACATTGTCCCATGTAACCACAAATCTAGCAGGCTCCTGATCTGGATCAGGGACAAGCATTGTGTAAATTGCATCCAGAAAAATGAGGATATGGCCGGTGTTGTACGGACCCAGTGTGGCATTGTGATGGAGGACCCCGTTTTGAGTGATGGCAGCACACATAGTTATATTACCCCCACGCTGTCCAGGGACATTGGTAATTGCCCTCTGTCCTATTACATTTATTCCGCGGCGCCTGGTTTTGGTGAGGTTGAAGCCAACCTCATCCACATAAATAAATGTACATGGGCATCCATCTCCAATACTCTCTGTAACAGACAAAAGGATATACAGATGAGTAAATATGGTATGTCTGAAGTACTGGAAGTAGTGTTGCAGACATACCTCTACAAAGTCATGTCGCAGATTCTTGACTCTGTCAGAGTTTCTCTCAAATGGCACCTTGTAAAGTTGTTTCATCGTCACTTGGTGCCATTGGAGGATGCGTTGTATTATCGACAAGCTTACAGCATTGATGTTGTTAAATATGGTGTCATTATTCAAGATATGCTCTCTTATCTCTCAAATCCTAATTGCATTGTTGACCAAAACCATATTTATAATTGCAGTCTCTTGTACATCTGTAAACAAGCGTCCTCGTCCTCCATGATGTCTTTGCCTTTCCACTCTGTACAGAATTCAAACACAGTATGTGTTCAGCATAGGAACTGTAAACAATGTACACAAAAATGTAGTACAGCATGATAACCAACCTCATTCATTCAATGCAGTGCAGTAAATGGATGGCTTAGAGTTACAAATGTTTATGCAATACTATGCAGTCATACGTATTTTACAGTACATTACTGTAATGCTAAAATAGTAATTAGATAGTTGCATACCTGTTCTCATTTCTGAAGGTTCGAATTATGGACGCCACTGTAAATCGACTCAAGTTGGGCTGGACTCTCAGTCCAGCCTCTCTCATGGTCAAACCGTGGTTGATCACATGATCAACAAGTGTTGCCCTAATCTCATCAGAGATGGCTCTCCTTCCTTCTCTTCTTTGCCCTCGTCCTCTTCTTCCTCTTCCTCTTCCTCTTCCTCTACCTCCTACTCCTCCTCTTCCAACTATTCGTCTTTGAATTTGTCCTCGTTGTTGTCCCCTGCCTCTCCCTCCTACTCCTCTTGCTCTCTGTCCATTGTTGGCATCCATTGTTCAAAACAGTCCTATACTACAGTAAAGCAGTGATTGGTTAGTGATCAGTTAAGCAATTAGTGTTTGAACATGTGAGGAGAGTGTGTTTGACCTGGTGAATAAGTGTAGCATTTTGATTGGTTGTGTTTGGAAAAGGAAAGCAAGTCACTTCCTGTTAGATTTTTGTGTTTTAGGTAGAGAATTGTGTGTAGTGTTTTGAAAAAAGTGTTTTATGCAATTGACAACTGAGTCAAAGGCTGAGAAATAGCTTATGGTTTTGGAGATTTTGTGTGTAGTTTTGCACTTTGAGTGAGAGGTTTCAAAAATCGTGTGACATGAAAAGATTTTGTGTGTAAGCAGTTGGAAAAAACTGTAATCTCACCAAAAGGAGAAGGAGAGGCCGTAATGTGACTGGCCATCGGGCCATTGTTGGTGTTCCTGGGCAGCGTGGTGGCAATGTCACATTATGTGCTGCCATCAGCAATCATGGGGTTGTCCACCATCATGCCAACCTGGGGCCCTACAACACTCACCAGCTCCTCATGTTCCTCAATCACATGCGAGATGCTTTGTTAGGGCAGCAGGATGAGCATCCCATCTATGTTGTTGTTTGGGACAATGTGAGTTTTCACAGAGCCCTCCAGGTTAGAGAGTGGTACAATATGAACCAAGGTTTTATCAATCTTTGCCTTCCACCGTACTCCCCTTTCCTAAACCCCATTGAGGAATTCTTCTCCTCATGGCGGTGGAAGGTATATGAACGCCAACCTTACACCAGGGTAAATCTTCTGCAAGCCATGGGACTTGTCTGTGGTGACATAGGTGTGGAGGCATGCCAAGCCTGGATACGGCATGCCAGGGTTTTTTTCCCCCGTTGCCTGGCCAGACAAAATGTGGCCTGTGATGTGGATGAAGTCCTGTGGCCTGACCCAGTACGGAGACATGATGCTGTGGCTGAGTAATGCACTTATTTGTATATTTTTGTACTTTATTTTTACATGGGCTTACTGTACACAAGTGGCAAACGCATAAGATTTCTGTTTGTTTTTACAAGTGCTACATGTAAATGCACAAGATTTCTGTTTTGTCTTTTTGTACAAGTGCTAAATGCACAGTTTTTTTTTGTTTTGCAACATGCATTTAGCCTACAGTGAACAATAAACATTTATTTCTCCAGCTTCATGTCCTGAGCATTGTGTTTTCTATTTTTCTACGTAGTGTTTAGTGACTGTTCAGTAGTGTTTTTTATTTTGATTGACTCGGGGCACGATTTGACAACATAGTTCAGTTTTGAGCACAGATTGAACTGTGTTGAGGTGAAAGTTTGGTTTTGCAAGAAGAGTCTGAGGTTTTGTGAATGTAGCTTGACAATTGGGTTTTGTGTTCACAGTTAAGAGAAAAGGAGAGCAGCTTTCAAGAAATGTGTCTTAGCAATCGAGAAAAACTGTATTATGAATGAGTGTGTGTGCAAGTGTGTGTGTGTGTGTGTGTGTGTGTGTGTGTGTGTGTATGTGTGTATGTGTGTGTGTGTGTGTGTGTGTGTGTGAGAGAGAGAGAGAGAGAGAGAGAGAGAGAGGCCGGGTGGGGTGCCGACAGCCTGCTGCTGGACAGATTAGAGTGTGTGTAGGCTTGTGTCTGCCTCCTACTCCAGGGCTCCACACGCACCTGTTGCCCCACACCATTGTTGCATCCCATCAGGAAGGATACTGTCACATCTGCCTGAAATCTCAGAAAGCCAGGGGAGGGGAGGGGTAGAGAGAGGAGAAGGGGGAGACAGATGGCAGGAGACTCCAGGGGCAGCCTGATGCCTTCTCTCTCTCTCTCTCTCTCTCTCTCTCTCTCTCTCTCTCTCTCTCTCTCTCTCTCTCTCTCTCTCTCGCTCCCCCCCTCTCTCTCTCTAATCTCTCTCCCCTGCAGTGCTTTCTCATACTGGGGGAATGTCCATTCAGCCTAGGGCTGGGGATCAGGTTATGCCACTGCATTAGGGAGCTGCTGGGAGCCAGCATTCAGCCCTCATCCACACACACACATAAACCCTTTATTCAATGGCAAGGACTACAGATTAGACCATTCCTAGTTCCTACTAGTGTTGTGAGTAGGGTTGTAAAATTCATGGAACTTTCAATAAATTCCCTGGTTTTCCAGAAATCCTGGTTGGAGGGTACCGGATTTCCTGCTTATTCGTTCCTGATTCCGGGAACCCTCCAACCGGGATATCTGGAAACCAGGGAATTTATTGAAAGTTACCGGAATTTTGGAACTCTAGTCATGAGCCACTGGTCATCTAAGCTTGTACAGCAGAATGGGAGTTGTCGTGCTCTTCTGTTTCTCACTGGTAAGATCCTCTGTTGTGTAATGGACGGGGAGACGGTTGTCCAAAACACAGAGGGGTGCCCCCAGGGGTGTCAACTGTCTCAGGCATCTGGTTGGAGGAGATTTTAATGTTTATGCTTTGGTGAAGCTGCTGTGGGGACAGCTGCACCCCTGTACTTAAAGACGTGGGCCTTCCTAAAGTATACCTTCTTCATTGAGGATGGCTCCATGGCTGGAGATTAGCATACTGACTTAGACAAAAACACACCAAATTATGGAAAGGAGGCCTAAATAAGTTTAGAAAATGTTCAAGGAAAACTGTAACTGGTTTGCTAATTGGCCAGTGATCCCACACATAAGCATGTGTTTCCTACTTGAACTGCTAGTTTCAACCAATGAAAAGGACAAGTGTAGCCACACATTGTCAAATTACTACTTGTGCATGCTCCATATTAATATATGGAGCAATAACTTGATAACATCAGATAACATTCATATATTAGCCATTTCTGAGACTCACTTAGATAATTCATTTGAACGTAGGCTCTCCGCACTGGTAAAGCTAACTCTCTCTCCTCTGCTCTTGTCCTTCTAGACCTGTCTGCTGCCTTTGATACTGTGAACCATCAGATCCTCCTCTCCACCCTCTCCGAGTTGGGCATCTCCGGCGCGGCTCACTCTTGGATTGCGTCCTACCTGACCGGTCGCTCCTACCAAGTGGCGTAGCGAGAATCTGTCTCCGCACCACGTGCTCTCACCACTGGTGTCCCCCAGGGCTCAGTTCTAGGCCCTCTCCTATTCTCGCTATACACCAAGTCACTTGACTCTGTCATATCCTCACATGGCCTCTCCTATCATTGCTACGCAGACGACAGACAAATAATCTTCTCCTTTCCCCCTTCTGATAACCAGGTGGCGAATCGCATCTCTGCATGTCTGGCAGACATATCAGTGTGGATGACAGATCACCACCTCAAGCTGAACCTCGGCAAGACGGAGCTGCTCTTCCTCCCGGGGAAGGATAAATGATAAATGATAAAGCAGTAGCAATACAAGAATATAACATATATTGAAGAGACAGAAATGCTTATAGGGGAGGTGTTGCTGTATATATTCAGAGTCATATCCCTGTAATGCTTGAGAAGATCTTATGTCAAGTGTTATTGAAGTGTTGTGGTTGCAAGTTCACTTGTCACATCTAAAGCCTTTTCTTTTGGGGTGTTGCTATAGGCCACCAAGTGTGAACAGTCAGTATTTAAATAATGTGTGAAATGCTTGATAGTGTATGTGATGTAAACAGAGAGGTCTACTTTCTTGGGGACCTGAATATTGACTGGTTTTCATCAAGCTGTCTGCTCAAGAGGAAGCTTCTTACTGTAACCAGTGCCTGTAATCTGGTTCAGGTTATTAATCAACCTACCAGGGTGTTCACAAACACAACAGGAACAAGATAATCCACATGTATCGATCACATTTTTACTAATACTGTAGAACTTAGTTCCAAAACTGTATCTGTACCCATTGGATGCAGTGATCACAATATAGTGGCTATATCCAGGAAAGCCAAAGTTCCAACAGCTGGGCCTAAAATAGTGTATAAGAGATCATACAAAATATTGTGCTGTGACTCATATGTGGATGATGTAACAAATATTTGTTGATCTGATGTGATTAAAAAGGAGCATCCAGATGCTGCACTTGATGAATTTATGAAATTGTTTCTTCCAATTATTGATAAACATGCACCTGTTAGGAAACTGACTGTTACAGTGGCTTGCAAAAGTATTCACCCCCCTTGGCATTTTTTCCTATTTGGTTGCCTTACAACCTGGAATTAAAATTGATTTTTGGGGGGTTTGAATCATTTGATTTACACAACATGCCTACCACTTTGAAGAAGCAAAATATTTTTTATTGTGAAACAACCAAGAAATAAGACAAAGAAAACAGAAAACTTGAGCGTGCATAACTATTCACCCACCCCAAAGTCAATATTTTGTAGAGCCACCTTTTGCAGCAATTACAGCTGCAAGTCTCTTGGGGTATGTCTCTATAAGCTTGGCACATCTAGCCACTGGGATTTTGGATGGGTTCCGCTGGTGTACCGCAATCTTTAAGTCATGCCACAGATTCTCAATTGGATTGAGGTCTGGGCTTTGACTAGGCCATTCCAAGACATTTAAATGTTTCCTGTTAAACCACTTGAATGTTGCTTTAGCAGTATGCTTAGGGTCATTGTCCTGCTGGAAGGTGAACCTCCGTCCCAGTCTCAAATCTCTGGAACACTGAAACAGGTTTCCCTCAATAATTTCCCTGTATTTAGCACCACCATCATTCCTTCAATTCTGACAAGTTTCGCAATCCCTTGCGATGAAAAACATCCCCACAGCATGATGCTGCCACCAGCATGCTTCCCTGTGGGGATGGTGTTCTTGGGGTGATGAGAGGTGTTGGGTTTGCACCCGACATAGCGTTTTCCTTGATGGCCAAAAAGCTCAATTTTAGTCTCATCTGACCAGAGTACCTTCTTCCATTTGTTTGGGGAGTCTCCCACATGCCTTTTAGCGAACACCAAACGTGTTTGCTTATTTTTTTCATTAAGCAATGGCTTTGTTCTTGCCACTCTTTCGTAAAGCCCAGCTCTGTGGAGTGTATGGCTTAAAGTGGTCATATGGACAGATACTCCAATTTCCGCTGTGGAGCTTTGCAGCTCCTTCAGGGTTATCTTTGGTCTCTTTGTTGCCTCTCTGATTAATGCCCTCCTTGCCTGTTCCGTGAGTTTTGGTGGGCGGCCCTCTCTTGACAGGTTTGTTGTGGTGTCATATTCTTTCAATTTTTTAATAATGGATTTAATGATGCTCCGTGGGATGTTCAAAGTTTCGGATATTTTTTTATAACCAAACCCTGATCTGTACTTCTCCACAACTTTGTCCCTGACCTGTTTGGAGAGCTCCTTGGTCTTCATGGTGCCGCTTGCTTGGTGGTGCCCCTTGCTTAGTGGTGTTGCAGACTCTGGGGCCTTTCAGAACAGGTGTATATTTATGTGACAGATCATATGACACTTAGATTGCACACAGGTGGACTTTATTTAGCTAATCATGTGACTGCTGAAGATAATTGGTTGCACCAGATCTTATTTAGGGGCTTCATAACAAAGGGGTGAAAACATACAGTATGCACGCACCACTTTACCGTTATTTATTTTTTTGATGAGGAATTGAAAGACTGTATGGTTGAAAGAGATGGGGCAAAAGGAGTATAGTAATAAGACTAATAAGTCTGGCTGCACATCTGACTGGTTGACTTATCGCAATTTGAGAAATTATGTGACTAAACTCAACAAAAAGAAGAAACTGTATTATGAAGCCAAGATCAATGAAATAAAGAATAATGGAAAAAAACTTTGGAGTACTTTAAATGAAATTATGGGTAGAAAGACAAATTAAACTCCATCTTTCATCGAATCAGATGGCTTATTCATCACAAAACCATTAGATGTTGCCAATTAATTGAATGATTACTTCATTGGCAAAGTGGGCAAACTTAGGCAGGAAATGACAAAAATGAACAGTGAGCCTTCGTATTCATGCATAAAAAAACAAATAATGAAAGAAAAGCATTGCAAGTTTAAATTTTGTAAAGTTAGTGTGGGAGAGGTGGGAAAATTATTGTTATCGATCAATAATGACAAACCTCCTGGCATTGACAATTTAGATGGAAAGCTACTGAGGATGGTAGCTGACTCTATAGCCCCTCTTATCTGTCATATCTTTAATCTGAGCCTAGAGGAAAGTCTTTGTCCTGAGGCCTGGAGGGAAGCCAAAGTAATTCCGCTACCCAAGAGTGGTAAAGCAGCCTTTACTGGTTCTAACAGTAGACCTATAAGCTTGCTGCCAGCTCTTAGCAAACTGTTGGAAAAAATTGTGTTTGACCAAATACAATGCTATTTCTCTGCAAACAAATAAAGATCGAGAGCATCCTGACTGGTTGCATCATCGCCTGGTATGGCAACTGCTCGGCCTCCGACCGCAAGGCACTACAGAGGGTAGTGCGTATGGCCCAGTACATCACTGGGGCCAAGCTTCCTGCCATCCAGGACCTCTATACCAGGCGGTGTCAGAGGAAGGCCCTCAAAATTGTCAAAGACTCCAGCCACCCTAGTCATAGACTGTTCTCTCTGCTACCGCACGGCAAGCGGTACCGGAGCACCAAGTCTAGGTCCAAAAGGCTTCACAACAGCTTCTACCCCCAAGCCATAAGACTCCTGAACAGCTAATCATGGCTACCCGGACAATTTGCACTGCCCCCCCACCCCCACCCCGTCCCCCTTTTGTACTCTGCTGCTACTCTGTTGATTATTTATGCATAATCACTTTAACTCTACCCACATTACCTCAATTACCTTGACTAGCCGGTGCCCCCGCACATTGGCTCTGCACCGGTACCCCCCTGTATATAGCCTCCCTACAGTTATTTTATTTTACTGCTACTCTTTAGTTATTTGCTTTTATTTGTTTTGCTTAACACTTTTTTTTATTTGTTTTACTTTGCATTGTTGGTTAAGGGCTTGTAAGTAAGCATTTCACTGTAATGTCTACACCTGTTGTATTCGGCGCACGTGGCAAATAAAATTTGATTTGATTTGATTTGGTTGAAATAAATTGATAATAAGAAGATTGTGGGAGCTGTACTGTTAGATTTCAGTGCAGCCTTTGATATTATTGACCATAACCTGTTGTTGAAAAAACGTATTTGTTATGGCTTTTCAACCTCTGCCATATCGTGGATTCAGAGCTATCTATCTAATAGAACTCAAATAGTTTTCTTTAATGGAAGCTTCACTAATGTCAAATATGTAAAGTGTGGTGTACCACAGGGCAGCTCTCTATGCCCTCTACTCTTTTCAATTTTTACCAATGACCTGCCACTGGCATTAAACAAAGCATGTGTGTCCATGCATGCTGATGATTCTACCATATATGCATCAGCAGCCACAGCTAATGAAGTCACCGAAACCCTTAACAAAGAGTTGCAGTCTGTTTTGGAATGGGTGGCCAGTAATAAACTGGTCCTGAACATCTCTAAAACTAAGAGCATTATATTTGGTACAAATCATTCCCTATGTTCTAGACCTCAGCTGAATCTGGTAATGAATGGTATGGCCGTTGAACAAGTTGAGGAGACTAAATTACTTGGCGTGTCAACTATCATGGTCAAAACACATAGATTCAATGGTTGTAAAGATGGGGAGAGGTCTGTCCATAATAAAGAGATGCTCTGCTTTTTTGACACCACACTCCAAAAAGCAAGTTCTGCAGGCTCTAGTTTTGTCTAATCTTGATTATTGTCCAGTCGTGTGGTCCAGTGCTGCAAGGAAATACCTAGTTAAGCTGCAGCTGGCCCAAAACAGAGCGGCACGTCTTGCTCTTCATTGTAATCAGAGGGTTGATATAAATACTATACATGCCAGTCTCTCTTGGCTAACAGTTGAGGAGAGACTGACTGCATCACTTCTTCTTTTTATAAGTCAACACCTCCTTTGGCTGCCATTCCTTCCAGTTCTCTGCTGCCAATGACTGGAACGAACTGCAAAAATCTCTGAAGCTGGAGACTCTTATCTCCCTCACTAACTTTAAGCATTAGTTGTCAGAGCAGCTTACCGATCACTGCACCTGTACACAGCCCATCTATAATTAGCCCACCCAACTACCTCATCCCCATATTGTTATTTATTTCGCTAATTTGCACCAGTATCTCTATTTGCACATCATCTTCTGCACATCTGTCACTCCAGTGTCAATATTACATTGTAATTATTTTGCACTATGGCCTATTTATTGCCTTACCTCCATAACTTACTACATTTGCACACACTGTATATAGATTTTCTATTGTGTTATTGACTATATGTTTTGTTTATTCCATATGTTACTCTGTGTTGTTGTTCTTATCACACTGCTTTGCTTTATCTTGACCAGGTCACAGTTGTAAATGAGAACTTGCTCTCAACTGGCTTACCTGGTTAAATAAAGGTGAAATAAAAATAAAATAAATAATTAAAAACGTTAATGTGTTGAAAATCCCAAATTGTTTGCATAGTCAACTTACACACAGCTCTGACACACACACACACACACACTTACCCCACCAGACATGCCACCAGGGGTCTTTTCACAGTCCCCAAATCCAGAACAAATTCAAGAAAGCGTACACTATTATATAGAGCCATTATTGCATGCAACGCCTCTCCCCTATTTGACCTAGATAGTTTGTGTGTATGTATTGATATGTAGGCTACGTGTGCCTTTAAAAATGTTTTATGTAGTTCTGTCCTTGAGCTGTTCTTGTCTATTAATGTTCTGTATTATGTCATGTTTCATGTTTTGTGTGGACCCCAGGAAGAGTAGCTGCTGCTTTTGCAACAGCTAATGGGGATCCTAATAAAATACCAAAATACCAAAGTAGTAGCTTCCCTTGATTGCCTGTATGTGTGTTTAAATGTGGGATGAGTTCTTTGTTTAGGGGCAGTGTGCCTGGAAGGCGCCTGCTGCTGGCTGCAGCCTCTTTAGCTTGATCTCTCTTCTCTCTTTGTTTGCTTTAGCTGAAGCTTTGTTTGAGTGGGGAGCAGGTGGCAGGCAGGTCTCTGGGCCCATGTGTTTGACAGGGCCTAATCAGCCCTACTTTTTCTCCTATGGGCTGAGGGCCCAGGTGAGTCCTGAGGGTAAATTCAGGGGACATCTGCCTGTTGGCTAGCTAGCAACCACTCCTGTCCTGCTGCTACCTCTCTCTGTGCTGCTGCAGATCAACTCTCTGGGGCAGAGTTTATTTACTGGAACTAGCCTGGTTCCATACTGTATGTGCTATAGCATACTGTATTATTGTCACCATGCCAAACAGTTAGGACCATACATTACAGAACATGCCTATAGAATCATATGATGTAGAACAGATATAATTGTCTGTCATGTAGAATAGAGAATCATGTCAGCACTATTTATTCAATTTCTATATTCTCTCAGGTCTCTCATGTGGAGCCCCGAGCGGTTCAGCTGGGCTCTCTGTTTGTTCGAGGGCTGACCCACCTGACAGCTGCCAAGAGCGCTTGCGGCTGCCCCTTCCCCATGGAGCGGCTGGTGCCCTGAAACACCTTCGACGGCCTGCTCTTCCACTCAGAGTACCTGCTGGCACACTCAGGGAGGCCATAGGAGGAGCTGCTGGAGGGCAATGTGAGTCAGTGGTAGTAGGTTTGATTATAGCTATTAACTACTGTAACAGTGATAGTAGGAATTATTGTAACTATTAGCTACTGTAACAGTGGTAGTTGGATTGATTATAGCTATTAACTACTGTAACAGTGGTAGTAGGGTTGATTATAACCATTAACTACTGTAACAGTGGTAGTAGGGTTGATTATAGCTATTAACTACTGTAACAGTGGTAGTAGGATTTATTATAGCTATTAACTACTGTAACAGTGGTAGTAGGATTGATTATAGCTATTAACTACTGTAACTGGTAGTAGGAATTATTATAGCTATTAACTACTGTAACTGGTAGTAGGAATGATTATAGCTATTTAACTACTATAACAGTGGTGGCTGGCTCCTCTAACTTGAGTCAGACTTTCCCCAATATGATTTTCAAGATGAGGCCATAAAGCAACATTGTGACTCCAACGTTGTCTATCTGAAACCAATAGAAGTTAAAATCTTGCAGGGGAAACCCTACCTTGGGTGTACACTCTAGGATGGAGTGTTTCTCTTACTGTAACTTGGCTCATCCTCTTGTCTAGACCCCCTGGGTGTTCCTGTTCTGTTCCCTCAGAGAGCTGGTCCTGGGAACCTGCAGCAGGCGTGGGCAGACCATCCAGTCCAGACCATCCAGTCCAGACCATCTAGACCAGACCATCTAGTCCAGACCATCCAGTCCAGACCATCTAGACCAGACCATCTAGTCCAGACCATCCAGTCCAGACCATCTAGTCCAGACCAGACCATCTAGTCCAGACCATCTAGTCCAGACCAGACCATCTAGTCCAGACCATCTAGTCCAGACCAGACCATCTAGTCCAGACCATCTAGACCAGACCATCTAGTCCAGACCATCTAGTCCAGACCCTCTAGTCCAGACCAGACCATCTAGTCCAGACCATCTAGTCCAGACCTTCCAGGCCAGACCACGGACAGCACAGCCCGGTGAGACACATTCATCTCACTAATGAAACGTGTTGAGGTCCCAGTGTCGTGTTGAGGTCCCAGTGTCATGTTGAGGTCCCAGTGTCGTGTTGAGGTCCCAGTGTCGTGTTGAGGTCCCAGTGTCGTGTTGAGGTCCCAATGTCGTGTTGTGGTCCCAGTGTCGTGTTGAGGTCCCAGTGTTCGTGTTGAGGTCCCAATGTCGGTGAACATTGCACACATACTGCATTTACACAAACACAGAGTCCATTAGTGAGATGAAACAGTCCATCCGTTCAATTTATTTACTAAATATATTCGTATCTGCCTATACTATTTGTTTAGGCTAGTGCTAAAATGGCCATGACAACAAATATTTAACAAAGGAGTCTTCATAGTGTCCTCCCCAAAGTTATGCTGCAATGTTGGTTGATTCCTGAGGCAAAGACATTGCTACTCTTTGCCACGCTCAAAGAGAGACAGCCTGTTATTATTATCCACATGTTCTGAATAAAAGGAAATAATGATGATTGAGAGAGAATGTGTACTGTACCATGCGGTTGGTGCCCCTTGAGGGGGAACAATACCCAGTAGTCTCTACAGTCTATAATATGATCCATCTGGGCCCCAGTCCATTGGAAAAGTTCCAGTGGCAGATACTTTTGGCTCCTCAAGATACTTTGTCATAACAAGAATAATTCTGGGTTTATTTTTTATAGGACCTGATCTATATTAAGTAACATAACAAGACAACCAAATTATAACGTCCCAGAACTAGTCTGTTACAAAGGCCTCAACCCCACTGCTTTCAACTTGCATCCAGCGTCCTGTGGTTCTCTATAGAGATTAAAAGAACACGGAAGGCAACATTTTCTCCATCTGTTTGTTCTCTTGATGTTGAACAACACGTAAAATATGACCTACATTTTGTAGAGCTTTGGTTGGTTTTGCTACTATGATATTATTTGTAATGCCTGCTCTTCATCCACACACAGTATTTGAGTTAGTGTATGATAGCCTATTTCTGTGGACCACAAATACTATGAGATATCGAGTGTGGAAAGGGGGCTTCAGTTTGAAAATATCAAATAGTTCTGTACACAAAATCTATCATAACTCAAAACAACTGTTGAAGTATAGATGGTAATGGGAACTTGTCCAAAACTGACTGTCACGCCCTGACTCTGGGGACTCGTATTTGTTGAGTCAGGGTGTGTATTTTCTGTGTGGTATGTTCTATGTTGTGTTTTCTAGGTTTAGATCTAGATCGTCTAGATCTATGTTGGCCGGTGTGGTTCCCAATCAGAGGCAGCTGTCGCTCGTTGTCTCTGATTGGGGACCATACTTAGGTAGCCTATTGGCACTAGGGGGTTGTGGGATCTTGTTCCGTGTTAGGTATGTTTGTTTTGTGTACCTTGGACTTCACGTTTCGTTTGTTGTTTTGTCATTGTGTTTATTTGGAAAAATAAACATGTACGCATATCACGCTGCGCCTTGGTCCGTCCCGTCTGTAAACGAACGTGACAGAAGATCCCACCAAACGAGGACCAAGCAGCGTGTTCAGGAGCAAACGCCGGGAATTCAACAGGAGGTTACATTAGTAGATGTCCTCCTCGGTTGGGGGAGAATTACGGAGGAGGAGGCCGTCCGTTACCGGAAGGCGATGAAGGAGGATGCCCAGGTAGGAGAGGAGAAACGGCGCCAACAGTGCCGACGACGGAGACCCGAGAGGCAACCCCAAGAACATTTTTGGGGGGGGGCACACGGGGTGGACGACGAGGCAGCAGGAGACCGTTAAAGGGCGGATCTGCAGGTTAGGAGAGGAGGCCACCATATTACGGGGGCTATTGGTTCAGAGGGAGCAGGAGTTATTCGGTCAGAGGGAGGCACTACAGGAGGCTATAAGGGAGAAGGAAAGTGTAGAGGCACGGCGAGAGGAGCTGGTTAGGCAGCAGAAGGAGCGGGGGTTAATAAAGGAACCCAGTCCCGCTCCTCGCACCAAGCAAGTGGTGCGTGTCGCCAGTCCGGTCCGGCCCGTTCCTGCTTCCCGCACTAAGCCAGTGGTGCGTGTTCCCAGTACGGCCCGACCCGTTCCTGCCCCTCGCACCAAGCCAGTGGTGCGCGTCGCCAGCCCGGTCCGGTCTGTTCCTGTCCCTCGCACCAAGACAGTGGTGCGCGTTGCCAGCAAGGTCCGGCCTGTTCCTGTCCCTCGCACCAAGCCAGTGGTGCGCGTCGCCAGCCCGGTCCGGCCTGTTCCTGCCCCTCGCACCAAGCCAGTGGTGCGCGTCGCCAGCCCGGTCCGGTCTGTTCCTGTCCCTCGCACCAAGCCAGTGGTGCACGTCGCCAGCCCAGTCCGGCCTGTTCCTGCCCCTCGCACCAAGCCAGTGGTGCGCGTCGCTAGCCCGGTCCGGCCTGTTCCTGCCCCTCGCACCAAGCCAGTGGTGCGCGTCGCCAGCCCGGTCCGGCCTGTTCCTGCCCCTTTCGCACCAAGCCAGTGGTGCGCGTCGCCAGGCCGGCCCGGCCTGTTCCTGCCCCTCGCACCAAGCCAGTGGTGCGTGTGTCCAGTCCGGCACGGCCCGTGCCTGTTCCACCGGTGCCTGGTCCGGCACCGGTCAGCTGCTCCACTCCGGAGCCAGAGCAGTCCGCTCCACCGGTGCCCAGTTCAGCTCCGGTCAGCTGCTCCACTCCGGAGCCAGAGTAATCCGCTTCACCGGGGTCCAGTCCAGCTCCGGTCAGCGGCTCCACTCCGGAGCCAGAGCAGTCCGCTCCACCGGTGCCTGATCCAGCTCCGGTCAGCTGCTCCACTCTGGAGCCAGATCAGTCCACTCCACCGGGGTCCAGTCCAGCTCCGGTCAGCGGCTCTACTCCGGAGCCAGAGCAGTCCGCTCCACCGGTGCCTGATCCAGCTCCGGTCAGCGGCTCCACTCCGGAACCAGAGCAGTCCGCTCCACCGGGGTCCAGTCCAGATCCGGTCAGCGGCTCCAGTCCGGAGCCTGAGCAGTTCGCTCCACCGTCGTCGGGTCCAGCTCCAGTCAGTGGTTCCAGTCCAGACCCAGACGTCAGCCCCTCACCAGGTTCGGGGTCTCCCACACCAGGGTCCAGACAGGGCTTGGTACTTCGTGGGAGGAAGGAGAGGACAAGCAGCGCGCCGAGGTCCAGACCAGACCAGGGGCGCAACAGGGAGGCGGAGAGTAAGTGGTCGTCACGCCCTTCACGTTTCGTTTGTTGTTTTGTCATTGTGTTTATTTGGAAAAATAAACATGTACGCATATCACGCTGCACCTTGGTCCGTCCCGTCTGTAAACGAACGTGACACTGACATGGTTAGTAAATATACCATAGTTAGTAAATATACCACAGTTAGTAATTATACCACAGTTAGTAAATATACCATAGTTAGTAAATATACCACAGTTAGTAAATATACCACAGTTAGTAAATATACCACGGTTAGTAAATATACCACGGTTAGTAAATATACCATGGCCTACTCCTCTCTACACTTGTGACAGAATGACCGACCCAAGAAAACAGGAGGCAGCAGGACATCCCGACATCCCGACTTGTGCCTGGAGCACCTTGTGACTGCCATGGATGAGGGGATCCGGACTGTATGCCAACTGCAGGCTACACCTCTACCTTCCCAGCTCCTCACGGTCGTTCCAGCCACCCCACCACCATCTACATCACCCGGTCCGATCAGCAACGTCCACCTGCCCCTCCCGGAGCGGTTTGACGGCACCGCAGCTCACTGTAGGGGGTTTCTCCTGCAGTGTGACCTCCACCTTGCACATAATGCCGGGACGGCCTCCGAGAGGGACAAGGTGGCCTTGGTGATTTCAGTGCTGACAGGCCGGGCTCTGGAGTGGGCGCACGCCGTCTGGGAGAGGGACGGTCCAGAAGTACAGTCCTATGAGCGCTTCACCCAACTCTTCCGTGCCGTTTTTGACCACCCAACAGAGGGCCGAGAGGGAGGTGAGCGTCACCTCCGTCTGCGCCAGGGGTCCAGGACAGCGTCTGAGTACGCTCTGGATTTCCGCGCGGTGGCTGCGTCCACTGGCTGGAACGACCAGGCCCTGTTGACGGTTTTCCGCAGCGGGCTACAGGCGGACGTCCAGACCGAGCTGGCCTGTCGCCATGGACCAGCTCATCGCCATGGCCACCCGCCTGGATAATCTCCTGCATGCCCGTCATCGCCCATCCCAGGGGTTCGGGTCTCTCCCAGGAACCTCCAGCGAGACCGAGCCCATGGAGGTGGGCACAACGCACCTTCCCCCAGAGGAACGTCAATGCCGCCGTCAACAGGGTCTCTGCACCTATTGCGGGGAGTTGGACCACCCTGTGTCAGAAGGAGAACCAGGCGAGGAAGCGACAGTCCGAGGAGCACTCCTGCACCTTCCCAGGTAGGCGTGGACGTGCCTTGCTCCTCTCTGTCCACCCAGCCCGTCCTCCTCCCTGTCACCTTCCCGGACTATCCTGGTCCCCCACTGAGTCCTGCCCTAGTGGACTCAGGCACTGCAGGCAATTTCCTAGACCGGTCAGTGACCTTATCATTACTCATTCCTCTAGTCCCTTTACAACCCCCTATCCGAGTCCATGCCCTAGACAAACGTCCCCTAGGAACAGGACTGGTGAGCCAGACCACGATTCCCATTTCCCTCACAGTTGATCACAACCATCATGAACACATCACGTTCCTCATCTTAGATTCTCCTGCACACCCCGTAGTTTTAGGTCTCCCCTGGTTACAGTTGCATAATCCCAGTATTTGTGAATAAGGCTACGGCTAAATTCAGTTATCCCCTGCCTCTCATATCCACTGTGATCGAACAGATGCACGTGCGAAGTACTTTACCAAATTGGATTTACGCAGTGCCTACAACCCGGTGCGCATCAGAGAGGGGCATGAATGGAAGACCACCTTCAGCACCAGCACCGGGCAATACGAATAGAGAGTAATGCCCTACGGCCTGACAAATGCACCCTCTGCGTTCCAATCATTCATTAATGAGGTGTTTAGAGACATGTTGGGTCGCTGTGTAGTGGTGTACATAGACGATATCTTGGTGTACTCCACTACACGCAAGCAAAATGTCTCTCATGTCAGGTCCGTTTTGGAGAGGCTGATAGGGCATCACCTGTACGCCAAGGTTGAGAAGTGTATTTTCTTCCAGCAGGTGGTCTCCTTCCTGGGCTATCGGATATCCACCACGGGAGTGCAGATGGAAGAACAGAGGGTCAGTGCAGTATGGTCGTGGCCTGTTCCCGCCAACATAAAGGTGGTGCAGCGCTTCCTAGGTTTTGCCAACTATTTCCTGCGCTTCATTAGGGGTTTCAGCACAGTGGTGGCCCCTCTCACCTTCCTCCTGAAGGGAGGTCCTCAACAGCTCCTCTGGGCTGGGGAGGCCAACGAAGCCTTTTGTGCGCTCAAGGAACGGTTTACGAATGCACCGGTTCTGGCTCACCCTGAACCATCTCTGCCCGTCATCGTGGAGGTGGATGCCTCCGAGGTTGGAGTAGGGGCTGTTCTCTCCCAACGTACTGGATTGCCGCCTAAACTCCATCCATGAGCCTTCTACTCACGGTAGCTGTCTCCCGCGGAGCGGAATTACGGGATTGTGAGTTGTTGGCCGTCAAGAAGGCGCTGAAGGCATAGCGGCACTGGCTGGAGGGTGCTCAACACCCATTCCTTGTCTGGACGGACCACCGGAACCTAGAGTACATTCGAGCAGCGAAGAGGCTGAACCCGTGTCAGGCCAGGTGGGCCCTATTCTTCACCAGGTTTGACTTTACCCTCTCCTACCGGCCGGGATCTAAGAACCGATGTGTTGTCCCGGGTGCATGACACAGAGGATCGGAGGGAGGAAGTGAGGAAGTGACACCCATTATTCCCCTGTCCCGCATTGTGGCTCCTGTCATGTGGAATGTGGACGCGGACATCCGTCGAGCCCTGAGACAGGGTCCCTCACCTGCCCACTGTCCCGAGGGGCGTATCAACAGTGGCTTGCGAAAGTATGTTTGGGGAGTCTCCCACATGCCTTTTGGCGAACACCAAACGTATTTGCTTATTTTTTTCTTTAAGCAATGGCTTTTTACTGGCCACTCTTCCGTAAAGCCCAGCTCTGTGGAGTGTACGGCTTAAAGTGGTCTTATGGACAGATACTCCAATTTCCGCTGTGGAGCTTTGCAGCTCCTTCAGGGTTATCTTTGGTCTCTTTGTTGCCTCTCTGATTAATGCCCTCCTTGTCTGGTCCGTGAGTTTTGTTGGGCGGCCCTCTCTTGGCAGGTTTGTTGTGGTGCCATATTCTTTCAATTTTTTTATAATGGATTTAATGGTGTTCCGTGGGATGTTCAACGTTTCGGATATTTTTTTATAACCGAATCCTGATCTGTACTTCTCCACAACTTTGTCCCTGACCTGTTTGGAGAGCTCCTTGGTCTTCATGGTGCCGCTTGCTTGGTGGTGCCCCTTGCTTAGTGGTGTTGCAGACTCCGGGGCCTTTCAGAACAGGTGTATATATACTGAGATCATGTAACAGATCATGTGACACTTAGATTGCACACAGGTGGACTTTATTTAACTAATTATGTGACTTCTGAAGGTAATTGGTTGCACCGGATCTTATTTAGGGGCTTCATAGCAAAGGGGTGAATACATATGCACGCACAACTTTTCCGTTATTAATTTTTTAGAATTCTTTTAACACTTTCTTTTTTTCATTTCACTTCACCAATTTGGACTATTTTGTGTATGTCCATTACATGAAATCCAAATAAAAATCAATTTAAATTACAGGCTCTAATGCAACAAAATAGGAAAAATGCCAAGGGGGATGAATACTTTTGCAAGGCACTGTACGTGCCCTCTCATGTGCGGGACCGTCTCCTCACCTGGGCACACACAGCACCTGTGTCGGGACACCCGGGTATAGCCGTACTATCGACTGTCTCTCTGCCAAGTACTGGTGGCCCACCTTGGCCCGGGACGTCTGGGTTTACGTCTCTTCCTGCTCCACCTGCGCACAGAGCAAGACACCGAGACACTTCCCCTATGGCAAACTCCACCCGCTGCTGGTTCCACAATGATCCTGGTCCCATCTCTACGTGGACTTTGTCACAGACCTTTCTCCCTCGGAGGGGCACACCACCGTCCTGGTCGTTCTTGACCGGTTTTCCAAAGCCTGTCATTTGATTCCTCTGTCTGGTCTCCCTTTGGCCATGCAGACCGCGGAGGCTCTCTTCTCTCACGTCTCCCGGCACTACGGGATCCCGGAGGACATCGTGTCTGAACGTGGTCCTCAGTTCACCTCCCGTGTCTGGAAGGCCTTCATGGAACGACTGGGGGTCACGGTCAGCCTCACCTCCGGGTACCGTCCCCAATCAAATGGGCAGTTGGAAAGGGTAAATCAGGAACTGGGTAGGTACCTTTGTAGTTACTGTCAGGACCGTCACTCCTGCACTAACTTCACACCCTTTCAGTGTGTTCTAGGCAATCAGCCGGCCCTGGCACCGGAGTCATATCGAGGCTCCTGCGGTAGACGATTGGTTCCGGCGTGCCGAGGAGGTATGGAACACAGCGCACACCCGTCTCCAGCGCTTCGTCCTCCGGCAGAAGGCGGTGACAGGGTCTGGCTTTCTACGAAGGACCTGCCCCTCCGCCTGCCCTGCCGGAAGCTGAGCCCGTGGTTTGTGGGGCCGTTCAAAGTCCTGAGGAGAATCAATGAGGTGACGTACAGATTACCACTCCCCCGTCAATTACACCCCCTCCTGTCCAGCTCAGGCATTCGGCGTCGCCAGCCTTCTAGCTGCTGCCGAACCTGCTGCTTGCAAACGCCCTTCACTCATCAACCCCGAACTTGTCTCGTCATCATTACTCACACCTGGTTCCAATCCCTGCTCTATCACTGTATATATACTCCCTCTGTCATTTGTCTTTGTCAGTCATTGTTTATGTTGCTTGTTTTCCTGAGAGGAATCTCTCCTACTATTTTATTAGTACTTTATGTTTTGCGCTGTGGGTTTCGTCCCGCTTTAAGCTATGGTGCTTTAATAAATTCAGTAGTTCTAAACCTACGACTGCCTCCTGCCTACTCCTCTCTACACTTGTGACAATGTGTGTGTACATGTGTCAGTGTGTGTACGTGTGTGTCTGCCTGCATGCCTGTGTGAGGCCGATGTTAACAACTGCCATTTCTTTTTTTGTCTCCTTGTCTTTGTTTACTTTAAGCCTCTGTCTGTTATACAAGAATTGTCATGAGTTTATAGATCGAATACGCTGCAAATCAAAAAATGGATTCAGTGTAGACATAAAAAGGTATGTCTTTAATTTACATTTTAGACTCAACCAGTAGTGGTTACCCCAGGATTGTGGGGAGATGGTGGTGGCGCTTTGGGGAGCACAGAATTGTATGGTTTGTGTTTGGAGTGATTCTTAATGTTTCATCTCCACAGTGAAATATTTATTCCAAGAGTCTGGACCTCATAATTTTAAAAGAGCATTAAAATATTTTGTTGTATTGTCCTCAGGGCACAGGGAAGGGAAGAGGAGCCCCATGAGGACAGCATGGTCCCCCTCCTCAACACTACAGACCCCATACCAGATCCCTGTCAGGACAGCATGGTCCCACTCCTCAACACTACAGACCCCAGACCAGATCCCAGTCAGGACAGCATGGTCCTCCTCCTCAACACTAAAACCACAGACCAGATCCCAGTCAGGACAGCATGGTCCCCCTCCTCAACACTACAAACCCCAGACCAGATCCCCATCAGGACAGCATGGTCCCCCTCCTCAACACTGCAGACCCCAGACCAGATCCCAGTCAGGACAGCATGTTCCCCTCCTCAACACTACAGAACCCAGACCAGATCCCAGTCAGGACAGCATGGTCCCCCTCCTCAACAATACAGACCCCAGACCAGATCCCAGTCAGGACAGCATGGTCCCCCTCCTCAACACTACAGACACCAGACCAGATCCCCATCAGGACAGCATGGTCTTCCTCCTCAACACTACAGATCCCAGACCAGATCCCTGTCAGGACAGCATGGTCCCACTCCTCAACACTACAGACCCCAGACCAGATCCCAGTCAGGACAGCATGGTCCTCCTCCTCAACACTAAAACCACAGACCAGATCCCATTCAGGACAGCATGGTCCCCCTCCTCAACACTACAAACCCCAGACCCGATCCCCATCAGGACAGCATGGTCCCCCTCCTCAACACTGCAGACCCCAGACCAGATCCCAGTCAGGACAGCATGTTCCCCTCCTCAACACTACAGACCCCAGACCAGATCCCAGTCAGGACAGCATGGTCCCCCTCCTCAACAATACAGACCCCAGACCAGATCCCAGTCAGGACAGCATGGTCCCACTCCTCAACACTACAGACCCCAGACCAGATCCCAGTCAGGACAGCATGGTTCCCCTCCTCAACACTACAGACCCCAGACCAGATCCCAGTCAGGACAGCATGGCCCCCCTCCTCAACACTACAACCACAAACCAGATCCCTGTCAGGACAGCATGGTCCCCCTCCTCAACACTACAGACACCAGACCAGATCCCCATCAGGACAGCATGGTCTCCCTCCTCAACACTACAGATCCCAGACCAGATCCCTGTCAGGACAGCAGATCCCGCTCCTCAAAACTACAGACCCCAGACCAGATCCCCATCAGGACAGCATGGTCTCCCTCCTTAACACTACAGACCCCAGACCAGATCTCAGTCAGGACAGCATGGTCCCCCTCCTCAACACTACAGACCCCAGACCAGATCCCTGTCAGGACAGCATGGTCCCCCTCCTCAACACTACAGACCCCAGACCAAATCCCTGTCAGGACAGCATGGTCCCCCTCCTCAACACTACAGACCCCAGACCAGATCCCCATCAGGACAGCATGGTCCCCCTCCTCAACACTACAAACCCAAGAGCAGAGGTCCCAGAGCACAGGCACATGGGAGGCTATAGACAGACCACCAGCTGATGGATGCTGTCTGGACCTTCAGTTGGTGGTTGCTGTCTGGACCTTTAGCTGCTGGTTGCTGTCTGGACCTTTAGCTGCTGGTTGCTGTCTGGACCTTTAGCTGCTGGTTGCTATCTGGACCTTTAGCTGCTGGATGCTGTCTGGACCTTTAGCTGCTGGTTGCTGTCTGGACCACTAGCTGCTGGTTGCTGTCTGGACCACTAGCTGCTGGATGCTGTCTGGACCACTAGCTGCTGGATGCTGTCTGGACCTTTAGCTGCTGGATGCTGTCTGGACCACTAGCTGCTGGTTGCTGTCTGGACCACTAGCTGCTGGTTGCTGTCTGGACCACTAGCTGCTGGATGCTGTCTGGACCACTAGCTGCTGGATGCTGTCTGGACCTTTAGCTGCTGGATGCTGTCTGGACCACTAGCTGCTGGTTGCTGTCTGGACCACTAGCTGCTGGATGCTGTCTGGACCACTAGCTGCTGGATGCTGTCTGGACCACCAGCTGATGGATGCTGTCTGGACCACTAGCTGCTGGATGCTGTCTGGACCACTAGCTGCTGGATGCTGTCTGGACCTTTAGCTGCTGGATGCTGTCTGGACCACTAGCTGCTGGTTGCTGTCTGGACCACTAGCTGCTGGTTGCTGTCTGGACCACTAGCTGCTGGATGCTGTCTGGACCACTAGCTGCTGGATGCTCTCTGGACCACTAGTTGCTGGATGCTGTCTGGACCTTTAGCTGCTGGATCCTGGCTGGACCACTAGCTGCTGGTTGCTGTCTGGACCACTAGCTGCTGGATGCTGTCTGGACCACTAGCTGCTGGCTGCTGTCTGGACCACTAGCTGCTGGCTGCTGTCTGAACCACTAGATGCTGGTTGCTGTCTGGACCTTTAGCTGCTGGTTGCTGACTGGACCACTAGCTGCTGGATGCTGTCTGGACCACTAGCTGCTGTATGCTGTCTGGACCACTAGCTGCTGGATGCTGTCTGGACCACTAGTTGCTGGATGCTGTCTGGACCTTTAGCTGCTGGATCCTGGCTGGACCACTAGCTGCTGGTTGCTGTCTGGACCACTAGCTGCTGGATGCTGTCTGGACCACTAGCTGCTGGATGCTGTTTGGACCACTAGCTGCTGGCTGCTGTCTGGACCACTAGCTGCTGGATGCTGTCTGGACCACTAGCTGCTGGATGCTGTCTGGACCTTTAGCTGCTGGATGCTGTCTGGACCAAGGCGGAGAGCCATTGAGGTTTATTCCAACCAACTAACAAAAAAGACGTAGCAACATAACTCAATTATGTTTTTAGACTGATTTTCAACCAGCTGACCAAAACCTTAACTGAGGTGTCTCACCTAGGGGCCAGGTGGTATCTCACCTAGGGGCCAGGTGGTTTCTCATCTAGGGGTCAAGTGGTATCTCATCTAGGGGCCAAGTGAGATTCCACCTGGCCCCTAGATGAGATTCCACCTGGCCCCTAGATGAGAGACCACCTGACCCCTAGATGAGATACCACCTGGCCCCTAGGTGAGACACCACCTGTCCCCCAGGTGAGATACCACCTGGCCCCTTGGAAGATACCCCCTGGCCCCTAGGTGAGATACCACCTGTTGAGATACCACCTGTTGAGACACCACCTGGCCCCTAGATGAGATACAACCTGGCCCCTAGATGAGACGCCACCTAGCCCCCAGGTGAGATACCTCCTGGCCCCTAGGTGAGACACCACCTGGCCCCTAGGTGAGACACCACCTGGCCACCAGGTGAGATACCACCTGGCCCCTTGGAAGATACCCCCTGGCCCCTAGGTGAGATACCACCTGTTGAGATACCACCTGTTGAGACACCACCTGGCCCCTAGATGAGATACAACCTGGCCCCTAGATGAGACGCCACCTAGCCCCCAGGTGAGATACCTCCTGGCCCCTAGGTGAGACACCACCTGGCCCCTAGGTGAGACACCACCTGGCCACCAGGTGAGATACCACCTGGCCCCTTGGAAGATACCCCCTGGCCCCTAGGTGAGATACCACCTGTTGAGATACCACCTGTTGAGACACCACCTGGCCCCTAGATGAGATACAACCTGGCCCCTAGATGAGACGCCACCTAGCCCCCAGGTGAGATACCTCCTGGCCCCTAGGTGAGACACCACCTGGCCCCTAGGTGAGACACCACCTGGCCACCAGGTGAGATACCACCTGGCCCCTAGGTGAGTGTCAACATTTCTTATACTGTTACTTGAGCAAGCTGCATTCATTCATTCATTTAGCATTGCCTTGAAAACAATTATGATTTATAGGTAATGTCAGGTGAAAGAGGACCTGAGGGAGCAGATACATTTCACTTGGTTTAGCATCTGAAATCCCAAAGTAAGTATTGACATACCGAAATAAGAAGGGATACATTTTCTCCCTTTGCAGGGATGTTAGTCAGGGGACAGTGGGATCTGAGGTAGTAATCAAGTTACTCTGAATCTGAGATACGTGAGAGATGTCTCAACTTTGTTGACATATTCATTCAAAGTGTCACTTAAAAAAAAAAAAAAGATCCTATGTCATTTACTGTGTCATTGTCATAATTATTATTCATGCAGATGTGATTGAGTATGGGTAATCATTTTGAAAAAAGTCATAAGCCCTGTACAAGGGGAACATCTAACCACCTGCCATGCTCCACTGCCATTATCAGTGCTATGGAAGCCACCTGCCATGCTCCACTGCCATTATCAGTGCTATGGAAACCACCTGCCATGCTCCACTGCCATTATCAGTGCTATGGAAACCACCTGCCATGCTCCACTGCCATTATCAGTGCTATGGAAGCCACCTGCCATGCTCCACTGCCATTATCAGTGCTATGGAAACCACCTGCCATGCTCCACTGCCATTATCAGTGCTATGGAAACCACCTGCCATGCTCCACTGCCATTATCAGTGCTATGGAAACCACCTGCCATGCTCCACTGCCATTATCAGTGCTATGGAAACCTCCTGTCATGCTCCACTGCCATTATCAGTGTTATGGAAACCACCTGCCATGCTCTGCTGCCATTATCAGTTTTATGGAAACCACCTGCCATGCTCCACTGCCATTATCAGTGTTATGGAAACCACCTGCCATGCTCCACTGCCATTATCAGTGTTATGGAAACCACCTACCATGCTCCACTGCCATTATCAGTATTATGGACACCACCTGCCATGCTCCACTGCCATTATCAGTGTTATGGAAACCACCTGCCATGCTCCACTGCCATTATCAGTGTTATGGAAACCACCTGCCATTCTCCACTGCCATTATCAGTGTTATGGAAACCACCTGCCATGCTCCACTGCCATTATCAGTGCTATGGAAACCACCTGCCATGCTCCACTGCCATTATCAGTGTTATGGAAACCACCTGCCATGCTCCACTACCATTTTCAGTGCTATGGAAACCACCTGCCATGTTCCACTACCATTTTCAGTGCTATGGAAACCACCTGCCATGTTCCACTACCATTTTCAGTGCTATGGAAACCACCTGCCATGTTCCACTACCATTATCAGTGTTATGGAAACCACCTGCCATGCTCCACTACCATTTTCAGTGCTATGGAAACCACCTGCCATGCTCCACTGCCATTATCAGTGCTATGGAAACCACCTGCCATGCTCCACTGCCATTATCAGTGTTATGGAAACCACCTGCCATGCTCCACTACCATTTTCAGTGCTATGGAAACCACCTGCCATGTTCCACTGCCATTATCAGTGTTATGGAAACCACCTGCCATGCTCCACTACCATTTTCAGTGCTATGAAAACCACCTGCCATGTTCCACTACCATTTTCAGTGCTATGGAAACCACCTGCCATGTTCCACTACCATTTTCAGTGCTATGGAAACTACCTGCCATGCTCCACTACCATTATCAGTGTTATGGAAACCACCTGCCATGCTCCACTACCATTTTCAGTGCTATGGAAACCACATGCCATGCTCCACTGCCATTATCAGTGCTATGGAAACCACCTGCCATGCTCCACTACCATTATCAGTGTTATGGAAACCACCTGCCATGCTCCACTAACCATTTTCAGTGCTATGGAAACCACCTGCCATGCTCCACTGCCATTATTAGTGCTATGGAAACCACCTGCCATGCTCCACTACCATTATCAGTGTTATGGAAACCACCTGCCATGCTCCACTACCATTATCAGTGTTATGGAAACCACCTGCCATGCTCTACTGCCATTATCAGTGTTTAGAATGCTGCCACATTCCCACAGAGAAGGCAGCTAAGCAGCGAGCAGCGAGCAGCACTAGGCTTGCATCTCCAGAGCTGTCCTTGGGGAGAACGTGTTTGGGTCTATCCGAGGTGGGTGATGACATGCATGGGGTGCCAAGCAGGGCCCCCTATTCTTAACAATTCACCACAGTTCCAGGCCCTCTCCCCAATGCACATATTTATCAGTAATGTGCTGACAAAGTTCACAGAGGTCAAACCAGAATAAAAACATAATTTGGGACAAACTAATCACTGAAATAGTTCATAGTTAAGCTTTTCTCCCTTTGTCTTGATAATCCTAATGGGTTTAATTAGTGCATATGGGTAATATGTTCCAACGTTTTGTCTCTAAGTACGCCATGTACGGCTCAGTGACAATACAGGCTGCACTTCTCTTCCTGTCTGAGGTGCGTGCCAACACGGCCAGTGATGAATATTCTGCCCAGGCCGTATTAGTCCCTGATGATGGCTTATCTTTCAGCCCTTGTGGTTTGGAACCAATCCAAACACACATGTCATTCAATTGTCTGTCAGCCCATTGCAACATGGAAAGCTTTCCAGACAGAAAAAGGGAGTGGGTAGTTGTTGGTTTCAATTAGGCTAGTTGTGAATGAGAGAAATCTGTTAATGATAATGATGTGAATGATAAAACTAATCATGGAGATTAGAGGAATGTCATAAGGTCAGTGGGGGTGAGTTGAAAGAGGACTGTTGGAATTGTGTTGCCTAACTGGAGTCATAGACTCCATATGGTTCTTTTTTTAACTCTGTAGCCCTTTACACTCGCACCTGGATACAGGTTGAAAATGGCAGATTTGGACACTGATAAATGCCTAAATTGGAATGCAGTGGCTGTACAGTAACATGCTATAATGAGGTCAGAGCTCAGTGGCTGTACAGTAACATGCTATAATGAGGTCAGAGCTCAGTGGCTGTACAGTAACATGCTATAATGAGGTCAGAGCTCAGTGGCTGTACTGTAACCTGCTATAATAAGGTCAGAGCTCAGTGGCTGTACAGTAACATGCTATAATGAGGTCAGAGCTCAGTGGCTGTACAGTAACATGCTATAATGAGGTCAGAGCTCACAGGCTCCTCTTCACATCTCTGTTTGGGTTTTGACTGACAGCCGTTCAGAGCTTCAGCACCGTGCGCGACAAGAAGTTGCTCCCGCTAATTGGGCAACTTTTGCAAATTTTTTGTTGTCTGAGTGAGGGAAATGCTGTTAATTATGAGGACTATGTATTTTGAAAGGTGAGACGTTGAGGATTATAATAAATACCGCTTTGATGTCCTACAAGCAAGCCAAACACCCATGAGTCCAAATGTGCACTTCACATTTGAAATGAAATCAACGTTTATTGGTCGCGTACACAGATTTGCAGATGTTATCGCAGGTGCAGCGGAATGCTTGTGTTTCTAGCTGCAACAGTGCAGTAATACCTAGTAATACAAAAAATACAATACACACTTAATCCAGAAACAAAAGAAAGAAATGTGGAAATATCAGAACGAGCAGAGTCCGGAATATAAATATATATATACATATAATGGTGTGTATAGACAGTATAGACAGTACATGAACAGAAAAGGTGTGTACAGCAGTAGTTAAAACAGGATGGTGTGTATTGACAGTATAGACAGTATGTGAAGAGAAAAGGTGTGTACAGCAGTAGTTAAAAAGGATGGTGTGTATTGACAGTATAAACAGTATGTGAAGAGAAAAGGTGTGTACAGCAGTAGTTAAAAAGGATGGTGTGTACAGACAGTATAGACAGTATGTGAAGAGAAAAGGTGTGTACAGCATTAGTTAAAACAGGATGGTGTGTACAGACAGTATAGACAGTATATGAACAGAAAAGGTGTGTACAGCAGTAGTTAAAAAGGATGGTGTGTATTGACAGTATAGACAGTATATGAATAGAAAAGGTGTGTACAGCAGTAGTTAAAAAGGATGGTGTGTACAGACAGTATAGACAGTATATGAACAGAAAAGGTGTGTACAGCAGTAGTTAAAACAGGATGGTGTGTATTGACAGTATAGACAGTATATGAATAGAAAAGGTGTGTACAGCAGTAGTTAAAAAGGATGGTGTGTACAGACAGTATAGACAGTATATGAACAGAAAAGGTGTGTATAGCAGTAGTAATTTCCATATCATAAAAATCATGTCATATACAGTGTTAACGTTTATGATCACTATGTTTGATGTACAGTTACAAGATGGCATGGCGTCATACCCTGGGTTGTTCTGAACAGAATTAGCCTATGTTTGTCTATTGTGAAGAACATTCGCTGCGGCACACGCACCTGAATGCACTCATGACCGCTTTCTATGCGTACCAAAATGATTAACTGTTTCCCTGAATTGCCTTGTGAAAGCCTAACACTGTAGTATGGTATTTTATAACTTATCTAGTCATGTTGGCAATAGAACAGGCTTTCAAATGATGCCCACCTGACCCAGATTGTGATTTATAATGGACCGTTTTTGTATTGCGTAAACAACAACAGTAATTGTGTAATGGTGGGGATGCAGGGCTGTGTTCCAAACAAAACAACTACAAGTATGCTTGCTCTAGTTCCTCAATGGCACAGCTAGGAGAGCTAAAAAAAAAGCATCTTATAGTTGAAGACGCTTCTTTGAGTCATAAAAGTGCATAGAAATGACTTAGGAACTGAGGACACTTTGGAGAGGTGTTGTCACACCCTGGCCTTAGTTATCTTTGTTTTCATTATTTTAGTTAGGTCAGGGTGTGACATGGTGAAGTATGTGTTTTGGTTTGTCTAGGGGTTTGTAGGTTTATGGGGTAATGTCTTGTCTAGGTGTTTGTATGTTGATGGCTGCCTAGATTGGTTCTCAATTGGAGACAGCTGTGGTTTATTGTCTCTAATTGGGAGCCATATTTAAGGCAGCCATGGGCATCATGTGTTTGTGGGTAATTGTCTATGTTGAACGTTTGTTGCTTGTCTGTGCACTTACGTTATTTAGCTTCACGGTCGTTTGTTGTTTTGTAAGTTTTGGATAGTGTTCGGTTTCGTGTTTTCTCTCTTCCAAAATAAAGAGATGTATTTTGCACACGCTGCGCCTTGGTCCTCCATTATGCTTGACGATCGTGACAGAATTACCCACCACAAAAGGACCAAGCAGCGTATACAGGAACACCCGCAGGAGAGAACGCTGGTGGATGTCCTCCTCGGCTGGGGACATATTACGCAGGAGGAGGCCGTACGGTACCGGAGGGCGATGAAGGGGGAGACCCAGGATGGAGAGGAGCAACGGCGTCAGCAGGGCCATCGTCGGAGGGACGAGAGGCAACCCCAAAAAGTTTTTTGGGGGGGGCACATGGCTTGGGCGGCTGGGCAGCAGGAGGCTGCCACAGGGAGACGTGGAGAGAAGGCTACCGGTTTACGGGAGCCATTGGCGAGTAGAGGGAGGGAAGCAGTTGAGGCACGGCGTAAGAGACTGAGGTGTGTTACCAGTCCGGTCCGGCCCGTTCCTGATCCCCGGTTAAGGCCAGTGGTGTGTGTTCCCAGTACGGACCGGCCTGTTCCTACTCCACGCATCAAGCCCACGGTGTGCGTCGCCAGTCCAGCCCGGCCGGTTCCTGCTCCACGTACGAAGCCTACGGTGAACGTCGCCAGCCCAGCCCGGCCTGTTCCTGCTCAACGCACAAAGCCTACGGTGTGCGTCGCCAGCCCAGCCCGGCCTGTTCCTGCTCCACGTACGAAGCCTACGGTGTGCGTGGCCAGCCCAGCCCGACCTGTTCCTGCTCCACGTACCAGACCCACGGTGTACGTCGCCAGCCCGACCCGGCCTGTTCCTGCCACTCGCACCAAACCTACGGTGCGCGTCGCCAGCCCGGTCCGGCCTGTTCCTGCCACCCGCACCAAGTCTACGGTGCGCGTCGCCAGCCCGACCCGGCCTGTTCCTGCCACTCGCACCAAACCTACGGTGCGCGTCGCCAGCCCGGTCCGGCCTGTTCCTGCTCCCCGCACTAGCCCTGAGATGCGTGTCCTCAGCCCGGGACCACCAGTTCCGGCACCACGCACTAGGCCTTATGTGCGTCTCGGCCGGCCAGAGTCTGCCGTCTGCCTAACGGCGCCTGAACTGCCCGTCTGCCCAACGCCGTCTGAACTGTCCGTCTGCCAAGCGCTGCATAAGCCGCCCGTCTGCCCTGAGCCTTCAGAGCCGTCCGCCAGACCGGAGCCGCTAAAGCCTTCCGCCAGACAGGAGCCGCTAGAGCCTTCCGCCAGACAGGATCAGCCAGAGCCTTCCGCCAGACAGGATCAGCCAGAGCCTTCCGCCAGCCATGAGCAGCCAGATCCGTCAGCCAGCCATGAACAGCCAGATCCGTCAGCCAGCCATGAGCCGTCCAGCCAGGATCCGCCAGAGCCGTCCAGCCAGGATCCGCCAGAGCCGTCCAGCCAGGATCCGCCATTCAGTCCGGTGCTGCCCCTTAGTCCGGTGCTGCCCCTTAGCCCGGTGCTGCCCCTTATCCTGGTGCTGCCCCTTATCCTGGTGCTGCTCCTTATCCTGGTGCTGCCCCTTATCCTGGTGCTGCCCCTTAGTCCGGTGCTGCCCCTTAGTCCGGTGCTGCCCCTTAGTCCGGTGCTGCCTCTTAGTCCGGTGCTGCCCCTTAATCCAGTGGGGTTAAGTTGGAGGGTGGTCATTTGGAGGAGGCTACGAAAGCGGGTAGTGACTATGGTGGGGTGGGGACCACGACCAGTGCCAGAGCCGCCACCGTGGACAGACGCCCACCCAGACCCTCCCCTAGACTTTATGCAGGTGCGCCCGGAGTTCGCACCTTAAGGGGGGGGTTATGTCACACCCTGGCCTTAGTTATCTTTGTTTTCATTATTTTAGTTAGGTCAGGGTGTGACATGGTGAAGTATGTGTTTTGGTTTGTCTAGGGGTTTGTAGGTTTATGGGGTAATGTCTTGTCTAGGTGTTTGTATGTTGATGGCTGCCTAGATTGGTTCTCAATTGGAGACAGCTGTGGTTTATTGTCTCTAATTGGGAGCCATATTTAAGGCAGCCATGGGCATCATGTGTTTGTGGGTAATTGTCTATGTTGAACGTTTGTTGCTTGTCTGTGCACTTACGTTATTTAGCTTCACGGTCGTTTGTTGTTTTGTAAGTTTTGGATAGTGTTCGGTTTCGTGTTTTCTCTCTTCCAAAATAAAGAGATGTATTTTGCACACGCTGCGCCTTGGTCCTCCATTATGCTTGATGATCGTGACAGGTGTGTGGCCACTTGGAGACACCAGTTAGTCCTCTCATTCAAACCCTTGTCATTTATTTGTCTTATGTTGCACAGACCCCACATTTTATAGGAATATTCTTATCTGTTACTGAATTTATCCCAGAATATTTTCAGATTTCGTTATCAACAAATGTGGCGAATAGTACAGTAAATGTAAAATGCACATCAAATCAACAGTGTAATGTTTGGATTCAGTCTTGTGTCAGTTGAACTGTTGTGTCCTCACCTTTAGTCTAACTTTCCCATAATCTCCAAACTGTTCCCTTTTAATTGATATCATGGTTATGCATATGCTTTCCATGTTTCTTCTGTAAGAAACATTTCAATTTAGCCCTATCCATATAGGCCAATTCCCATGAGTTTAAAGGGTTAAGTATTCTGTGAAAGTAAATTGTCACCTTTTTAGAATAGGGGCTAGGTCTGATTATCTAGCACATGCAAAGTCTTCATCAATGTGTGGTAACGCCTTATCTTCTTGTTCCTATTGCATCAGGTGGTTCCTCTACTCATCTGTATCCATCTAAAGAGGAGGACTGATGCCTATACTTTGTCAGTGAATCTATACAGTATAGCATTCTTCCAACGGGACGTCGTAAAACGGGCCAAAGCGGAAATAGGATATGGAGAAAGTTCCACAGCTCAAGTGGTCAAAGCACAGCTCTTTCCGTATATCTGCAGAAAATGGAACACATGCTGGAATGAAAAACAAAGCTACATAAACAGATGACTTGACCTTGGCGGCAGAGCAACATATAGACTGAGCAGGAAAGAGATCCCGTTGGTTTCTACAGGAAGAAGAAATTAGAAAAGGGTTGATACAGTGATGATGATGTCACGGGGTCTGATACTGAGATAGACAACAATGAAAGTCCTGTGAAGTCACCATGAAGGGAAACGATGCTGGTTAGAGCACTACTGTACTAGCCTCCCACTGGGCACAGACATCAGTTCAACGTCTAGTTTTGATTTACATTTGGTTGAGTTGTCAACTAACGTGACTTCAACATGAAATCAACAAAAACATTTACCATGTCATTGGATTTAGGTTAAAAGTTGGGTGACAAAAATATTAAATGCCCTTACGTTGATGAATTTTTGCAAATACAATTAGTTTTCCAATTAGATTCAACATCATCACATATATGTTTGGGGTTGAAATGACGTGGAAACAAGGTTGATTCAACCAGCCTACAGGTGAGAGGTGAACCATTAGCCTGAAGATTGCTGGTTCAGATGTGGAGTTCTGGAAGGAAAAAGAGTCCAAACTAAGATTAACTTTGGTACCAAGGTCTTTAAACCTGTCCCCCATACACAATGCTAAATGAATCATATACTGTATGTGGTATGTAAGTTGAGAAGCAGCCTAGATAGAAGCAAAGGAGCTGCAGAGCAACACCTCTGTTTTGAGTTTCCCAGTCCCCAATTAGCCATTTAATTATGGCATGGCTTCGTGTGCCCTAATGGTAAATGTAGTCTCTCTGCCCCAGAGTCGTTGTGGTCGTTGTCAAGGCCAAGTGGGCAAGAACAGGAGGTGCCACGAGGGGGCTACGGTGGCTGACTGTGTGACAGGGACGGGGCGCACCCATCCTCATGGCCATAACAGGGAGCAAGCCGTCTGTTGTGTGGCAGGCTGGGGGAGAGGGAGGGGGGAGGGGAAGAGCGGCTGGTCTCTGCCACAGGAACCAGACGACTTGGCACACTGTCATCTCTGTTTCCTCTGTGGAACAGAGGGATGGGTGGGGCCTGCAGGCGCGGCGGCACAGCCAACCGTCCCAGAGCCCCGAGACTTTGCCGTACCCAAAGAAATGAAAGCCTGCACACTGCTATTTTCAGTTTGGCTTTGTGTTTTGGCGGTTGGGTGTGGGAAAAGAAGGGGTGGGGGATAGTGAAGATAGTAGCGTGTGCCAAAAACTGTGAAAGGGCCTTTACTGCAGTTGGTTGGCTATTCTCGTCATTATCACAGTGTTGATTACAAGTAGCCGTTAGTTGTGGCTTGTATTGAACATTTTGTGTGCTTAAATATAAACAATCATAGTGGTGATGATCATAATTATAGAATGTCCAATCTGTTTTCTATAATAAGCCCCTTTAGGACTGCCTATAACTGAGTCAAAACAGAGTAACTTCTGGGATAGGACTGCTGTACAATACTACAATAGGTACATACATGCCAAAGTGAGCAACTATAGCCAGGATATTTACAACTGAAACTATTGACACCTTTCTGTAAAAAGTGTGGAACCGGTCCCAGATTTGTTCATGCTGTATTTGTGGATGGACTTCCACTAAGTCAAAAACCAAAGAGGAAGAGAAACAGAACCTAACCAAACAGAGGGTGTGTGCAGTGTGCTGGCTGGATGTTGGCATGTGTTTAGTGAGTTGAGGTGAGTCAAGTAAACAGTACCTCGCCAACGCTGTAGCTTTCAGTATTATCTTTGTTGTATTTGGAATCTAGGGCCATTTAGAGACATTATTGAAAACATAAAGGATTACTGGTAGCTCCAGTAGTTAATATGATGACATAAGTATGAAGTGTAGTAAGAAATAGCTTGAGTAATATTAGTGAGGATCTTGAAACCAGCTCTTTTAACAGCCCTGTATTGTCAGACTGACAGCAGTTAGCATGGTTAATTTATGTTAATGTGACAACAATCACTTTACAGGATACCCTACTGCCATTGAATTACATTTATGTCAGTGGTGCATAAATCGTGACCTAGGAACAAACAAATAATATGACTTTCTTAACAAACCATGGGAACTGGTTAACTCACCTGTTGCTTTGACCAAAGTCACCCTACAGATGTAGGATCTTAATCTTAGCCGGTTTGCTACAGCCGGGAAAATAATCGTGCAGCAACAGGAAATGTGAATTATTATATGGATTATAATTAATGGACATGTTTGTAGGAGTTGATAAATTTATCCTAATGGATAATCAAGTCAGAAATTTCTAAGTAGAAATTACAAACTTCAGATGCCTTTTTAAACCTCAAATACATAAGTGAATAGTTTTAAATGTCCTGCATTGCAGGAAGGTTCTCCTGCAATAGGGTGATCAAATAAAGATCCTTCATCTGTACCATGAAACCCTCCCTCCCGTTGTTACAGAGCTATAAAACCCAGCCAGTAGACACCTATACACATATAAGTCAGCATGAGCAAACCTTTTTCTATCCTGTATATCCTAGTGATATAGAGCCAGCCGTCAAACCCAGTTTGGTCCTGTCTAAAATGAGGAAAATGCGATGGACTTTCAGTAATTTGCCTCCAGTGCTATTCACCTCTTATGGCTAATCTGGCATTGTGGAGTGTAACAATGCAGCACCAAATGAGGAGGAAATGTCAGGTTATGTTTCAGTGCCAGCCTCCTCCCCACTCTCCATCTGTAGTAATAGCCGGTGCTTATTGGAACATATGCCGCTTGTTGAACACCAACCATCTGTTGGCTGAACTGATGGAGTGATCCTGTTGCCAGGGCGATGGGACCATTCAGTGAAATAACCCTGCCTACAAACATTTCCTGTTTCTAGTACATGGGAATGTCTTTGCTACTGCATGTTACCTAGAGCAACTTTTGTTAGTGAAAAGGATTTTGAAAACAATAAAAAAAAAATCTAAAGTAACAACCTAACAGTTTTGTGCAGAAAAGAATGAGTCTTAATCCCAAACTGCTTTTAGGGGCTGTCAATGTCTACATTTAGATCAGCAAAATAATTCTGCTTTCAATATGATCTAATATTTAGTCATATAAAAATAACTGCCCAGTGTTTCTAGATTTCTATGAAATATGATTTATAATTACTTACAATATGAGTGAAGTAGTTTTCCTTCCAAAAAATGGTAATTAAGTATGTTAAAAATCAGTTTTTCTGTGTTGGAATGGTGTGGGCTAACCCCAACAACAGAATGGTGTGGGTGTATAATAGATTTAACAATATACATGCAAGTAGACCGCTGATTGGCCAGCTCATCTTCCTCTAGATCGCTGATTTGCCAGCTCATCCTCCTCAGGGATTTGACATCATGTTCTATGAGGAAAAAGCAAGCATTTTTTTAAAGGTCGGTTTAAGATACAAGTTTGAGGTGGGATTTCTTAAGTGTTTTTCTCAAATGTATGAATTGGCCACAAATACGAGTATAGGATGAGTCAACAAAATTATTTGGGTATGAGTTAACAGAATATGAACTTTTAAAAGTATGATTTTCACTGGGAAGTTACTTTAAGACATGTTAAGTCTCTCCCAACGGAAAGTCTCATTCAAAGCCCATCTACTGTTGTTTTCCATTGTGTTCATGTAGGTATAGCTCTCAGGGGTATAGACCTCAGGTATATTTCCCCAAGGAAGGCCATGCCCAGAGAGAGAGAGAGTTGTGCTGTGCACACTCTAGTGTGGTGTGTCGTTGAGCCCAGCCGTGTCTGATTTCTGTTCTTTCAACTGCCGTCACTCCAGTCAACCTCTGACACAAAGGGGAGAGGAGCGCCCCAACACAAAGGACCAGGGAGAAAGTCAAAGCACTTGAAACCCAATCCTCAAGACTTATGCTGCCGTTTGGCCATCTACTTTGCTCTCAACTGTATCTAACTGATGCTGTATTCACTTCAGTCAAAATATTGAAGGATCCCCTATACCCCCTACTCCACCCTCCATTCCACAGGCCTGGTGGCCATATGTCAGCCCTACACGTGACTTACTACTGTATCAAAGTCACAGAGCATCTCCAGGGAAAAGTTCTCAAAAGTGTGCCAAACTCTTTGGGTAACCTTGCCTGAATGAATACAAGGGCATGGCTATGAGTTGCAGCTGTGGCTTGCTGAAACGCTGTGAACTAACTGAATGAAACAGTGACAGATAAAATGACAGGCTGGTGGGGGTGATGTCATTCAACATACTAAACAGAAAGTCAAGGAAAGTTGCCTTCGACTGTGGTCTGTAGTGTGATAAGTGTAAGGACAGAACTTGCATTGTTGCAGCTTAAGCTCTTTTTGTCACATAAGTGACTACAGCAGCTCACCACCACCACAGCGATCTGTGAAATACTCGGAACAACAGCTCAGCCAAACATGAGGCTACAACATCTTCAGTTTTTAAACCCTACTTTTAGATTCTTCTAAGTTGGGGGATTTTTTTTATAGGATCTTGAGAGCTGAACAAATATACACCTGAGATAATTGTTTATTTTTTAGTGCCTCAAAAGGGCCTCTCTGTACCCCCACACTAACATAATGGAACCCATACCAACTAAGCATCACAAAAAAAATAACATTCCATGTAGTTGAATTGTGAATGGGCGTGTGCCACAGTGAGCAATTATGTCAGACTGTGAAGTGGTAGGGGGTGAAGTGGTAGGGGGCTTCACGTGTCAAAACCTTTCTAATGACAAGGCTGAGGAAGGCAATAAAAACAGTTGCTGCCAGAGGAAGTTCCTTCCGAGTTTGTAAAAACAATGTGCGAACTAATCACGGCAGAGTGTCCTGCACCGCATCAGAACCACCCCCCAGAGGACAGAGCAGGGGAGATGGAAGTACCACATGGAGCGAGCTGCTGCCATGGAGGTCCGAGATGTGAGACCGAGCACAGAGGGGAGGGCGTGGGCTTCCTCTAGCTCACATGGTCATGACCAACTTTTAGAGTCTCACGTGGTGTGTGCTGTTAGAGATCTCTATCAGGTCTTCAAGGGACTGGCAAACCATCCCTGCTGCTTGTAGGATGTTTTTAGGTAACAGCACTTTCCTAAAAAACAAAAACTTATATTTTTACACTGACCCCCAGCTCTAGCTTGGTCTTATCTAGAGTAAACTGTTGGTGATGCTTTATGTGAATGTTGCATCATAATTCCTACCAGAGGGTATCATTCAAAAAGAGCTTGATATTACATACTGCATTACTGATGTCAAAGGCATCATGTTTATGTCAACTGTTTGTAGGCATGATCACACTCCCCAATTATGCAGGATTGGAGAATTCAGACCCAAGATACGCGAATGTACATGGAAGGAAGTTAGAGGTAGTTTTGTGAACCAATAATACTAGCGTTTGTGGAATGACTGGAAGTCTATGGTATCTGCTAAAATGCTATCAGTCATTGCGCTAACACTAGTTAGCAATTGCCCTAGGACTAGTTAGCAACTTCCTTCAAACTGGTCGCAGAGACATAAAAATGGTATCCACAAGTTCATCTGACTCTGGGGAAGTAGATAAAGGGCCTCATTGCCAAAATGAAAAAAAGCCTTTAATTCCTTTTTATGCACTTTTCTCTCTGTGCGTATTCTGACCTGGAACTAAAGCATGGGGAAGTATATCATCATGACAGGAAGGCTATGTGTACCCCTTCCCCACAGTGAAGCATATCAACATGACAAGTAGGCTATGTGTACCCCTTCCTCACAGTGAAGTATATCAACATGACAGGCAGGCTACGTGTGCCAATTCCCCACAGTGAAGCATATTAGCATGACAGGAAGGCTATGTGTGCCCATTCCCCACAGTGAAGAATATCAGCATGACAGGATGGCTATGTGTACCCCTTTCCCACAGAGAAGTATATCAACATGACAGGAAGGCTATGTTTACCCCTACCCCTCAGTGAAGTATATCAATATGACAGGAAGGCTATGTGTATCCCTTCCCCACAGTGAAATATATCAACATGACAGGTAGGCTATGTGTTCCCCTTCCCCTCAGTGAAGTATATCAATATGACAGGAAGGCTATGTGTTCCCCTTCCCCACTGTGAAGTATATCAACATGACAGGAAGGTTATGTGTACCCCTTTCCCACATTGAAGTATATCAACATGAAAGGTATGTTATGTGTGCCCCTTCCTGACAGTGAAGTATTTCAACATGACAGGAAGGCTATTTTATACCCCATCCCACAGTGAAGTATTTCAACATGACAGGAAGGCTATTTTATACCCCATCCCACAGTGAAGTATATCAACATTACAGGAAGGCTATGTGTACCCCTTCACCACAGTGATGTTTATCAACATGACAGGTAGGCTATGTGTGCCCCTTCCCCACAGTGAAGTATTTCAACATGACAGGTAGGCTATGTGTGCCCCTTCCCCACAGTGAAGTATTTCAACATGACAGGTAGGCTATGTGTGCCCCTTCCCCACAGTGAAGTATATCAACATGACAGGAAGGCTATGTGTGCCCCTTCCCCACAGTGAAGTATATCATCATGACAGGAAGGCTATGTGTACCCCTTCCCCACAGTGAAGTATATCAACATGACAGGAAGGCTATGTGCGCCCCTTCCCACTGTGAAGTATATCAACATGACAGGAAGGCTATGTGTACCCCTTCCCCACATTGAACTATTTCAATATGACAGGAAGTCTATGTTTACCCCTTCCCCACAGTAAAGTATATCAACATGACAGGTAGGCTATGTGTTTCCCTTCCCCACATTGAAGTATATCAACATGACAGGTATATTATGTGTGCCCCTTCCTGACAGTGAAGTATTTCAACATGACAGGTATGCTATGTGTGCCCCTTCCTGACAGTGAAGTATTTCAACATAACAGGAAGGCTCTGTGTGTCCCTTCCCCACTGTGAAGAATATCAACATGACAGGAAGGCTATGTGCGCCCCTTCCCCACATTTAAGTTTATCAACATGACAGGAAGGCTATGTGTGCCCCTTCCCCACATTGAAGTTTATCAACATGACAGGTAGGCTATGTGTGCCCCTTCCCCACAGTGAAGTATATCAACATGACAGGTATGCTATGTGTGCCCCTTCCTGACAGTGAAATAATTTCAACATGACAGGAAGGCTATTATATACCCCTTCCCCACAGTGAAGTATATCAACATGACAGGTAGGCTATGTGTTCCCCTTCCCCACAGTGAAGTATATCAACATGACAGGTAGGCTATGTGTTCCCCTTCCCCACAGTGAAGCGTATCAGCATGACATTTACATTTACGTCATTTAGCAGACACTCTTACCCAGAGCGACTTACAAATTGGTGCATTCACCTTATAGCCAGTGGGATAACCACTTTACAACATGACAGGAAGGCTATGTGTACCCCTTCCCCACAGTAAAGCATATCAACATGACAGGTAGGCTATGTGTGCCCCTTCCCCACTGTGAAGTATATCAACATGACAGGAAGGCTATGTGTGCCCCTTCCCCACAGTGAAGTATATCAACATGACATGAAGGCTATGTGTACTCCTTCCCCACAGTGAACCACAGTGTGGTCCTCTGTAGCTCAGCTGGTAGAGCATGGCGCTTGTAACGCCAAGGTAGTGGGTTCGATCCCCGGGACCACCCATACACAAACATTTATGCACGCATGACTGTAAGTCGCTTTGGATAAAAGCGTCTGCTAAATGGCATATTATTATAACATGACAGGTAGGCTATGTGTGCCCCTTCCCCACATTGAAGTTTATCAACATGACAGGTAGGCTATGTGTGCCCCTTCCCCACAGTGAAGTACATGACAGGTATGCTATGTGTGCCCCTTCCTGACAGTGAAATAATTTCAACATGACAGGAAGGCTATTATATACCCCTTCCCCACAGTGAAGTATATCAACATGACAGGTAGGCTATGTGTGCCCCTTCCCCACAGTGAAGCGTATCAGCATGACATTTACATTTACGTCATTTAGCAGACACTCTTACCCAGAGCGACTTACAAATTGGTGCATTCACCTTATAGCCAGTGGGATAACCACTTTACAACATGTCAGGAAGGCTATGTGTACCCCTTCCCCACAGTAAAGCATATCAACATGACAGGTAGGCTATGTGTGCCCCTTCCCCACTGTGAAGTATATCAACATGACAGGAAGGCTATGTGTGCCCCTTCCCCACAGTGAAGTATATCAACATGACATGAAGGCTATGTGTACTCCTTCCCCACAGTGAACCACAGTGTGGTCCTCTGTAGCTCAGCTGGTAGAGCACGGCGCTTGTAACGCCAAGGTAGTGGGTTCGATCCCCGGGACCACCCATACACAAACATTTATGCACGCATGACTGTAAGTCGCTTTGGATAAAAGCGTCTGCTAAATGGCATATTATTATAACATGACAGGTAGGCTATGTGTGCCCCTTCCCCACTGTGAAGTATATCAACATGACAGGTAGGCAATGTGTGCCCCTTTCCCACATTGAAGTATATCAACATGACAGGTATGTTATGTGTGCCCCTTCCTGACAGTGAAGTATTTCAACATGACAGAAAGGCTATTTTATACCCCTTTCCCACAGCGAAGTATATCAACATGACAGGAAGGCTCTGTGTGCTCCTTCCCCACAGTGAAGTATATCAACATGACAGGAAGGCTATGTGTACCCCTTCCCCACAGTGAAGTATATCAACATGACAGGAAGGCTATGTGCGCCCCTTCCCACTGTGAAGTATATCAACATGACAGGAAGGCTATGTGTACCCCTTCTCCACATTGAACTATTTCAATATGACAGGAAGTCTATGTTTACCCCTTCCCCACAGTAAAGTTTTTTTTTTTTTTTGGGGGGGGGGTGGGGTAAGGGGGGTGTTGAAGGATTACTTTATCCTATCCCAGGTATTCCTTAAAGAGGTGGGGTTTCAAGTGTCTCCGGAAGGTGGTGAGTGACTCCGCCATCCTGGCGTCGTGAGGGAGCTTGTTCCACCATTGGGGTGCCAGAGCAGCGAACAGTTTTGACTGGGCTGAGCGGGAACTGTGCTTCCGCAGAGGTAGGGGGGCCAGCAGGCCAGAGGTGGATGAACGCAATGCCCTCGTTTGGGTGTAGGGACTGATCAGAGCCTGAAGGTACGGAGGTGCCGTTCCCCTCATAGCTCCGTAGGCAAGCACTATGGTCTTGCAGCAGATGCGACCTTCAACTGGAAGCCAGTGGAGTGTGCGGAGGAGCGGGGTGACGTGAGAGAACTTGGGAAGGTTGAACACCAGACCGGCTGCGGCATTCTGGATGAGTTGTAGGGGTTTAATGGCACAGGCAGGGAGCCCAGCCAACAGCGAGTTGCAGTAATCCAGACGGGAGATGACAAGTGCCTGGATTAGGACCTGTGCCGCTTCCTGTGTAAGGCAGGGTTGTACTCTACGAATGTTGTAGAGCATGAACCTACAGGATCGGGTCACCGCCTTGATGTTAGCGGAGAACGACAGGGTGTTGTCCAGGGTCACGCCAAGGCTCTTTGCACTCTGGGAGGAGGACACAATGGAGTTGTCAACCGTGATGGCGAGATCATGGAACGGGCAGTCATTTCCCGGGAGGAAGAGCAGCTCCGTCTTGCCGAGGTTCAGCTTGAGGTTCTGATCCGTCATCCACACTGATATGTCTGCCAGATATGCAGACATGCGATTCGCCACCTGGTTATCAGAAGGGGGAAAGGAGAAGATTAGTTGTGTGTTGTCTGCGTAGCAATGATAGGAGAGGCCATGTGAGGATATGACAGAGCCAAGTGACTTGGTGTATAGCGAGAATAGGAGAGGGCCTAGAACTGAGCCCTGGGGGACACCAGTGGTGAGAGCACGTGGTGCGGAGACAGATTCTCGCCACGCCACTTGGTAGGAGCGACCTGTCAGGTAGGACGCAATCCAAGAGTGAGCCGTGCCGGAGATGCCCAACTCTGAGAGGGTGGAGAGGAGGATCTGATGGTTCACAGTATCAAAGGCAGCAGACAGGTCTAGAAGGACAAGAGCAGAGGAGAGAGAGTTAGCTTTAGCAGTGTGGAGAGCCTTCGTGACACAGAGAAGAGCAGTCTCAGTTGAATGACCAGTCTTGAAACCTGACTGGTTTGGATCAAGAAGGTCATTCTGAGAGAGATAGCAAGAGAGTTGGCTAAAGACGGTACGCTCAAGAGTTTTGGAGAGAAAAGAAAGAAGGGATACTGGTCTGTAGTTGTTGAAATCTGAGGATCGAGTGTAGGTTTTTTGAGAAGGGGTGCAACTCTCGCTCTCTTGAAGTCAGAAGGGACATAGCCAGCGGTCAAGGATGAGTTGATGAGCGAGGTGAGGTAAGGGAGAAGGTCTCCGGAAATGGTCTGGAGAAGAGAGGAGGGGATAGGGTCAAGCGGGCAGGTTGTTGGGCGGCCGGCCGTCACAAGTCGCAAGATTTCATCTGGAGAGAGAGGGGAGAAAGAAGTCAAAGCATAGGGTAGGCGAGTGTGAGCAGGACCAGCAGTGTCATTTGACTTAACAAACGAGGATCGGATGTCGTCAACCTTCTTTTCAAAATGGTTGACAAAGTCATCCACAGAGAGGGAGGAGGATTCAGCAGGGAGGAGAAGGTGGCAAAGAGCTTCCTAGGGTTAGAGGCAGATGCTTGGAATTTAGAGTGGTAGAAAGTGGCTTTAGCAGCAGAAACAGAGGAAGAAAATGTAGAGAGGAGGGTGTGAAAAGATGCCTGGTCCGCAGGGAGTCTAGTTTTCCTCAATTTCCGCTCGGCTGCCCGGAGCCCTGTTCTGTGAGCTCGCAATGAGTCGTCAAGCCACGGAGCAGGAGGGGAGGACCGAGCTGGCGGGAGGATAGGGGACATAGAAAGTCAAAGGATGCAGAAAGTGAGGAGAGGAGGGTTGAGGAGGCAGAATCAGGAGATTGGAGGGAGAAGGATTGAGCAGAGGGAAGAGATGATAGGATGGAAGAGGAGAGAGTAGCGGGAGAGAGAGAGCGAAGGTTGCGGCGGCGCATTACCATCTGAGTAGGGGCAGAGTGAGTAGTGTTGGAGGAGAGTGAGAGAGAAAAGGATACAAAGTAGTGGTCGGAGACATGGAGGGGAGTTGCAGTGAGATTAGTAGAAGAACAGCATCTAGTAAAGATGAGGTCAAGCGTATTGCCTGCCTTGTGTTCAAGGCGTTAAGCTCATTGATGAACTCTCCAAGGGAACCTGGAGGGCGATAAATGATAAGTATGTTACATTTGAATGGGCTAGTGACTGTGACAGCATGGAATTCAAATTAGGAGATAGACAGATGGGTCAGGGGAAAAAGAGAGAATGTCCACTTGGGAGAGATGAGGATTCCTGTGCCACCACCCCACTGACCAGATGCTCTCGGGGTATGCCAGAACACATAGTCAGACGAGGAGAGAGCATTAGGAGTAGCAGTGTTTTCAATGGTAATCCATGTTTCCGTCAGCGCCAAGAAGTCGAGGGACTGGAGGGTAGCATAGGCTGAGATGAACTCTGCCTTGTTGGCCGCAGAACGGCAGTTCCAGAGGCTGCCGGAGACCTGGAACTCCACGTGGGTCGTGCGCGCAGGGACATCCAGGTTAGAGTGGCAGCAGCCACGCGGTGTGAGGCGTTTGTATGGCCTGTGCAGAGAGGAGAGAACAGGGATAGACAGACACATAGTTGACAGGCTACAGAAAATGGCTACAATAATGCAAAGGAGATCGGAATGAAATGAACTAAACATCTGGGAAAGCGAGAGAGCGGGGCCTCCCTCACTTACGTTTCACTGAAACACCCAAATATAACTCTACCAACTTCCACCTCAGAAACTATAATTGTTGTAAACTACAGCGGTTCAATGTTTTCTAGGAATAGACTAACTTAGTTTATTCAGCTAGCTAACTTGGTACAGTACTCTTCCATGAAAACCGTCCAGGGCACCGAATCCTATGACGCCACAGCCAACTAGCATGCCAGCCTCCAACACACGGTTTAGCACTAATACTCGGTCACAACAAACCACCAGTGTGTCAACACACCAAGCAGATCATTCGTGTCCGTGTCTAACGTTGTGGGTTAGTCCCGACAGCTTGAGCGAGTCCGTCGTCAACTTATTCAGCCAGTTAGTTAGCTAGAATAGTTAGCATACTAGCTAGCCATTGCTTTCTGCCAACGAAGAAACCCCTCCTCCCACGGCACGAACACACAGAGAGAGCCAAGCTAACGTTAACTAGTCACCCATGTCCCGAGTTCCCTTGAACGACTCTGGTTTCCAGTATGTAAAAACAAAACACAAATGTAGGTTATAACTTACCCCTAGCAGCTACTGTTAACTAGTCAAGTGCAAAGCTAGCCACTGAATCGACTCAGCCAGTTCGCGTCTGTTCACTAGGTCGTTCCAGCTATTGTTTAGTAGCTATCCAGGTAGCAACAAGCTAGCTACATTTCAAGCACAGTAGCTACTAACTACCTAACGTTAACGCTTCAGACAATGAGGTTAGAAAAACAGCTGAATGGTAGGCAGCTAGCTGGCGTAATTACAGGTACTCTCAAGCGTGAAACAACTATCCACAGTTGCTAATAGTTACCAGTAGCTACCCGCTAGCTAGTCCAGGTAGTGGGTTAGCTAGCCTCGTGCTTCACCGGGCTCAGTCGAATACAATACTTTCCTACCATACTTACATACAATAACCTACGATAACTACAACAACCCACGATAACTACCTACAATACCTAACTACAATCTAAATACATAGTTTAAGCTTTACTCGACACAATATAAGCCATATAAGCCAAACTTACCTCCCGCCAGAGAGAGACACAACCTCACCCGACGACTGCAACTGATTTACAAGGAAGGCTATGTGCGCCCCTTCCCCACAGTGAAGTATATCAACATGACAGGAAGGCTATGTGCGCCCCTTCCCCACAGTGAAGTATATCAACATGACAGGTAGGCTATGTGTGCCCCTTCGCCACAGTGAAGTATATCAACATGACAGGTAGGCTATGTGTTCCACTTCCCGACAGTGAAGTATATCAACATGACAGGTAGGCTATGTGTTCCCCTTCCCCACAGTGAAGTATATCAACATAAAAGGTAGGCTATGTGTACCCCTTCACCACAGTGAAGCATATCAACATGACAGGTAGGCTATGTGTGCCCCTTCCCCACAGTGAAGTATATCAACATGACAGGTAGGCTATGTCTGCCCCTTCCCCACAGGTAGGCTATGTGTTTCCCTTCCCCACAGTGAAGTAGGTCAACATGACAGGAAGGCTCTGTGTGCTCTTTCCCCACAGTGAAGGATATCAACATGACAGGTAGGCTGTGTGTACTTATTCCCCACAGTGAAGCATATCAACATGACAGGTAGGCTATTTTATACCCCTTCCCCACAGTGAAGAATTTCAGCATGACAGGAAGGCTATGTGTGCCCCTTTCCCACAGTGAGGTATATATCAACATGACACGTATGCTATGTGTGCCCCTTCCTGACAGTGAAGTATTTCAACATGACAGGAAGGCTATTATATACCCTTTCCCCACAGTGAAGGATATCAACATGACAGGTAGGCTATGTGTACCTATTCCCCACAGTGAAGCATATCAACACGACAGGTAGGCTTTTTTATACCCCTTCCCCACAGTTAAGCATATCAACATGACAGGAAGGCTATGTGTGCCCCTTCCCCACTGTGAAGTTTATCAACATGACAGGTAGGCTATGTGTGCCCCTTTCCCACAGTGAGGTATATATCAACATGACAGGTATGCTATGTGTGCCCCTTCCTGACAGTGAAGTATTTCAACATGACAGGAAGGCTATTATATACCCCTTCCCCACAGTGAAGCATATCAACATGACAGGTAGGCTATGTGTTCCCCTTCCCCACTGTGAAGTAAATCAACATGATAGGAAGGCTATATGTTCCCCTTCCCCGCAGTGAAGCATATCAACATGACATGAAGGCTATGTGTGCCACTTCACCACAGTGATTTTTATCAACATGACAGGTAGGCTATGTGTGCCCCTTCCCCACAGTGAATAATATTTACATGACAGGTAGGCTATGTGTTCCCCTTCCGACAGTGAAGTATATCAACATGACAGGAAAGCTATGTGTACCCCTTCCCCACAGTGAAGCATATCATCATGACAGGTAGGCTATGTGTTCCCCTTCCCCACTGTGAAGTATATCAACATGACAGGAAGGCTATGTGTACCCCTTTCCCCACAGTGAAGTATTTCAGCATTACAGGTTGGCTCTGTGTACCCCTTCCCCACAGTGAAGTATATCGACATGACAGGTAGGCTATGTGTGCCCCTTCCCCACTGTGAAGTATATCCACATGACAGGTAGGCTATGTGTGCCCCTTCCCCACAGTGAAGTATATCCACATGACAGGTAGGCTATGTGTTCCCCTTCCCCACTGTGAAGCATATCAGCAAGGCTATGTGTACACATTTTACATTTTAGTCATTTAGCAGATGCTCTTATGCAGAGAGACTTACAGTTAGTGAGTGCATAAATTTTTATTTATTTTTCATACTGGCCCCCCGTGGGAATCGAACCCACAACCCTGGCGTTGCAAGCGCCATGCTCTACCAACTGAGATACACGGGGCTATACACCTTCCCCACAGTTAAGTATATCAACATGACAGGTAGGCTATGTGTGCCCTTTTCCCACTGTGAAGCATATCAACATGACAGGAAGGCTATGTGTACCCCTTCCCCACAGTGAAGTATATCAACATGACAGGAAGGCTACATGTGACCCTTCCCCACAGTGAAGTATATCAACATAACAGGTAGGCTATGTGTGCCACTTCCCCACAGTGAAGCATATCAACATGACATGAAGGTTATATTTGCCCCTTCCCCACAGTGAAGTATATCAACATGACAGGAAGGCTATGTGTACCCCTTCCCCACAGTGAAGTATATCAACATGACAGGTAGGCTATATGTGCCCCTTCCCCACAGTGAAGCATATCAAACATGACAGGAAGGCTATGTGTGCCCCTTCCCCACAGTGAAGGATGTGAAATGCTCTGCCGTTGTTTAGAATTTAAATTATATCTTGCAGGGATGAATGTTGGAGACTCAAGCCAAATGAGATAACAAGCCAAATCAGTGCAGAGTGACAATCAGGCCATATGTAACCTTTGTGCGCTCTAGAATGTTTTAACTTCAGGCCAGACTTTTCTCAATTTTTTAAAATAATTTGTATCATGTTAAATATTAGCCACCACTGTCAGTAATACCCATCCACACACATTTTTAACTGTCACTTGTCTCCAAGGGCAAGTGCTGAGGCACATTCTATTAGATATTCGAATGGCCCAATTCATGTGGCCGGTGTAGAGACCTTTCTTCTCCTCTGCCCTCAACTATGGCGTTTATTTCATATTTTTTTCACCCAAGCTATAACCTAAATCCAACGACATGGTTACATGTGTTGTTGATTTCACATTGAATTCACGTTAGTTGACAACACAACCAAATGTAAATCAAAACTAAACGTTGAACTGAAGTCTGTGACCAGTGGGATGATGTGCTCTCATACATTAGAAACATTTGTCTGCAGCTCATTCCTACAGCATTGCGTTAGATCTGGGTTTATGTGCCACGGACTGCCACCAACGATTGCCCTCGCTGGCAGACTTTTGTCGAGATTTATATTGAAGGTAAACAGAGGGAGGTGACTAGGTTGCATATTAATGAGGAGAAATGGGGTTGGTGCCCATAGAGGGCCCAGTTATGTAAACACTAATCTCCATGCCAATCCACCCATCCTGCTAACATTTGATTTAGCCACCAACTCCTGGTTTGGAGACCAGGTTCACTGTATTTTACTGAATGTGAAGTCAAGTAAAACCTCAACAGTGTTTTATGTTCTCCCTGCATCTGTTTATTTTGGACCAGCATGATCAAATAGTGACAACAATGACTTGAGGAGGTCTCCACCAACGTCATCCCCAGATCCCCCCACTGGGTTGGATCAACAACAGTGCTAACTAAAGCACACAGAATCTTAGCAGACACAGTAGTAATTGCCATATCATATACAATATTTAGGAGTTGACATTAGTAATGCATAACATTTTTATTGTAATCAACCAGATCACCAATCACTCAGAAATAAACTGTGTTGATGCAACAGGCACAAGTACACCTAAGGTATCGTAGCTGTAAACGTGTGTATCATTTTGGTTGTTGGGGGATTCATTTTGTTACTTGGGGGGGGGAAAACACCCCCAACCCCATTGGTCTTTCATATTCTGCCAAAATTGCCCGTGCATGTCCTCAGACAAGCTAAGCATTAAGTATAGCAGAGATGTGATTTACTGGAGACAGTCACAACCATAGATCCTCCCCTAGAAAACTAAAGAAAGAAACCTCACAGATTCCATGTGGTGGCTTACCCACAAAATCATCAGGGTTCTGGTGGCAAACTGATCCAAACCAGTCTTATTTCCCCCCACATTTGAGGGACTTCTGTACATTAGACTCAAGTATATTTTGATGCAACACACAGAGTCAACCAAAAGGACAAGAAAAGACAAGAAAAAGTAACAAGGAGGTCAAAATGGTGCTTAGCCCAGTACCTCTCATTATTTAGTCCCCTTGTGTCCCTCTGGCCATTTCACTCCCAGTTCCAACACAGTGACATTTAAATAACTTTACTCCTAACAGGAAGGCTTGGGCAAAGTCTCGTTCAGATCCGCTATATTTAGACGTCAGTGTTTATAAATTGCATCCCTTCACAAATGTATTGACTCAAGCTCGGATTTACTGGAGGCAGTCAGAAGGCCCAGCAGCCCTTTCTCTCTGGTCTCATCCAGGCAGTCAGGGGTTGCTGTGGCAGCAGTCAGCCAGCCGTGGGTGGACAGCAGTCAGCCAGCCGTGGGTGGACAGCAGTCAGCCAGCCGGGAGTGAACAGCAGTCAGCCAGCCGGGGGTGGACAGCAGTCAGCCAGCCGGGGGTAGACAGCAGGCTTGCAGCCAGCTGCATTCTCCCGGTCACAGAGGGCTAGCGTGCCCTAGATTCTTGCACTCAATCATCCCTTCTCTTTAGAGTTATTGTATTCTGGAGAATTTGGCCACCAGAAAGATGGTGAGGACGATAGTAGGCTATGTAGTCAATAGAACACTGGAGCCATTGTCTCCCTTTAGGAAGATTTCACTAAGGATTTGGACTGTGTCCTCTTTCCCATTGTGATCCCCCAATTACTCTTAATGATACAGGCAGAATGGTAAAAATTGAGGTTCTTACATCTAACGAAGATTTATGCTATTGGAATCTTTCCCTTTGCCATTTGTATGTGTATTTATTATGGATCCCCATCAGTTCCTGCCAAGGCAGCAGCTACTCTTCCTGGGGTCCAGCAAAATAAAGCATTACAGATTTCGCAACATATTAAGCGTGTGCCCTCAGGCCTCTACTCTACTACCACATATCTATAACACAAAATCCATGTGTACGTGTGTATAGTGCGTATGTTATCGTGTGTTTGTATGCATGTGTCTATGTTTGTGTTGCTTCACAGTCCCCACTGTTCCATAAGGTGTATTTTTATCTGTTTTTTAAATCTAATTTTACTGCTGGCATGAGTTAGTTGATGTGGAATAGAGTTCCATGTAGTCATGGCTCTATGTAGTACTGTGCGCCTCCCATAGTCTGTTCTGGACTTGGGGACTGTGAAGAGACCTCTGGTGGCATGTCTTGTGGGGTATGCATGGGTGTCCGAGCTGTGTGCCAGTAGTTCAAACAGACAGCTCGGTGCATTCAGACAGCTCGGTGCATCTCACAAATACAAGTAGTGATGAGGTCAATCTCTCCTCCACTTTGAGCCAGGAGAGATTGACATGCATATTATTAATGTTAGCTCTCTGTGTACATCCAAGGGCCACCCGTGCTGCCCTGTTCTGAGCCAATTGCAATTTTCCTAAGTCCCTCTTTGTGGCACCTGACCACACGACTGAACAGTAGTCCAGGTGCGACAAAGCTAGGTCCTGTAGGACCTGCCTTGTTGATAGTGCTGTTAAGAATGCAGAGCAGCGCTTTATTATAGACAAACTTCTCCCCATCCTAGCTACTGTTGTATCAATATGTTTTGACCATGACAGTTTACAATCCAGTGTTACTCCAAGCAATTTAGTCTCCTCAATTTGCTCAATTTCCACATTATTCATTACAAAATTGAGTTGAGGTTTAGGGTTTAGTAAATGATTTGTCCCAAATACAATGCTTTTAATTTTTGTAATATTTAGGACTAACTTATTCCTTGCCACCCATTCTGAAACTAACTGCAGCTCTTTGATAAGTGTTGCTGTCATTTCAGTCGCTGTGGTAGCTGACGTGTATAGTGTTGAGCCATCCGCATACATAGACACACTGGCTTTACTCTTTACGTTAGTAAAGATTTTTAAAAAGTAAGGGTCCTAGACAGCTGCCCTGGGGAATTCCTGATTCTACCTGGATTTTGTTGGTGAGGCTTCCATTAAAGAACACCCTCTGTGTTCTGTTAGACAGGTAACTCTTTATCCACAATATAGCAGGTGGTGTAAAGCCATAACACATACGTTTTTCCAGCAATAGACTATGATCGATAATGTCAAAAGCTGCACTGAAGACTAACAAAACAGCCCCCACAATCTTTTTATCATCAATTTCTCGCAGCCAATCATCAGTCATTTGTGTAAGTGCTGTGCTTGTTGAATGTCCTTCCCTATAAGCATGCTGAAAGTCTGTTGTCAATTTATTTACTGTAAAATAGCATTGTATCTGGTCAAACACAATTTTTTCCAAAAGTTTACTAAGGGTTGGTAACAGGCTTATTGGTCGGCTATTTGAGCCAGTTAAGGGGGCTTTATCTATTCTTAGGTAGGGGAATAACCTTTGCTTCCCTCCAGGCCTGAGGGCACACACTTTCTAGTAGGCTTAAATTGAAGACATGGCAAACAGGAGTGAATTTTCCATCCAAGATGTCAGACCCCGGTGGCTTGTCATTGTTGATAGACAACAATCATTTTTTCACCTCTTCCACACTTACTTTACGGAATTCAAAATTACATCTCTGATGATGTTTTCTGGGTAACGTGAGGGACACTGCCATGTTGCTGTGTACTTTGTGCTCGTAGATGACATCTGGAACAGGCTGAGGGGCGTTGCGGGTCCAATGAGCCAAGTGATCATTTAGCACGTCTTTAGCAGGGCCGGTGACTGAGGAGCTGCGAGACTGACTCCCAGTAGCATATGGCTTTGTAGTTAGGCAAGGAGTCACCCCCTCCTGGGCCGAACAGCTGTCACACCACAAACAGCCAATTACATGTACTTTTAAAAGCCAGTGAACTGAACAGGTCCAACAATCACTGCTAGGTTTCCCACCCTCAACCTCAGGATGCCCCTGCGTCTTCCTCCTCCTGGGTTTTTTCCATGGAAACTTCTGCCCCACACTCAAGGAACATCTGGTTGTGAATGGACTAGCTTATTCCACTCAGATGGTACCTGGAATGGAGATGCCATGCACTTCCTCTGAAGACCGGTGTTAAGAGGGAGGCTCAGTGGGTTCAGGGGTCACCACGGGCCAGGGTCATCTCTTCCATGACCTGAGCTGTGGAGGATCAGCATGAGGAGAGTCACTCAGGTGTTTTCTCCCTCCCATGGGTTCCTTATGATAAATCATGGGGAAGTGGCGGCCGCTATTCCACAGAGCAGACCCTTTGATCTTGCCTCCGTGGTAATAAAGGGCTTTGAAGCTGCTTTAGCACTGTCCATGTTTCACAATGTCAGACTCCAAGCTGAGACTGCTTTTCTGAATGGAGGTGTTGTTGCCTTGATCTTAAATCTTAAAGGGACGTGGCCTCCTTGACTACTGTTAGGTGAGAGTCAGTGGAAGTGCTTGGAGTCGGCCATGGTACCATCCTGTCCTCCTATAGTTGTGATAATGAGAACCTCCAATTCTGATCCAGATGTATCTTTCCACAGGAAACCAAGCGACATAGATCTACCTACAGTTGAAGTCTGAAGTTTACGTACACCTTAGCCAAATACATTTAAACTCAGTTTTTCACAATTTCTGACATTTAATCCTAGTAAGAATTCCCTGCTTAGGTCAGTTAGGATCACCACTTTATTTTAAGAAAGTGAAATGTCAGAATAATAGTAGAGAGAATTATTCTGCTTCAGCTTTTATTTATTTCATCACATTCCCAGTGGGTCAGAAGTTTACATACACTCAATTAGTATTTGGTAGCATTGCCTTTAAATTGATTAACTTAGGTCAAACTTTTCGGATAGCCTTCCACAAGCTTCCCACAATAAGTTGGGTGAATTTTGGCCCATTCCTCCTGACAGAGCTGGTGTAACTGAGTCAGGTTTGTAGGCCTCCTTGCTCGCACATGCTTTTTCAGTTCTGCCCACACATTTTCTAAAGGATTGAGGTCAGGGCTTTGTGATGGCCAGTCCATTACCTTGACTTTGTTGTCCTTAAGCGATTTTGCCACAACTTTGGAAGTATGCTTGGGACCCATTTGTGACCAAACTTTAACTTCCTGACTGATGTCTTGAGATGTTGCTTCAATATATTCACATAATTTTCCTTCCTCAGCATGATGCTGCCACCCCCGTGCTTCACGGTTGGGATGGTGTACTTCGGCTTGCAAGCAACCCCCTTTTTCCTCCAAACATAACGATGGTCATTATGGCCAAACAGTTCTATTTTTATTTCATCAGACCAGAGGACATTTCTCAAAAAATTACGATCTTTGTCCCCATGTGCAGTTGCAAACCGTAGTCTGGCAGTTTTGGTGCAGTGGCTTCTTCCTTGCTGAGCGGCCTTTCAGGTTATGTCGATATAGGATTTGTTTTACTGTGGATATAGATACTTTTGTACCTGTTTCCTCCAGCATCTTCACAAGGTCCTTTGCTGTTGTTCTGGGATTGATTTGCACATTTTGCACCAAAGTATGTTCATCTCTAGGAGACAGAACGCGTCTCCTTCCTGAGCGGTATGACGGCTGCGTGGTCCCATGGTGTTTATACTTGCGTACTATTGTTTGTACAGATGAACGTGGTACCTTCAGGAGTTTGAAATTGCTCCCAAGGATGAACCAGACTTGTGGAGATCTACAAAAAAATGTCTGAGGTCTTTGCTGATTTCTTTTGATTTTCCCATGATGTCAAGCAAAGAGGCACTGAGTTTGAAGGTAGGCCTTGAAATACATCCACAGATACACCTCCAATTGACTCAAATGATGTCAATTAGCCTATCAGAAGCTTCTAAAGCCATGACATTATTTTCTGGAATTTTCCAAGCTGTTTAAAGGCACAGTCAACTTAGTGTATGTAAACTTCTGACCCACTGGAATTGTGATACAGTGAATTATAAGTGAAATAATCTGTTGGAAAAATTACTTGTGTCATGAACAAGGTAGATGTCCTAACCGACTTGCCAAAACTATAGTTTGTTAACAAGAAATGTGTGGAGTGGTTGAAAAACGAGTTTTAATGACTCCAACCTAAGTGTATGTATACTTCTGACTTCAACTGTATATAATTTAGTACGCTACACAGTAACCATGGTATGCTGCTAATATTACCACGTCAAAAGCAGGCTTACTCATTTAGTCAGTTTCTCATTTAGTCAGTTTCTCATTTAGTCAGTTTCTCATTTAGTCAGTTTCTTATCCCATCCTAAACTACCATAGCATCCTGAGGACAGAGGCCATCCTGTACATGAGCTGGGTAATTGAGCAGTAAACAGGAATCCCTCCTAATAGTCAGGTACATGCCATCAGCCTGTCTCTTTGATAAGAAGAGACCCTTCCCCTTGTCAGGGTCTTGTCAAACAGCATCCTGCCAAGGAACTCAACAAGCTCTCACAGTCTCATGTCAGAATTAGACATTCATCTATGTTTCTGAAACATTACATTTCAAAGTTGTTACAAATGTCAAATTTCGAAGTGTTTAAGGTTAAGTGTAGGCATTAACTCCGAATTCTTAAAGTTAGGCATTAACTCTGAATGGTTAAGGTAAGGGTCAACGTTTGTGATAGGCTTAAAATAAAAATATTAAAAACCTTTTGAACCAGAGGCAGAGGCTTACGCCCATCCACTATCCTGGTCCACAGCACCCTTGCAAAACCAAAATCTACTTGAAAATAACAGCGCTCACTGTTGCCCCTAGTGGCCGGTTTCCACATAATCACCCGACATGGATGGACGTCGAATACTGACTTGTATGAAGGAACTGGCTAATATACTGTACCTTCTAGAGGGTGGAGCCCAAGGCCTACTTCTAGAGGGTGGAGCCCAAGGCCTACTTCTAGAGGGAGGAGCCCAAGGCCTACTTCTAGAGGGAGGAGCCCAAGTCCTACTTCTAGAGGGAGGAGCCCAAGGCCTACTTCTATAGGGTGGAGCCCAAGACCTACTTCTAGAGGGAGGAGCCCAAGTCCTACTTCTAGAGGGAGGAGCCCAAGGCCTACTTCTATAGGGTGGAGCCCAAGACCTACTTCTAGAGGGTGGAGCCCAAGGCCTACTTCTAGAGGGAGGAGCCCAAGTCCTACTTCTAGAGGGAGGAGCCCAAGTCTTACTTCTAGAGGGAGGAGTCCAAGACCTACTTCTAGAGGGAGGAGATTACTTTTAAAAATATATTTGTAGTCATTTGAGTAGACACTCTTATCCAGAGAGACTTGCAGGAGCAGTTAGGGTTAAGAGCCTTGTTGAAGGGAATGTCAACAGATATTTTTTACCTAGTTGGCACTGGGATTCAAACCAGCGACCTTTCGATTACTAAAACAATGCTCTTAATCACTAGGCTACCTGCCACCCTGTTAGAGGGCTGAGCCCAAGGCCTACCGCTGGTTCTCTAGGGGACGGTAACACGTTCTAATGGAGCAGACTGTTAGACACACAGGGCAGTGTATGTGTGTGGGGGGGGGTGAGTGAACTGGGGATCAATGAGGAGGAACTCCGTACCTAGCTGCCGCATCGTTAACCTCGGTGGAGGAGTAGCCCCTGCTGCCAGGCAGGTGTGAATAACCCCCATTCTCACCTTGGACCATCCCCAAGTGTCAAAGGCCTGCTGGGCTGCCACTTCACAGAGGCTGCTGGGCTGCCACATTACAGAGGCTGCTGGGAAAGATCCAGGCAGAAACAACACAGACAGAGAGACCCCAACCAGAGGGACACCTGGAAGTAGCGATACCAGAGGGACACCAGGAAGTAGCGACACCAGAGGGACACCTGAAAGTAGCGACATCAGAGGGACACCTGGAAGTAGCGACACAAGGTTATGCATACAATGACTTTGACCTCCATAGTTTTTTTATGGCCTTGGTTTTTATCTTATAACCTGTGCTTTACTAAGTAGGAAACAGCAGGATTTTGACCCAGATTATTGATGAAGTGGTTTAGTAGAGGGCTCTCTAAGAAGAGGGCTGTCGGAAGCACGTCTGTTGGTTTATTAGCAATCCTTTTTTTTATATAGATGACTACTGCATAGTGTATATCACAGCCATATATAGACCTCTAGAAATGGCTCTATTGGGAATATAGGGTATATAGCTATATATTAGTATTTGGTAGCATTGCCTTTAAATTGTTTAACTTGTGTCAAACGTTTTTGGTAGCCTTCCACAAGCTTCCCACAATAAGTTGGGTGAATTTTGGCCCATTCCTCCTGACAGAGCTGGTGTAACTGAGTCAGGTTGGTAGGCCTCCTTGCTCACACACGCTTTTTCAGTTCTGCCCACACATTTTCTATAAGATTGAGGTCAGGACTTTGTGATGGCCAGTCCATTGCCTTGACTTTGTTGTCCTTAAGCGATTTTGCCACAACTTTGGAAGTATGCTTGGGGTCATTGTCCATTTGGAAGACCCATTTGTGACCAAACTTTAACTTCCTGACTGATGTCTTGAGATGTTGCTTCAATATATTCACATCATTTTCCTTCCTCATGATGCCATCTATTTTGTGAAGTGCACCAGTCCCTCCTGCAGAAAAGCACCCCCACAGCATGATGCTGCCACCCCCGTGCTTCACGGTTGAGATGGTGTTCTTCGGCTTGCAAGCACCCCCTTTTTCCTCCAAACATAACGATGGTCATTATGGCCAAACAGTTCTATTTTTGTTTCATCAGAGCAGAGGACATTTCTCCAAAAAGTACGATCTTTGTCCCCATGTGCAGTTGCAAACTGTAGTCTGGCTTTTTTATGGTGGTTTTGGAGCAGTAGCTTCTTCCTCGCTGAGTGGCCTTTCAGGTTATGTCGATATAGGACTTGTTTTACTGTTGATATAGATACTTTTGTACCTGTTTCCTCCAGCATCTTCACAAGGTCCTTTGCTGTTGTTCTGGGATTGATTTGCACTTTTCGCACCAAAGTACGTTTATCTCTAGGAGACAGACAGAACGCGTCTCCTTCCTGAGAGGTACGACGGCTGCGTGGTCCCATGGTGTTTATACTTGCGTACTATTGTTTGTACAGATGAACGTGGTACCTTCAGGCGTTTGGAAATTGCTCCCAAGGATGAATCAGACTTGTGGAGGTCTACAACTTTTTTTTCTGAGGTCTTGGCTGATTTCTTTTGATTTTCCCATGATGTCAAGCAAAGAGGCACTGAGTTTGAAGGTAGGCCTTGAAATACATCCACAGGTACACCACACATTGACTCAAATGATGTCAATTAGCCTATCAGAAGCTTCTAAGGCCATGACATCATTTTCTGGAATTTTCCAAGCTTTTTAAAGGCACAGTCAACTTAGTGTATGGTCTAAGGCACTGCATCGCAGTGCTAGCTGTGCCACTAGAGACCCTGGTTCGAATCCAGGCTCTGTCGTAGCCGGCCGCAACCGGGAGACCCATGGGGCGGCGCACAATTGGCACAGCGTCGTCCAGGGTAGGGGAGGGAATGGCCGGCAGGGATGTAGCTTAGTTGGTAGAGCATGGCGTTTGCAACGCCAGGGTTGTGGGTTCGTTTCCCACGGGGGGCCAGTATGAAAAAAAAAAAAAGTATGTATGCACTCACTAATGGTAAGTCGCTTTGGATAAGAGCATCTGCTAAATGACTAAAATGTAAACTTCTGACCCACTGGAATTGTGATACAGTGAATTATAAGTGAAATAATCTGTCTGTAAACAATTGTTGGAAAAATTACTGAACAAGGTAGATTTGCCAAAACTATAGTTTGTTAACAATAAATTTGTGGAGTGGTTGAAAAACAAGTTTTAATGACTCCAACCGAAGTGTACGTAAACTTCCGACTTCAACTGTATATGGGGTATATGGGGTATATAGGACATATAGGATATATAGCATATATAGGGCATATAGGGTATATAGGATGTATAGGGTATATAGGATATATAGGGTATGTAAGATATATAGGGTATATAGGGTATATAGGATGTATAGGGTATATAGGATATATAGGGTATGTAAGATATATAGGGTATATAGGGTATATAGGATGTATAGGACAATAGGACAAATAGGGCAATAGGATATATAGGGTATTTAGGATGTATAGGACAATAGGACATATAGGATATATAGGATACAGTGAGGGAAAAAAGTATTTGATCCCCTGCCGATTTGATCCACTCCCTTTAAGAGTGTGCTCCTAATCTCAGCTCGTTACCTGTATAAAAGACACCTGGGAGCCAGAAATCTTTCTGATTGAGAGGGGGTCAAATACTTATTTCCCTCATTAAAATGCAAATCAATTTATAACATTTTTGACATGCGTTTTTCTGAATTTTTTTGTTGTTATTCTGTCTCTCACTGTTCAAATAAACCTACCATTCAAATTATAGGCTGATCATGTCTTTGTCAGTGGGCAAACGTACAAAATCAGCAGGGGATCAAATACTTTTCCCCCTCACTGTATATAGGGTATGTAAGATATATAGGGTATATAGGTCATATAGGGTATATAAGATATATAGGATATATAATGTATATAGGGTATATAGTGTATATAGGATATATAGGATGTATAGGCCACTAGGGGCAACAGTGAGCGCTGTTATTTTCAAGTAGATTTTGGTTTTGCAAGGGTGTTGTGGACCAGGATAGTGGATGGGCGTAAGCCTCTGCCTCTGGTTCAAAAGGTTTTTAATATTTTTATTTTAAGCCTATCACAAACGTTGACCCTTACCTTAACCATTCAGAGTTAATGCCTAACTTTAAGAATTCGGAGTTAATGCCTACACTTAACCTTAAACACTTCGAAATTTGACATTTGTAACAACTTTGAAATGTAACGTTTCAGAAACATAGATGAATGTCTAATTCTGACATGAGACTGTGAGAGCTTGTTGAGTTCCTTGGCAGGATGCTGTTTGACAAGACCCTGACAAGGGGAAGGGTCTCGTCTTATCAAAGAGACAGGCTGATGGCATGTACCTGACTATTAGGAGGGATTCCTGTTTACTGCTCAATTACCCAGCTCATGTACAGGATGGCCTCTGTCCTCAGGATGCTGTGGTAGTTTAGGATGGGATAAGAAACTGACTAAATGAGAAACTGACTAAATGAGAAACTGACTAAATGAGAAACTGACTAAATGAGTAAGCCTGCTTTTGACGTGGTAATATTAGCAGCATACCATGGTTACTGTGTAGCGTACTAAATTATATACAGTTGAAGTCGGAAGTATACATACACTTAGGTTGGAGTCATTAAAACTCGTTTTTCAACCACTCCACAAATTTCTTGTTAACAAACTATAGTTTTGGCAAGTCGGTTAGGACAACTACCTTGTTCATGACACAAGTAATTTTTCCAACAGATTATTTCACTTATAATTCACTGTATCACAATTCCAGTGGGTCAGAAGTTTACATACACTAAGTAGACTGTGCCTTTAAACAGCTTGGAAAATTCCAGAAAATAATGTCATGGCTTTAGAAGCTTCTGATAGGCTAATTGACATCATTTGAGTCAATTGGAGGTGTATCTGTGGATGTATTTCAAGGCCTACCTTCAAACTCAGTGCCTCTTTGCTTGACATCATGGGAAAATCAAAAGAAATCAGCAAAGACCTCAGACATTTTTTTGTAGATCTCCACAAGTCTGGTTCATCCTTGGGAGCAATTTCCAAACTCCTGAAGGTACCACGTTCATCTGTACAAACAATAGTACGCAAGTATAAACACCATGGGACCACGCAGCCGTCATACCGCTCAGGAAGGAGACGCGTTCTGTCTCCTAGAGATGAACATACTTTGGTGCAAAATGTGCAAATCAATCCCAGAACAACAGCAAAGGACCTTGTGAAGATGCTGGAGGAAACAGGTACAAAAGTATCTATATCCACAGTAAAACAAATCCTATATCGACATAACCTGAAAGGCCGCTCAGCAAGGAAGAAGCCACTGCACCAAAACTGCCATAAAAAAGCCAGACTACGGTTTGCAACTGCACATGGGGACAAAGATCGTAATTTTTTGAGAAATGTCCTCTGGTCTGATTAAACAAAAATAGAACTGTTTGGCCATAATGACCATCGTTATGTTTGGAGGAAAAAGGGTGTTGCTTGCAAGCCGAAGAATACCATCCCAACTGTGAAACACGGGGGTGGCAGAATCATGCTGTGGGGGTGCTTTGCTGCAGGAGGGACTGGTGCACTTCACAAAATAGATGGCATCATGAGGAAGGAAAATGATGTGGATATATTGAAACAACATCTCAAGACATCAGTCAGGAAGTTAAAGCTTTTTCGCAAATGGGTCTTCCAAATGGACAATGACCCCAAGCATATTTCCAAAGTTGTGGCAAAATGGCTTAAGGACAACAAAGTCAAGGTATTGGAGTGGCCATCACAAAGCCCTGACGTCAATGCTATAGAAAATGTGTGGACAGTACTGAAAAAGCGTGTGCGAGCAAGGACAAACCTGACTCAGTTACACCAGCTCTGTCAGGAGGAATGGGCCAAAATTCACCCAATTTATTGTGGGAAGCTTGTGGAAGGCTACCCGAAACGTTTGACCCAAATTAAACAATTTAAAGGCAATGCTACCAAATACTAATTGAGTGTATGTAAACTTCTGACCCACTGGGAATGTGATGAAAGAAATAAAAGCTGAAATAAATCATTCTCTCTATTATTATTCGGACATTTCACATTCTTAAAATAAAGTGGTCCTAACTGACCTAAAACAGGACATTGTTACTAGGATTAAATGTCAGGAATTGTGAAAAACTGAGTTTACATAAATGTATTTGGCTAAGGTGTATTTAAACTTCCGACTTCAACTGTACGTATGATAACACAGTGGCAACTGATCCCGAGGAGAGGGAGGGACAGATCAGTCTAACTCCTAATGAAGTTTTGAGTATTTCACAGTGCTCTGATTCACTGTCTTTGGGCTCACTCGTATTGGCAAGGACGTAAAGCGGAAATCTTTCCAATGGGGAGGGATGGTTGGCTGTTGAGATACAAGGTCTTGCTGTATTGCGTTTCTCAAAATACCGAAAATTAATTGAGTCTCTTCTGAAATATGTGATGATAATTCTCATTAGTCAAGTGATACACATGCTGGAATATTAATGTGCTGCCATTATCTACTAAATGTATCAAGTCAAACTTATCTGCCATTATCTACTAAATGTATTAAGTCAAACTTATCTGCCATTATCTACTAAATGTATCAAGTCAAACGTATCTGCCTATCACATTTCAGGAGAAGACCCAGATGCAGACAGTGTTAAAGTAACAAAAGTTTATTACAAAAACAGGGGGCAGGCAAATGACAGGTCAAGGGCAGGCAGAGGTCAGTAATCCAGATCAGAGTCCAAAAGGTACAGAACTGCAGGCAGTCTCAGGGTCAGGGCAGGCAGAGGTCAATAATCCAGGGTGGTGTGACAAGGTACAGAACGGCAGGCAGGCTCAGGGTCAGGGCAGGGAGAATGGTCAAAACCTGGAAAAATAGAAAACAGGAACTTGAGAAAGACAGAAGCAAGGGGGAAAACGCTGGTAAGATTGACGAAACAAAACGAACTGGCAACAGACAAACAGAGAACAAAGGTATAAATACACTGGGGAAAATGCGGAAAATGGGCGACACCTGGAGGGGAGTGGAGACAATCACAAAGACAGGTGAAACAGATCAGGGTGTGACACTGCCATTATCTACTAAATGTATCAGGTCAAACTTATCTGCCATTATCTACTAAATGTATCAAGTCAAACATCTGCCATTATCTACTAAATGTATCAAAACATTTTGCTGCCACCAGCCGATTTTGGTTGTCCTCTCCGAGCATTGTCTTTATTTTTTGAGTGCATAATTTGGTTGTTAGTCACCCAGCATTCTGCCACTAAATACAGTGGCTTGCAAAAGTATTCACCCCGCTTGACATTTTTCCTATTTTGTTGCCTTACAACCAGGAATTAAAATAGATTTTTGGGGGGGTTGTAGCATTTGATTTACACAACATGCCTACCACTTTTTGAAGATGCAAAATATTTTTTGTTGTGAAACAAACAAGAAATAAGACAAAATAAACGAAAACTTGAGCCTGCAATTACAGCTGCAAGTCTCTTGGGGTATGTCTCTATAAGTTTGGCACATTTAGCCACTGGGATTTTTCCCCATTCTTCAAGACAAAACTGCTCCAGCTCCTTCAAGTTGGATGGGTTCTGCTGGTGTACAGCAATCTTTAAGTCATACCACAGATTCTCAATTGGATTGAGGTCTGGGCTTTGACTAGGCCATTCCAATACATTTAAATGTTTCTCCTTAAACCACTCGAGTGTTGCTTTAGCAGTATGCTTAGGGTCATTGTCCTGCTGGAAGGTGAACCTCCGTCCCAGTCTCAAATTTCTGGAAGACTGAAACAGGTTTCCCTCAAGAATTTCCCTGTATTTAGCTCCATCCATCATTCCTTCAATTCTGACCTGTCACATGATCTCAGTATATATACACCTGTTCTGAAAGGCCCCAGAGTCTGCAACACCACTAAGCAATGGGCACCACCAAGCAAGCGGCACCATGAAGACCAAGGAGCTCTCCAAACAAGTCAGGGACAAAGTTGTGGAGAAGTACAGATAAGGGTTGGGTTGTAAAAAAATATCAGAAACCTTGAACATCCCACGGAGCACCATTACATCCATTATTAAAAAATTTAACGAATATGGCACCACAACAAACCTGCCAAGAGAGGGCTGCCCACCAAAACTCACGGACTAGGCAAGGAGGGCATTAATCAGAGAGGCAACAAAGAGACCAAAGATAACCCTGAAGGAGCTGCAAAGCTCCACAGCGGAGATTTGAGTATCTGTCCATAGGACCACTTTAAGCTGTACACTCCACAGAGCTGGGTTTTACAGACAAGTGGCCAGAAAAAAGCCATTGCTTAAAGAAGAAAATAAGCAAACACGTTTGGTGTTCGCCAAAAGGCATGTGGGAGACTCCCCAGACATATGGAAGAAGGTACTCTAGTCAGATGAGACTAAAATTGAGCTTTTTGGCCATCAAGGAAAACGCTATGTCTGGCGCAAACCCAACACCTCTCATCACCCCGAGAACACCATCCCCACAGTGAAGCATGGTGGTGGCAGTGAATAGTTATGCAGGCTCAAGTTTTCCGTTTTTTTGTCTTATTTCTTGTTTGTGTCACAATAAAAAAATATATTGCATTTTCAAAGTGGTAGGCATGTTGTGTAAATCAAATGATACAGACCCCCCAAAAAATATATTTTAATTCCAGGTTGTAAGGCAACAAAATAGCAAAAATGCCAAGGGGTGTGAATACTTTCGCAAGCCACTCTACAACCTATATTTATGTTTATTTATTTTCCCCTTTGTACTTTAACTATTTACACATCATTATAACACTGTATATAGACATAATATGATACTTGAAATGTCTTTATTCTTTTGGAACTTTTGTGAGTGTAATGTTTACTGTTCATTTTTTATTGTTTATTTCACTTGCTTTGGCAATGTAAACATATGTTTCCCATGCCAATGAAGCCCCTTAAATTGAAATTGAAATTGAATTAAGAGGGAGAGTGACTGGGAAGAGGGCGAGAGAAAGAGAGAGAGAGTATCTTGTCTGGCTCCTGCATTTTGAATGAATAGAAAAACCTGTGGATCACTTAAATCATATAGTTGACCCAATGCGCCACCTAATGGGGATGTTGTGTAACACATTTCTTTTTTTCATGTTTGTATAATACATTTGCCATTGCTTGGTATAGAGAGGTTTTTCCATCATTGTTATTGGATGAGGTGAGTGACACTACTACCACAATGTAAAGCACTTTGACACATTGTAGAAATGACATCACTACATGAATGCAGTCCTTTAGTGTTATCACTGCATGATAGTAAGCCCCTCAGTGAACATCCAAACCAGTTAACAACAAGCAGTAAGATACAGATGGAGCATCCCTGTTACATCTCAATATGGATATGTCAAGACACAATATTGGTATAATATATGACCCCTTGTTGACTGTAGTAGTCTGAAGAATGATGGAGATCTAATGTCCAAACAATCAATAAATTACACTTCACTATAAAACTCACAAATATGTTTTATTTTAGCAAACAGGAATGAATAAGTCAGCAGCACAGAGAATGGCGGTGGGCCATGTTGCATCAGGGCTCTACCAATGCAGTAGCTGAGAGAAGGTAGCTGGGCCATGTTGCAGCAGGGCTCTACTAATGCAGTAGCTGAGAGAAGGTAGCTGGGCCATGTTGCAGCAGGGCTCTACTAATGCAGTAGCTGAGAGAAGGTAGCTGGGCCATGTTGCATCAGGGCTCTACTAATGCAGTAGCTGAGAGAAGGTAGCTGGAACATGTTGCATCAGGGCTCTACTAATGCAGTAGCTGAGAGAAGGTAGCTGGGCCATGTTGCAGCAGGGCTCTACTAATGCAGTAGCTGAGAGAAGGTAGCTGGGCCATGTTGCAGCAGGGCTCTACTAATGCAGTAGCTCAGAGAAGGTAGCTGGACCATGTTGCATCAGGGCTCTACTAATTCAGTAGCTGAGAGAAGGTAGCTGGGCCATGTCAACAGTAACTCTCTCCTGTCCCTGGGTGTAGAAGAGCCCTGATAATAGTAACTCTCTCCTGTCCCTGAGTGTAGAAGAGCCCTGATAACAGTAACTCTCTCCTGTCCCTGAGTGTAGAAGAGCCCTGATAACAGTAACTCTCTCCTGTCCCTGAGTGTAGAAGAGCCCTGATAATAGCCAGCAGGTGGGTGAGAGGTGCGGTTAGAGCAGACAGGGCTGAGCTCCAGCCTCACACCACCAGGGCGTTACCTCCCCCCTCCCCCCCATCCTCTCCCCCTCTGCCCCCACTGCCATCTCCTGTGCCTCTTTAATGAGTGTCAAAACAGGGATGATCAATAGAAAGCAGCCTTGTACAGATGCAGTGTTAGAAGTGAGGGGGAGCAATGGTATGTGTGCAAGTGCATGCAAGTGTGTGTGTGTTTGTGTGTGTGGAGGACGGAGACTCAAGAAGAGGTATGCAGATCAAAGGAGGTCCTGCTGTGGACCTGTAGTATGGCCCATAACGTCCTTTACCATCATCCCACAACAACAATGGGCTTCCTGAAGCTGTGGAGGAATACCACAAATAACTGTCTCCAATCAGCCAGTCTGCCTCGGCATGGCATGTATATGAGCCTACAGGTCGACCTGAACAATTGTAACCAGAGTCTATACTTCTAAACAATCATGGTGAGCGGGTGGTGCCTAGAATGGTGTCTGTGAAGTAACAGATATGTGTGGTTTGTTGCTAAGCTGAGTAAAATCTCCTAATAAACTAAGAACACAAAGTCTACATGCTAGAAAGTGTAGCTCACACTTCAACCCTCCCTCAACCACCCAAGTCTCCCCTTCACAAATATTTCAAATCAAATGTTATTGGTCACATACACATAATTAGCAGATGTTATTGCAGGTGTAGCGAAATGCTTGTGTTCCTAGCTCCAACAGTGCAGTAGTATCTAACAATTCACAACAATACACACAAATCTAAAAGTAATAGAATGGAATTAAGAAATATATAAATATTAGGATGAGCGATGTTGGAGTGGCATTGACCAAAATACAGTAGAATATAGTATATACATATGAAATGAGTAAAACAGTATTTAAAAATTATTAAAGTGACCAGTGTTACATTATTAAAGTGACCAGTGATTCCATGTCTATGTACATAGGGCAGCAGCCTCTAAGGTGAAGGGATGAGTAACCGGGTGGTAGCCGGCTAGTGATGGCTATTTAACAGTCTGATGCAATGTCATACTTGAGTAAAAGTAAAGATACCTTAATAGAAAATGACTCAAGTAAGTAAAAGTCACCCAGGAAAATACTACTTGAGTAAAAGTCTAAAAGTATTTGTTTTAAATATACTTTAGTATCAAAAGTAAATGGAATTGCTCAAATGTACTTAAGTATCAAAAGTAAAAGTAAAAGTATAAACCATTTCAAATTCCTTATATTAAGCAAATCAGACGGCACAATTTTTTATATATTTTTTTATTGACGGATAGCCAGGGCCACACTCCAACACTCAGACATCATTTACAAACGTAGCATTTGTGTTTAGTGAGTCCGCCAGATCAGAGGCAGTAAGGATCACCAGGGATGTTCTCTTGATAAGTGTGTGAATTGGACCATTTTCCTATCAAAATGTAACAAGTATTTTTGGGTGTCAGGGAAAATGTATGGAGTAAAAAGTACATTATTTTCTTTAGGAATGTAGTGAAGTAAAAGTAAAAGCTGGCAAACATATAAATAGTAAAGTACAGATACCCAAAAAAAAACCTTAAGTAGTACTTTAAAGTATTTTTACTTAAGTACTTTACACCACTGGTCTGATGGCCTTGAGATAGAAGCTGTTTTTCAGTCTCTCGGGACAGTGGGGTAAGTTGAGCCACCCTTGTTTCTAGGAAACCATACACAAAATTTATAATTTGACCAAATATTTAGGATGAGGTCATAATTTCATGGAGTCTGTTATTAAGGAAGAAACCTCATGGAAAAAGTGGTAAGCAAGTTAGGTAAAAAAAATAAAGTGATTTTCATCAAGTCAAATTAATTTATTGTGTTAGAGGTTTTATGATGCTCGTATCTAAACCAAAGTAGATCATTTTAAGATTGTTTCTATACATCAGTTGGGGTCTCTATAAGCTTTAATATGAGGTCATAAACCTTGCATGAACGTGCATCCTTGTAGCTGTGTGGGCTAATATAGTCAAAATGTTTGCCTTGGGGTAAGTTGAGCCAATGGTTGAGCCAATGGCAAGTTGAGCAAATTGAAGTGTTTAATTAATTAATTTCAATTGACTGATTTCCTTATATGAACTGTAACTCAGTAAAATCATTGAAATTGTTGCATGTTGCGTTTATATTTTTGTTCAGTAGATATTTTTGTTAGAAAGAATACTATATTCCTATATTTTGGTATTTGTTTCATTAGTCCACTGTTGATAAAGTTCCAAAATCATTTCAACGTCAGCAATCAAGTTTTCAAGATGTAGAACTTTCAAAATACAGAAAGTATCACAGTCTCTAAAGTATATCTTGAAAACTTGATTTTATTTTTTTATTTTTTTTATTTCATCTTTATTTAACCAGGTAAGCCAGTTGAGAACAAGTTCTCATTTACAACTGCGACCTGGCCAAGATAAAGCAAAGCAGTGCGATAAAAACAACAACAACACAGAGTTACATATGGAATAAACAAAACGTACAGTCAATAACACAATAGAAAATCTATTTACAGTGTGTGCAAATGTAGTAAGTTATGGAGGTAAGGCAATAAATAGGCCATAGTGCAAAATAATTTCAATTTAGTATTAACACTGGAGTAATAGATGTGCAGAAGATGATGTGCAAATAGAGATACTGGGGTGCAAATGAGCGAAATAAATAACAATATGGGGATGAGGTAGTTGGGTTGGCTAATTTCAGAAAGGCTGTGTAAAGGTGCAGTGATCGGTAAGCTGCTCTGACAACTGATGCTTAAAGTTAGTGAGGGAGATAAGAGTCTCCAGCTTCAGAGATTTTTGCAGTTCGTTCCAGTCATTGGCAGCAGAGAACTGGAAGGAATGGCGGCCAAAGGAGGTGTTGGCTTTGGGGATGACCAGTGAGATATACCTGCTGGAGCGCAGACTACGGGTGGGTGTTGCTATGGTGACCAATGAGATAAGATAAGGCAGGGATTTGCCTAGCAGTGATTTATAGATGACCTGGAGCCAGTTCTAGTTCTAAACTTGATATGACAGTTCTAAACTAGATATGACAGTTCTAAACTGGATATGAAGCCATGGTGTGTGGGTGGAGACTAGAGAGTTATTGAGGGAACACTGGAGAGCCTCTACATATGCCAAGTCAGGTAAAGGATATCCTGGAGAGAGGGTTTGGCCCGTGTCCTGCGCCTGTCACAAATAACAATAAAAAGTATTAATAACTCATAAGAAGGAGAACCCTGAAGTGCTGGGGAAGTTGTTAGATTAAAGGCTAAACAACATTAGCAGTTTAGCGTGTGTGTGCATACACATGCATTTGTGGTGTGTGTGTGACTGGATATGTGTGTGTGTATGTGAGAGAGAGAGAGAGAGAGAGAGAGAGAGAGAGAGAGAGAGAGAGAGAGAGAGAGAGAGAGAGAGAGAGAGAGAGAGAGAGAGGGTGGGGGAAGAGAGCAAACAGTCCCTTGTCCATTCAAAGACAAAAACTTGGGCGGGCGTTTCAAGTACTGATTGAATAAATGAGCCTAGTGACAGTGTGAAAAGAGACTGTGAATGGAGGAGGGAAAGGTGGATGGCAGTTATTATATTTCCCTCTGGAGACTGGTGTTCCCAGGGGATGCAATTGATTTAGATGGATCAACAGTGGGGTTCCCACAGCCTGCATCCGTTTGTTCTCCAACAGCAGACCCCATTGAGCAGACTGACCCTCTCCACGAACAAGAGGGGTGAGAAAAACAAAAACAACTACAAAACCTGGGTGGAAGAGAGCAAAAGGACACTTCACACTGGCCAATAAATCGGTCCCTTTCCTCTTCATCATTTGATTGTTTTTCTGCCCCTCCCCACACACCGTTATTTTTAGGACTTCAATAGACTTTATTCTCAGGCTTTTATTTGAGACTGTTTTTATTGAGCTTTTACATTAAATCGCAGTAATAGCCTGTTACATACTGAAATTGTCGCCGTAGCATTGAGGAAGAATAAAAAAGAGAATCTCAGACCACGTCATTTCAATGCAACATCAAGCAGGGTCAACTCCCCAGTGACATAACAGCACCCCTAGAGATGTTCTAAGTTTTTTATTTTTTTTATTTCACCTTTATTTAACCAGGTAAACCAGTTGAGAACAAGTTCTCATTTACAACTGCGACCTGGCCAAGATAAAGCAAAGCAGTGCGATAAAAACAACAACACAGAGTTACATATGGGGTAAAACAAAACAAAGTCAAAAATACAACAGAAATACATATAATATACAGTGTGCAAATTTAGCAACTTATGGAGGTAAGGCAATAAAATAGGCTATAGTGCAAAATAATTACAGTTTAGTATTAACACTGGAATGATGTGCAAGAGATGATGTGCAAATAGAGATACTGGGGTACAAATGAGCAAAATAAATAACAATATAGGGATGAGGTAGTTGGGCGGGCTAATTTCAGATGGGCTGTGTACAGGTGCAGTGATCGGTAAGGTGCTCTGACAACTGATGCTTAAAGTTAGTGAGGGAGATAAGTGTCTCCAGCTTCAGAGATTTTTGCAATTTGTTCCAGTCATTGGCAGCAGAGAACTGGAAGGAATTGCGGCCAAAGGAGGTGTTGGCTTTGGGGATGACCAGTGAGATATACCCGCTGGAGCGCAGACTACGGGTGGGTGTTGCTATGGTGACCAATGAGCTAAGATAAGGCGGGGATTTGCCTAGCAGTGATTTATAGATGGCCTGGAGCCAGTGGGTTTGGCGACGAATATGTAGTGAGGACCAGCCAACAAGATCGTACAGGTCACAGTGGTGGGTAGTGTATGGGGCTTTGGAGACAAAACGGATGGCACTGTGATAGACAACATCCAATTTGCTGAGTAGAGTGTTGGAGGCTATTTTGTAAATGACATCGCCGAAGTCAAGGATCGGTAGGATAGTCAGTTTTACGAGGGCATGTTTGGCAGCATGAGTGAAGGAGGCTTTGTTGCGAAATAGGAAACCGATTCTAGATTTAACTTTGGATTGGAGATTCTTAATGTGAGTCTGGAAGAAGAGTTTAAAGTCTAACCAGACACCTAGATATTTGTAGTTGTCCACATACTCTAGGTCAGACCCGTCTAGAGTAGTGATTCTAGTCGGGTGGGCGGGTGCAAGCAGCGTTCGGTTGAAGAGCATGCATTTAGTTTTACTAGTGTTTAAGAGCAGCTGGAGGCTACTGAAGGAGTGTTGTATGGAATTGAAGCTCGTTTGGAGGTTTGTTAACACAGTGTCCAATGAAGGGCCAGATGTATACAAAATGGTGTCGTCTGCGTAGAGGTGGATCTGAGAGTCACCAGCAGCAAGAGCGACGTCATTGATATACACAGAGAAAAGAGTTGGCCCAAGAATTGAACCCTGTGGCACCCCCATAGAGACTGCCATAGGTCCAGACAACAGGCCCTCCGATTTGACACACTGAACTCTATCTGAGAAGTAGTTGGTGAACCAGGCGAGGCAGTCATTTGAGAAACCAAGGCTATTTAGTCTGCCAATAAGAATGCGGTGGTTGACAGAGTCGAAAGCCTTGGCCAGGTCAATGAAAACGGCTGCACAGTACTGTCTATTATCGATCGCGGTTATAATATCGTTTAGGACCTTGAGCGTGGCTGAAGTGCACCCATGACCAGCTCGGAAACCGGATTGCATAGCGGAGAAGGTACGGTGGGATTCGAAATGGTCGGTGATCTGTTTGTTGACTTGGCTTTCAAAAACTTTTGAAAGGCAGGGCAGGATGGATATGGGTCTGTAACAGTTTGGATCTAGAGTGTCACCCCCTTTGAAGAGGGGGATGACCGCGGCAGCTTTCCAATCTCTGGGGATCTCAGACGTTACGAAAGAGAGGTTGAACAGGCTAGTAATAGGGGTTGCGACAATTTCGGCGGCTAGTTTTAGAAAGAAAGGGTCCAGATTGTCTAGCCCAGATGATTTGTAGGGGTCCAGATTTTGCAGCTCTTTTAGAACATCAGCTGTCTGGATTTGTGTGAAGGAGAAGCGGGGGGGGGCATGGGCAAGTTGCAGCGGAGGGTGCAGAGCTGGTGGCCGGGGTAGTGGTAGCCAGGTGGAAAGCATGGCCAGCCGTAGCAAAATGCTTGTTGAAATTCTCGATTATTGTAGATTTATCGGTGGTGATAGTGTTTCCTAGCCTCAGTGCAGTGGGCAGCTGGGAGGAAGTGCTCTTATTTTCCATGGACTTTACAGTGTCCCAAAACTTTTTGGAGTTAGTGCTACAGGATGCAAATTTCTGTTTGAAAAAGTTAGCCTTTGCTTTCCTAACTGCTTGTGTATATTGGTTCCTAACTTCCCTGAAAAGTTGCATATCGCGGGGGCTATTTGATGCTAATGCAGTACGGTCTGTAGCAAGCGGCAACAGTGAGAGATTTATTTCTGGAAAGGTGGATTTTTAGAAGTAGAAGCTCAAACTGTTTGGGCACAGACCTGGATAGTATGATGGAGCTCTGCAGGCTATCTCTACAGTAAATTGCAACTCCACCCCCTTTGGCAGTTCTATCTAGACGGAAAATGTTATAGTTGGGGATGGAAATTTCAGAATTTTTGGTGGCCTTCGTAAGCCAGGATTCAGACACTGCTAGAACATCAGGGTTGGCGGAGTGTGCTAACGCAGTGAATAACTCAAACTTAGGAAGGAGGCTTCTGATATTTATGTGCAGAAAACCAAGACTTTTACGGTTACAGAAGTCAACAAATGATAGCTCCTGGGGAGTAGGAGTGATACTGGGGGCTGCAGGGCCTGGGTTAGCCTCTACATCACCAGAGGAACAGAGGAGGACTAGAATAAGGATACGACTAAAGGCTTTAAGAGCTGGTCTTCTAGTGCGTTGGGTACATAGAATAAAGGGGGCAGTTCTCCGGGCGTTGTAGAAAAGATTCAGGGCATTATGTACAGAAAAGGATATGGAAGGATATGAGTACAGTTCAGGTAACCCTAAGCGTTGGGTAACAATGAAAGAGATAGCGTCATTGGAGGCATCGATTGAGCCGGTCTCGGCGTGTATGGGGGGAGGAACAAAGGAACTATATGAGGCAGTTTGAGAGGGACTAGGGGTTCTACATTGAAATTGTATAATAAGAACTAACCCAAACAGCAATAGGCAAGGCATAATTGACATGGGAGAGAGGCATAAAGCAGTCACATGTGTTATTAGAGAGAGCTAAGGCACAACTGGAAATAGCGATAACGTTTGGGCTAAGACTAAACAGAATAAACAGGACAGGGTACCGTGTAAAGGAACAGTCCAGCAGGCATCAGCTGTGCAGCTGAGTGATCATAAGGTCCAGTGAACAGCAATATGTGAGTCCGAGAGCAGTTCAAATTGGTGCTTCAGCACAGCTAGCAGGGAGCACAGTTGTAGTATGCGTGTGCTAGCGGGCCGGGGCTGGCAGATGGATCTTCGTGGTCATCGCAACGGGAAGCCTCATCCACGGGAAGCCTCAACCACATCAGACTATTTCGTCGGCAAACCAGTCGTGTTGGATCGGCGGGGCTCAGTGTCAACACTAGGAGGTCCCGTCCGGTTGACAGAGAGGTAGATAGCCGGGAGATGGGCCTGAGGCTAGCTCAAGGCTAACTGGTGCTTGCTATAGGGCAATGGTAATGGTAATCAGCCAACAACAGGTTGCAGCTAGCTAGCTGGTTGTGATGATCCGGCGCTAGGGTCCAGTGATTCCGGCAGAAAGTCCAATAAGCTCTGGGTCGATAGCACGCTGGGTCGATAGCACGCTGTGCAGACTGGCCGACGAATTGTCCAGGCTAGAGCTAGAGCTGGCTGGTGGATAGTGTAGGCCACGGACAATGGTGAAGACGCTAACGGTGACTAATAACAGGTAGCCACTATTTTCAGCTTACGGTTCTTGATGAAAGTTATAAAGAAATAATAGAATCCTTTCCACGTTGGGTGAGGCGGGTTGCAGGAAAGTATATTTAGTTAAAGAATGAAAGTAAAAAATTGAGAAATATAGACAAAAAAAACAAGAAACGGGATATTTACACAGGACGAAAAATAAAAGCGACCGCACTGCTACGCCATCTTGGAATCAATGTTTCAGTTAACTGAAATATGCTAAAGTTGTACTGTAAAAGCTATCTACTAACGGTTCAACTAGTAGCTAATGTTAGCATTCAGCTAACTAGTAGCTAATGATCTACAACGATGCAGAAATTATTTTGTTTAGTTTGCTACTTATATCTTTAAAAATGACACTGTATGGTAACATTACTGTACTTTTATATATGACGGGGTAATCGTTCATTTTTGATCAGCTAACGTTATTTGATTGTTAGCCAGCTAGCAGTGCTATTGTCTTGTAATTTAGCTAATGAGTTTTACGGATGACTGCACATGCTTGTGAATGGTTGCAATATGGTTTAGATGAGAAGCTACTCACATAGTTGATTAGTAGTTCATTTGTTAAAGCATGCTTACTGGCTACTGTCACAGTAACTGTGATGTTTACTGTAAATATTGCTGCTTAGCAACGTGGCGTTACCAAGCCACATCCAAATGTAAGGCAATAATGTAATGTAAATTGAAAAGTAGAAATCTCTTCACGACACCTCTCCTCAGACACTCTTCCAACTCTCGTCAGTCTGAATAGGCCCTTGGCGATCAGCAGAGGAACAGAGGGGGGGAAACATCTGACCTGCTACTTTTCACAGCAATCTTCTCCAAATCAACGCCGACTCTGCCAGTTAAACAAGAGGTGCAAAAAGCAAACTTATTAAAGACAGTTTATCCATACTCTGCCAAGAAAGAGAGTCCACATTAGCTCAGTACACATTTAGAAAAAAAGGTGCTATCTAAAACCCTTTGAAGAACCCTTTTTGGTTTCAGGTAGAACCCTTTTGAGTTCCATGTAGAACGCTTTACACAGAGGCTTCTACATGAATCCTAAAAGGGTTTTACCTGGAACCAAAAAGGATTCTCCTATGAGGACAGCCGAAGAACACTTTTGGAACCCTTTTTTCTAAGAGTGTATTAACCCATACACGACACGTGGGCCACAAAGGGTGTACACACCAATTGAGCATCTTATGCAAGTTGGCTGTCATTGGGTGCATGTGATGCCAAACAAATAGATCAGTGGAGACGCTATCTGAGCCCCAAGCCACCGACCTAGTCACCATCTGCAGTGGAATTCCTTGCATGAGCTCAGTCTGATAGTAGGACACTCAGGCCTGTCACTTTTTAATCCTCTCCAACATCCCCCTCGCAGGCCACGTCATCCCTAAAAAGAAACCACTGGCACGAAAGTGAAAGGACAAATGATTCCTGGTTCCGGTCCCCAAAAACCAGGTGGGTTCTTCTAATGTGTGTGTGTGTGTGTGTGTGTGTGTGTGTGTGTGTGTGTGTGTGTGTGTGTGTGTGTGTGTGTGTGTGTGTGTGTGTGCTGGCTCTTGACAATGTATTGAATGTTGATCAAATCTTTCTAAAAAAACAGAAGGTGATATTGATATGAAAAATGGTATGACTTGAATCTCTTGAAAACAATCATGTTTAAAGCAAATTCATAAAGGTTTGCGTGTCCAAAACGGAATAAGCCTGTAATAAAATCACTTCTCCATCACCATGCCCTTTGACAACCCACGGGGTCACCCAACCATAATAATATGTACGGATTTACTCCCACACTTTAAACCAGTCCTTGTGGCATGCTCAAGGACATGGACAGCTTTTTATGGTTAATTTATTTTTCCCAAGTACGGCTTTATGGTGTCTAAGAGCTTATGCATTCAAATGAGTCTGTCTCCTCTTTCTCTAACTCTGGCCACAGGCAGCTGGGTAGTGGACAAACTGGGTGCTGAGTCTGTCTCCTCTTTCTCTAACTCTGGCCACAGGCAGCTGGCTAGTGGACAAACTGGGTGCTCTAGCTATTCATCTTTGTTTTATAGCTATTTCAGCCCAGGCAACGGTTGTTTAGGCTTCAATAAGGAGGTGATGGGACACTAGGACTCTTGTATCAGTTTGAGGGAGCATTCAAAAACACATGACCAACATCAATCACTGATGAATTGTAGGCCTGCTACAACAATGAAGGATTGTCACTGGTGCTGTGAAATTCTGTATGTTTCATTATCTTATTCAATCCATGTTATTTCCCTCATCAACAGGATCTTTCAGTCCACAACAAGGACGCCATATTGCCAGAGGGACATCCATCATTGCGTGGAAAGGTGGCTTTTATTTTAGTGTGGCACTTAAAATTCTGCTTGATTCTTCTGGTTCAGCTCCTCACGTGCAGACAGTCGTTCTTTCTAGGCGACTGCTGAGGTCATACTGTCCTGGGAAATTTAAGTTATCCATTTAAATCAACAAATGATCGCGACCTCTTCTGAGTATATGAATGTGCCCGGTGGCAGATGGCAGCGTTCCATAACCCATAGACTTAGAGCACTAACCCCCAAGGGGGATCATGCATCCCCGGGTCATCAGTTGGTCACACCAAGGAAGAGGGAGAGAGTGAGAGAGAAAGGAAGGGGAGGGTGGAAGAATGAGATAGAGGTGACTCTTGTTCGCCCTTAATCCCCCAAATTGAGCAAATACATTTTAGAGTTCTGCATATGCAAACAGGGGGATTTAAGACTCTCCCCAACCCTAATTAGGCCTCTATCTTATCAGCTGCCGGGGATAGGGATTCTCATGAATAATTACGGACAGCCAAGTAGACTTATTTTACCCACTTGTCTTTTTGACAGCTGCCGGCAGTATTTTGTATTTAAATTTGACCAGGCAAGTCAATTAAGACGGCTCTTTGGAAGATTATCCCAAAAAATCAAGACAGCTAAGTCTATCCTATCCCAAATAAACAAGATAGCTAAATCTATCCTATCCCAAATAAACAAGACAGCTAAATCTATCCTATCCCAAATAAACAAGACAGCTAAATCTATTCTATCCCAAATAAACAAGACAGCTAAATCTATCATATCCCAAATAAACAAGACAGCTAAGTCTATCCTATCCCAAATAAACAAGACAGCTAAGTCTATCCTATCCCAAATAAACAAGACAGCTAAATCTATCCTATCCCAAATAAACAAGACAGCTAAATCTATCCTATCCCAAATAAACAAGACAGCTAAATATATCCTATCCCAAATTAACAAGATAGCTAAGTCTATCCTATCCCAAATAAACAAGACAGCTAATTCTATCCTATCCCAAATAAACAAGACAGCTAATTCTATCCTATCCCAAATAAACAAGACAGCTAAGTCTATCCTATCCCAAATAAACAAGACAGCTAAATCAAGGCAACCAATAGTGGTGCATCAATGTCATCATTTTAAACAGATTGTCACACTCCATTTATGGCTTCTTTTCCCATGGAGGTGGCACATTGTTGTCTGACACTCGTAACATGTAGGAGCCAGTGGTGTAATGGGGGGTTAATGCAAGTAAACACATTTTACCCACACATTTTTTACCCACCTTTTGGGGGAAAATGCATTACTTTATTCACTCTGACCGGCGATCAGAGTTTACCCAGCTATTCCTTTACCACTACATCACTGGTAGGAGCCGTGTGTGTGTTGATACACATCAGCTGCTGTCTCAATTCAATCCAGATATCTGAGAGAGAGAGAGAGAGAGAGAGAGAGAGAGAGAGAGAGAGAGAGAGAGAGAGAGAGAGAGAGAGAGAGAGAGAGGGAGAGAGAGAGAGAGAGAGAGAGAGAGAGAGAGAGAGAGAGAGAGAGAGAGAGAGAGGAGAGAGAGAGAGAGAGAGAGAGAGAGAGGAGAGAGAGGAGAGAGAGAAGAGAGGAGAGAGAGAGAGAGAGAGATGAGAGAGAGGATGAGAGAGAGGAGAGAGAGGAGAGAGAGAGAGAGAGGAGAGAGAGAGGAGAGACACTAATCAACAAAAACACAGAGCAAACTAGAATGCTATTTGGCCCTAAACAGAGAGTACACCAGTGGCAGAATACCTGACCACTGTGACTGTATCCAAAATTAAGGAAAGCTTTGACTATGTACAGACTCAGTGAGCATAGCCTTGCTATTGAGAGAGGCCGCCGTAGGCAGACCTGGCTCTCAAGAGAAGACAGGCTATGTGCACACTGCCCACAAAATGGAGGTGGAAAACTGAGCTGCACTTCCTAACCTCTTGCCAAATGTATGACCATGTTAGAGACACATTTCCCTCAGATTACACAGACCCATAAAGAATTTGAAAAACAAACCCAATTTTGATAAACTCCCATATCTAATGGGTGAAATACCACAGTGTTCAATCACAGCAGCAAAATGTGTGACCTGTTGCCACAAGAAAAGGGTAACCAGTGAAGAACAAACACCATTGTAAATACAACCCATATTTATGTTTATTTATTTTCCCTTTTGTACTTTAACTATTTGCACATCGTTACAACACAATATATACAGTGGTGTGAAAAAGTGTTTGCCCCCTTCCTGATTTCTTATTTGTTTGCATGTTTGTCACACTTAAATGTTTCAGATCAAACAAATTTAAATATTAGTCAAAGAGAACACAAGTAAACACAAAATGCAGTTTTGAAATGAAGGTTGTTATTATTAAGGGAAAACAAAATCCAAACCCACATGGCCCTGTGTGAAAAAGTGATTGCCCCCTACAACCTAATAACTGGTTGGGCCACCCTTAGCAGCAACAACTGCAATCAAGCGTTTGCGATAACTTGCAATGAGTCTTTTACAGCGCTGTGGAGGAATTTTGGCCCACTCATCTTTGCAGAATTGTTGTAATTCATCCACATTGGAGGGTTTTCGAGCATGAACTGCCTTTTTAAGGTCATGCCACAGCATCTCAATAGGATTCAGGTCAGGACTTTGACTAGGCCACTCCAAAGTCTTCATTTTGTTTTTCTTCAGCCATTCAAGTTAGCTAGCTGAATAAACTAAGTTAGTCTATTCCTAGAAAACATTGAACCGCTGTAGTTTACAACAATTATAGTTTCTGAGGTGGAAGTTGGGAGAGTTATATTTGGGTGTTTCAGTGAAACGTAAGTGAGGGAGGCCCCGCTCTCTCGCTTTCCCAAATGTTTAGTTCATTTCATTCCGATCTCCTTTGCATTATTGTAGCCATTTTCTGTAGCCTGTCAACTATGCGTCTGTCTATCCCTGTTCTCTCCTCTCCGCACAGGCTATACAAACTCCTCACACCACGTGGCTGCTGCCACTCTAACCTGGTGGTCCCTGCACGCATGACCCACGTGGAGTTCCAGGTCTCCGGCAGCCTCTGGAACTGCCTTTCTGCGGCCAACAAGGCAGAGTTCATCTCAGCCTATGCTACCCTCCAGTCCCTCGACTTCTTGGCGCTGACGGAAACATGGATTACCACTGAAAACACTGCTACTCCTACTGCTCTCTCCTCGTCTGACCATGTGTTCTCGCATACCCCGAGAGCATCTGGTCAGCGGGGTGGTGGCACAGGAATCCTCATCTCTCCCAAGTGGACATTCTCTCTTTTTCCCCTGACCCATCTATCTATCTCCTCATTTGAATTCCATGCTGTCACAGTCACTAGCCCATTCAAGCTTAACATCCTTATCATTTATCGCCCTCCAGGTTCCCTTGGAGAGTTCATCAATGAGCTTGACAAGTTCCTTTCCTGAGGATGGCTCACCCCTCACAGTTCTGGGTGACTTTAACCTCCCTACGTCTACCTTTGACTAATTTCTCTCTGCCTCCTTCTTTCCACTCCTCTCCTCTTTTGACCTCACCCTCTCACCGTCCCCCCCTACTCACAAGGCAGGCAATACGCTTGACCTCATCTTTACTAGTTGCTGTTCTTCTACTAATCTCACTGCAACTCCCCTCCATGTCTCCGACCACTACTTTGTATCCTTTTCTCTCTCACTCTCCTCCAACACTACTCACTCTGCCCCTACTCAGATGGTAATGCGCCGTCGCAACCTTCGCTCTCTCTCTCCCGCTACTCTCTCCTCTTCCATCCTATCATCTCTTCCCTCTGCTCAATCCTTCTCCCTCCAATCTCCTGATTCTGCCTCCTCAACCCTCCTCTCCTCCTTTTCTGCATCCTTTGACTCTCTATGTCCACTATCCTCCCCTCCTGCTCCGTTGCTTGACGACTCATTGTGAGCTCACAGAACAGGGCTCCGGGCAGCCAAGCGGAAATGGAGGAAAACTAGACTCCCTGCGGACCTGGCATCTTTTCACTCCCTCCTCTCTTTCTTCCTCTGTTTCTGCTGCTAAAGCCACTTTCTACCACTCTAAATTCCAAACATCTGCCTCTAACCCTAGGAAGCTCTTTGCCACCTTCTCCTCCCTGCTGAATCAGGGCAGCAGGGAGGAGAGTGCCCAGTGACACAAGCCTACCAGACGAGCTAAACCACTTCTATGCTCGCTTCGAGGCAAGCAACACTGAAGCATGCATGAGAGCACCAGCTGTTCCGGACGACTATGTGATCACGCTCTCCGTAGCCGATGTGAGTAAGACTTTTAAGCAGGTCAACATTCACAAGGCCGCAGGGCCAGACGGATTACCAGGACGTGTACTCCGAGCATGTGCTGACCAACTGGCAAGTGTCTTCACTGACATTTTCAACATGTCCCTGACTGAGTCTGTAATACCAACATGTTTCAAGCAGACCACCATAGTCCCCGTGCCCAAGAACTCTAAGATAACCTGCCTAAATGACTACCGACCCGTGGCACTGACGTCTGTAGCCATGAAGTGCTTTGAAAGACTGGTCATGGCTCACATCAACAGCATAATCCCAGAAACCCTAGACCCACTCCAATTTGCATACCGCCCCAACAGATCCACAGATGATGCAATCTCTATCGCACTCCACACTGCCCTTTCCCACCTGGACAAGAGGAACACCTACGTGAGAATGCTATTCATTGACTACAGCTCAGCATTCAACACCATAGTGCCCTCAAAGCTCATCACTAAGCTAAGGATCCTGGGACTAAACACCTCCCTCTGCAACTGGATCCTGGACTTCCTGACGGGCCGCCCCCAGGTGGTAAGGGTAGGTAACAACACATCTGCCACACTGATCCTCAACACGGGGGCCCCTCAGGGGTGCGTGCTCAGTCCCCTCCTGTACTCTCTGTTCACCCATGACTGCATGGCCAGGCACGACTCCAACACCATCATTAAGTTTGCCGACGACACAACAGTGGTAGGCCTGATCACCGACAACGATGAGACAGCCTATAGGGAGGAGGTCAGAGATCTGGCCGTGTGGTGCCAGGACAACAACCTCTCCCTCAACGTGACCAAGACAAAGGAGATGATTGTGGACTACAGGAAAAAAAAGAGGACTGAGCACGCCCCCATTCTCATCGACGGGGCTGTAGTGGAACAAGTTGAGAGCTTCAAGTTCCTTGGTGTCCACATCACCAACGAACTATCATGGTCCAAACACACCAAGACAGTCGTGAAGAGGGCACGACAAAGCCTATTCCCCCTCAGGAGACTAAAAAGATTTGGCATGGGTCCTCAGATCCTCAAAAAATTCTACAGCTGCACCATCGAGAGCATCCTGACTGGTTGCATCACCGCCTGGTATGGCAACTGCTTGGCCTCTGACCGCAAGGCACTACAGAGGGTAGTGCGTACGGCCCAGTACATCACTGGGGCAAAGCTCCCTGCCATCCAGGACCTCTATACCAGGCGGTGTCAGAGGAAGGCCCTCAAAATTGTCAAAGACTCCAGTCACCCTAGTCATAGACTGTTCTCTCTGCTACCGCACGGCAAGCGGTACCGGAGTGCCAAGTCTAGGTCCAAAAGACTTCTCAACAGCTTCTACCCCCAAGCCATAAGACTCCTGAACAGCTAATCATGGCTACCCGGACTATTTGCACTGCCCCCCCACCCCATCCTTTTTACGCTGCTGCTACTCTGTTAAGTATTTATGCATAGTCACTTTAACTCTACCCACATGTACATATTACCTCAACTAGCCGGTGCCCCCGCACATTGACTATGCAACGGTACCCCCCTGTATATATAGCCTCCCTACTGTCACTTTATTCTATTGTATATATAGCCTCCCTACTGTCACTTTATTTTTTACTTCTGCTCTTTTTTTTCTCAACACTTTTTTGTTGTTGTTTTATTCTTACTTTTTTTGTTTAAAATAAATGCACTGTTGGTTAAGGGCTGTAAGTAAGCATTTCACTGTAATGTCTGCACCTGTTGTATTCGGCGCATGTGACCAATAAAATTTGATTTGATTTGATTTGATTTGATTTGAATCAACCCCCTATCTCTCTCAGAATGAGCTTCTTGATCCAAACCAGTCAGGTTTCAAGACTGGTCATTCAACTGAGACTGCTCTTCTCTGTGTCACGAAGGCTCTCCGCACTGCTAAAGCTAACTCTCTCTCCTCTGCTCTTGTCCTTCTAGACCTGTCTGCTGCCTTTGATACTGTGAACCATCAGATCCTCCTCTCCACCCTCTCAGAGTTGGGCATCTCCGGCGCGGCTCACTCTTGGATTGCGTCCTACCTGACCGGTAACTCCTACCAAGTGGCGTGGCGAGAATCTGTCTCCGCACCACGTGCTCTCACCACTGGTGTCCCCCAGGGCTCAGTTCTAGGCCCTCTCCTATTCTCGCTATACACCAAGTCACTTGGCTCTGTCATATCCTCACATGGCCTCTCCTATCATTGCTACGCAGACGACACACAACTAATCTTCTCCTTTCCCCCTTCTGATAACCAGGTGGCAAATCACATCTCTGCATGTCTGGCAGACATATCAGTGTGGATGACGGATCACCACCTCAAGCTGAACCTTGGCAAGACGGAGCTGCTCTTCCTCCCGGGGAAGGACTGCCCGTTCCATGATCTCGCCATCAAGATTGACAACTCCGTTGTGTCCTCCTCCCAGAGTGCAAAGAGCCTTGGCATGACCCTGGACAACACCCTGTCGTTCTCCGCTAACATCAAGGCGGTGACCCAATCCTGTAGGTTCATGCTCTACAACATTCGGAGAGTACGACCCTGCCTTACACAGGAAGCGGCACAGGTCCTAATCCAGGCACTTGTCATCTCCCGTCTGGATTACTGCAACTTGCTGTTGGCTGGGATCCCTGCCTGTGCCATTAAACCCCTACAACTCGTCCAGAATGCCGCAGCCCGTCTGGTGTTCAACCTTCCCAAGTTCTCTCACGTCACCCCGCTCCTCCGCACACTCCACTGGCTTCCAGTTGAAGCTCGCATCTGCTACAAGACCATGGTGCTTGCCTACAGAGCTGTGAGGGGAACGGCACCTCCGTACCTTCAGGCTCTGATCAGTCCCTACACCCAAACGAGGGCATTGTGTTCATCCACCTCTGGCCTGCTGGCCCCCCTACCTCTGTAGAAGCACAGTTCCCGCTCAGCCCAGTCAAAACTGTTCGTTGCTCTGGCACCCCAATGGTGGAACAAGCTCCCTCACGACGCCAGGACAGCGGAGTCACTCACCACCTTCCGGAGACACTTGAAACCCCACCTCTTTAAGGAATACCTGGGATAGGATAAAGTAATCCTTCTACCCCCCCTTACCCCACCCCAAATAAAAAAATATACATATATTAATAACAATATATATATATATACATATTGTAAAGTGGTTATCCCACTGGCTATAAGGTGAATGCACCAATTTGTAAGTCGCTCTGGATAAGAGCGTCTGCTAAATGACGTAAATGTAATTCAGAGGTGGACTTGCTGGTTTGTTTTGGATCATTGTCCTGCTGCAGAACCCAAGTTTGCTTCAGCTTGAGGTCACAAACAGATGGCCGGACATTCTCCTTCAGGATTTTTTGGTAGACAGCAGAATTCATGGTTTCATTTATCACAGCAAGTCTTCCAGGTCCTGAAGCAGCAAAACAGGCCCAGACCATCACACTACCACCACCATATTTTACTGTTGGTATGATGTTCTTTTTCTGAAATGCGGTGTTACTTTTACGCCAGATGTAATGGGACACACACCTTCCAAAAAAGTTCAACTTTTGTCTCGTCAGTCCACAGAGTATTTTCCCAAAGGTCTTAGGGATCATCAAGATGTTTTCTGGCAAAAATGAGACAAGCCTTAATGTTCTTTAGCTCAGCAGTGGTTTTCGTCTTGGAACTCTGCCATGCAGGCCATTTTTGCCCAGTCTCTTTCTTATGGTGGAGTCATGAACACTGACCTTAACTGAGGCAAGTGAGGCCTGCAGCTCTTTGGATGTTGTTGTGGGGTCTTTTATGACCTCTTGGATGAGTCGTCGCTGCGCTCTTGGGGTAATTTTGGTCGGCCGGCCACTCCTGGGAAGGTTCACCACTGTTCCATGTTTTCGCCATTTGTGGATAATGGCTCTCACTGTGGTTCGCTGGAGTCCCAAAGCTTTAGAAATGGCTTTATAACCTTTTCCAGACTGATGGATATCAATTACTTTCTTTCTCATTTGTTCCTGAATTTCTTTGGATCTCGGCATGATGTCTAGCTTTTGAGGATCTTTTGGTCTACTTCACTTTGTCAGGCAGGTCCTATTTAAGTGATTCCTTGATTGAGAACAGGTGTGGCAGTAATCAGGCCTGGGTGTGGTTAGAGGAATTGAACTCAGGTGTGATAAACCACAGTTGAGTTGTGTTATAATGTTACGCCCCTGAAAAAGGGGAGAAATAATCACAAGAGTGATGCAGTTATGTTTCCTCACTGAGAACTTTAGTGTAATGAGGAAAAGACCGCAATTTCCCCGGGAACTTGGGTGGAGACCAGAGCAATCGATCTCAGGCTCATAGATTAAGAGCATTTAGTAGATCACAGATGAACACTTTTACCCTTAAATTAGGCACCACAAAATAAAGGAGTCAATATAACGTTTACACATTCCGCAGAGGTCAAAGGTCACAGTTCAAATAGAACCAACAAGTTATATTCACAGTCCATATATGTTGACCAGCTGAATAAACAGTCCATAAGCAGTCTTTTCTCATACTATTGTCAACAGTCCATCAGTTTTAATGATCTATATGCATAGTCTGCTAATTGTCTCTTGTGACAGTCTGTGAAATCAGTCAGTAGTCCATGGTCAAACATGTCAACTCTGTAGCCTCATGTTTGCTGAAGTCCATACATGTAGGGTGGCTGAAGGTAATATCGCTGTAGTGATGGCAGCCATGGAACCAGTCCTGGTGCAGGGTAGACAGGGAACAACTGTGGCTGTGGCTGGATACTGTAGCAGGAAGGGATACCAAGCTGATCATAGGTGATACGTCTTGGAGGGTGTCTCTCTCTTTGTGGCAGCTGGTAGGCTGGTTCCTCAGGTTCAGCAGCAGCAGTTAATGAAGGAAAGGCACTTAGTGGATGATCATCAGGCACATTTTCAGCAGGCAAGTTAATCTCCTCAGCAGGCAGGTCTTTAACTGTTGTTGTCTCCTCCAGTTGCTTTTCAACAAGAGGCTGTGCTGGTAGCGTATCAGGAACTGGCACCGCAACTGTCTGTTTCACTGGTGGGGGCCTGTGTTCCGACTCTCTCGCTGGTTCAGCATACCTCTCCTCAGGTACTGTAGGAGATGTGGGGACCTGTAGCGGTTCATGATGAAGGTCATATTCATCCCCGCTGCCTTCATCAGAATCTAGAGGCTGTGATGCAGGCTGATGTCTCTTTTTTTTCTTACTTTTGTCATCTTTAGTCATTTCTGGTTGTGTCTCAAAGGGTAAGTGGTCACAGGACATGAGCAGGTTTCTGTGCAGGACCCGGGAGCGTCCCCTACCCTTTTCTGGTCTCAACTCATAAATTGGCAGGTCTGAACCCATTTGTCTCACTACTGTGTGAATCTGATCTTCCCAATAGTTACGGAGTTTGCCTGGTCCTCCTCTTGGTGTCAGGTTTTTAATCAGAACTCGCTCGCCAGGCTGTAGCACTGAAATCCTAACTTTAGTGTCATAGTACTTCTTACTTCTTTTAGCAGCTTTCTGAGCATTTTCATTTGCAATGGCGTATGCTTCTTCCATTCCTCGTTTCCAGTTCTCCACGTAGTCTCGCTGGTTACTAGAATCTGCCTCTGTGCACAATCCAAAGAGCATATCAACTGGAAGCCTGGGTGATCTCCCAAACAGAAGATAAAATGGTGAATAGCCAGCGCCGGAGAAGATGGCTGCCGTTTTACAGCCCTCTAACCAATTGTACTATTATGTGTGTTTTTCCGCGTTATTTGTAATTTATTTTGTACATAATGTTTCTGCCATCGTCTCTGTTACGAACCCCGTGGCTTTAAACGTCTAGGGTGATGGACATGAGACCCGTAACATAATTCATGCAAATTATAAGTGTGACATGGAACAGTGAGAACGAAAAACTACACGACAACCATAAACTACCGTCAAACATAAAAGGTTTATTGCTGAACACACGGTAAAGGTTTGGGAAAAAGGGCTGAGCAGGACCCAAGAAATGAAACAATCGTGTAAAACACCCCTAAACTGATCTTGCCTGCCTCAAGAACCGCTAAGCTACTGCTAGTCATACAAAAGTACAGTGGGTGGTCCGCTCAGGTCTAACTAGTGTTTTTAGACAGATTTCTTCCTACGGGTAATGTACGCCCAAGGGCAACTTGCTTAAACTCCCCTTTTCCCAGAAACACACAAAGTTACCAAACAGAGTAATCAGCAAATTAGTGAGTACACAATACACAGGATACCACAGTATCCATACTCACATACGGAAATAGTCTCTAACAAAATTACCAAACAGAGTAACCAAACTTAGTGAGTACACAATACACAGGATACCACAGTATCCATACTCACATACGGAAACAGTCTTTCTCTCTACAAACACAACGGACTGGTTTTTATACAAAGGGATGTGTGATTGAAAAACCAGCAACAGGTGGTGCCATGCCGAGGAATGTTCACTGATTGGTCCACCTTAGCAATCAGCAGACATCTCAACGACCACCAATCAGGAACATACAGGACACCTGTGATTAGGGCAGAACGAGAGGAAAAACACAGGACACAGGATACCTGTATCCGTAACAGTCTCTTATAACCAAAAAGAGCTTCTGGATATCAGGACAGCGATTACTCAACTCGTATTGGACGAAGATTTTTTCTTCAACGAGGCGGCCGCGAAGGATATCATACAGACACCCGACAAGGCCCAAATCCCCGTCATTCGCGTGAGGAAGAGACAGAGATATCGTGGACGTAGATCGGGGTGCCTTGTAAGGATCCGACGGCGAGCGAGTAAACTGCCTCTTCCATCAATCCTATTAGCCAACGTTCAATCATTTGAAAATAAATTGGATGACCTAAGATTACGGTTATCCTACCAACGGGACATTAAAAACTGTAATATCTTATGTTTCACCGAGTCGTGGCTGAACGACGACATGGATAACATACAGCTAGCGGGCTATACGCTACATCGGCAGGATAGAACGGCTGACTCCGGTAAGACAAGGGGTGGCGGTCTGTGTATATTTGTAAACAACAGCTGGTGCACAAAATCAAATACTAAGGAAGTCTCGAGGTTTTGCTCGCCTGAGGTAGAGTATCTTATGATGAGCTGTAGACTACACTATTTACCAAGAGAGTTTTCATCTATATTTTTCATAGCTGTCTATTTACCACCACAAACCAATGCTGGCATTAAGATTGCACTGAATGAGTTGTACAAGGCCATAAATCAACAGGAAAACGCTCATCCAGATGCAGCGCTCCTAGTGGCCGGGGACTTTAATGCAGGGAAACTTAAATCCGTTCTACCTAATTTCTACCAGCATGTTAAATGTGCAACCAGAGGAAAAAAAACTCTAGACCACCTTTACTCCACACACAGAGACGCATACAAAGCTCTCCCTCGCCCTCCATTTGGCAAATCTGACCATAACTCTATCCTCCTGATTCCTGGTTATAAGCAAAAACTAAAGCAGGAAGCACCAGTGACTCGGTTAATAAAAAAGTGGTCAGATCACGCAGATGCTAAGCTACAGGACTGTTTTGCTAGCACAGACTGGAACATGTTCCGGGATTCTTCAGACAGCATTGAGGAGTACACCACATCAGTCACTGGCTTCATCAATAAGTGCATCGATGATGTCGTCCCCACAGTGACCGTACGTACATACCCCAACCAGAAGCCATGGATTACAGGAAACATCCGCACTGAGCTAAAGGGTAGAGCTGCCGCTTTCAAGGAACGGGACTCTAACCCGGACGCTTATAAGAAATCCCGCTATGCCCTCCGACGAACCATCAAACAGGCAAAGAGTCAATACAGGACTAAGATTGAATCGTACTACACTGGCTCTGACGCTCGTCGGATGTGGCAGGGCTTGAAAACTATTACAGACTACAAAGGGAAACACAGCCGCGAGCTTCCCAGTGACACAAGCCTACCAGACGAGCTAAACCACTTCTATGCTCGCTTCGAGGCAAGCAACACTGAAGCATGCATGAGAGCACCAGCTGTTCCGGATGACTATGTGATCACGCTCTCCGTAGCCGATGTGAGTAAGACTTTTAAGCAGGTCAACATTCACAAGGCCGCAGGGCCAGACAGATTACCAGGACGTGTACTCCGAGCATGTGCTGACCAACTGGCAAGTGTCTTCACTGACATTTTCAACATGTCCCTGACTGAGTCTGTAATACCAACATGTTTCAAGCAGACCACCATAGTCCCCGTGCCCAAGGACTCTAAGATAACCTGCCTAAATGACTACCGACCCGTAGCACTGACGTCTGTAGCCATGAAGTGCTTTGAAAGGCTGGTCATGGCTCACATCAACAGCATTATCCCAGAAACCCTAGACCCACTCCAATTTGCATACCGCCCCAACAGATCTACAGATGATGCAATCTCTATTGCACTCCACACTGCCCTTTCCCACCTGGACAAGAGGAACACCTACGTGAGAATGCTATTCATTGACTACAGCTCAGCATTCAACACCATAGTGCCCTCTAAGCTCATCACTAAGCTAAGGATCCTGGGACTAAACACCTCCCTCTGCAACTGGATCCTGGACTTCCTGACGGGCCGCCCCCAGGTGGTAAGGGTAGGTAACAACACATCTGCCACACTGATCCTCAACACGGGGGCCCCTCAGGGGTGCGTGCTCAGTCCCCTCCTGTACTCTCTGTTCACCCATGACTGCATGGCCAGGCACGACTCCAACACCATCATTAAGTTTGCCGACGACACAACAGTGGTAGGCCTGATCACCTACAACGATGAGACAGCCTATAGGGAGGAGGTCAGAGACCTGGCCGTGTGGTGCCAGGACAACAACCTCTCCCTCAACGTGACCAAGACCAAGGAGATGATTGTGGACTACAGGAAAAAAAAGAGGACTGAGCACGCCCCCATTCTCATCGACGGGGCTGTAGTGGAACAGGTTGAGAGCTTCAAGTTCCTTGGTGTCCACATCACCAACAAACTATCATGGTCCAAACACACCAAGACAGTCGTGAAGAGGGCACGACAAAGCCTATTCCCCCTCAGGAGACTGAAAAGATTTGGCATGGGTCCTCAGATCCTCAAAAAATTCTACAGCTGCACCATCGAGAGCATCCTGACTGGTTGCATCACCGCCTGGTATGGCAACTGCTTGGCCTCCGACCACAAGGCACTACAGAGGGTAGTGCGTACGGCCCAGTACATCACTGGGGCCAAGCTTCCTGCCATCCAGGACCTCTATACCAGGCGGTGTCAGAGGAAGGCCCTCAAAATTGTCAAAGACTCCAGCCACCCTAGTCATAGACTGTTCTCTCTGCTACCGCACGGCAAACGGTACCGGAGTGCCAAGTCTAGGTCCAAAATACTTCTCAACAGCTTCTACCCCCAAGCCATAAGACTCCTGAACAGCTAATCATGGCTACCCGGACTATTTGCACTGCCCCCCCACCCAATCCTTTTTACGCTGCTGCTACTCTGTTAATTATTTATGCATAGTCACTTTAACTCTACCCACATGTACATATTACCTCAACTACCTCAACTAGCCGGTGCCCCCGCACATTGACTCTGCAACGGTACCCCCCTGTATATACAGTGGGGAGAACAAGTATTTGATACACTGCCGATTTTGCAGGTTTTCCTACTTACAAAGCATGTAGAGGTCTGTTATTTTTATCATAGGTACACTTCAACTGTGAGAGACGGAATCTAAAACAAAAATCCAAAAAATCACATTGTATGATTTTTAAGTAATTAATTTGCATTTTATTGCATGACATAAGTATTTGATCACCTACCAACCAGTAAGAATTCCGTCTCTCACAGACCTGTTAGTTTTTCTTTAAGAAGCCCTCCTGTTCTCCACTCATTACCTGTATTAACTGCACCTGTTTGAACTCGTTACCTGTATAAAAGACACCTGTCCACACACTCAATCAAACAGACTCCAATCTCTCCACAATGGCCAAGACCAGAGAGCTATGTAAGGACATCAGGGATAAAATTGTAGACCTGCACAAGGCTGGGATGGGCTACAGGACAATAGGCAAGCAACTTGGTGAGAAGACAACAAATGAAAGAAGTTCAAGATGACGGTCAATCACCCTCGGTCTGGGGCTCCATGCAAGATCTCACCTCGTGGGGCATCAATGATCATGAGGAAGGTGAGGGATCAGCCCAGAACTACACGGCAGGACCTGGTCAATGACCTGAAGAGAGCTGGGACCACAGTCTCAAAGAAAACCATTAGTAACACACTACGCCGTCATGGATTAAAATCCTGCAGCGCACGCAAGGTCCCCCTGCTCAAGCCAGCGCATGTCCAGGCCCGCCTGAAGTTTGCCAATGACCATCTGGATGATCCAGAGGAGGAATGGGAGAAGGTCATGTGGTCTGATGAGACAAAAATAGAGCTTTTTGGTCTAAACTCCACTCGCCGTGTTTGGAGGAAGAAGAAGGATGAGTACAACCCCAAGAACACCATCCCAACCGAGAAGCATGGAGTTGGAAACATCATTCTTTAGTGATGCTTTTCTGCAAAGGGGACAGGACGACTGCACCGTATTGAGGGGAGGATGGATGGGGCCATGTATCGCGAGATCTTGGCCAACAACCTCCTTCCCTCAGTAAGAGCATTGAAGATGGGTCGTGGCTGGGTCTTCCAGCATGACAACGACCCGAAACACACAACCAGGGCAACTAAGGAGTGGCTCCGTAAGAAGCATCTCAAGGTCCTGGAGTGGCCTAGCCAGTCTCCAGACCTGAACCCAATAGAAAATCTTTGGAGGGAGCTGAAAGTCCGTATTGCCGAGCGACAGCCCCGAAACCTGAAGGTCTGTATGGAGGAGTGGGCCAAAATCCCTGCTGCAGTGTGTGCAAACCTGGTCAAGACCTACAGGAAACGTATGATCTCTGTAATTGCAAACAAAGGTTTCTGTACCAAATATTAAGTTCTGCTTTTCTGATGTATCAAATACACATCAGTGTGTACAACAAATGGCTGAGTGAAGTCAGGGAAACCTAAGACTGGTGGGTGAAGCAAACACTCAGTCAGCTGTTCAAGTGCCTGTTGATGCTGGTTAGTCCACAGGATTGACTTGTTTGAGGGCACCACATGACTTACTTTCTTTGTTTTTGCTTTCCGTGGGTGGTCAGGTAATTTCTCTGAATCTGCTTTCAGGAGGTCATACAGACAGCTGGCCCTCCTAGAAAAGTCTTTGATGTACTGTCTGTAGTAAGTGAGTAAACCAAGCATTTTTCTGAGCTGGCCCACAGTCTGTGGTCTGATTTCTTTCAATGCTCTTACTGCTTCAAAATTGTCTGGGTCAACTCTGCTGCCCTCTGCAGACACTATTCTGCCCAAATAACGGACCTGAGACGCTGCAAAACTTTTACATGGCTGTCGAAAGTTTTACTGAAAACTAGCGTGCCGTCCAGATAAGGAATGCAGATCCCGGAGCCCTTCCAAACATTCCTCCATACAACGCTGAAAAGCTGCAGGAGCGTTCATGCGGCCGAATGGCATACGTATCCACTCATAGAGTCCCCACGGGGTCACAAATGCTGTCAGTGATCTGCTTTCTTCAGAGATGAACCCCTGGTGATATGCTTTTCCCTGATCTAAAAGGGAGAACCAGGAATTACCACCTAAACTGTCCATGATGTCCTGGACCCGAGGGATGGGCTGGCGGTCAGGATGTGTCTTTCTGTTCAGGTCTCTGTAATCTATACACAACCGGAGGGTCCCGTCCTTCTTTCTAATGCACACGACAGGTGAAGAATATGAAGAGTTTGACTTCCTAACCCAGCCCTGGGCTATGAGGTCATGAAGGTAACCCTTCATCTCCTGATACAGTGGCCTGGGCACTGACATGTATGTGCACTTGACTGGTTCAGAGTCCTTTAGAGAAATAGTCATTTTCAATCGTTCAATGCAGCAAATGTCATTGTCTGATCTGGAGAAGGAGTGACACTCTTCTCTAAGCATTTGCCTAACAACCTCTCTCTGCTCTTCGGTTAGGTGACTTAAACCTACTGGTGGATCCCACTGTTCAGTAGCAGTACATGGGGTTCGAACGCTGGTGTGATTCACTGTGGCTGGGGTGACAGCTTTTTCACAGACTTGGGCAGGTAACACAGTCATAATGGTTTGTACTGTACCGATTATTGTGCGTCCTAGCAGGGCAATGTCGTGGTCAGTGGGGTTAGAGACATCAAGCATGATAACTGGAAAACACCTTTCCTGACTCTGACTAGTGTGTCAAAGAACTCAAGTTAATCTGGCCACTGCGGGTTCAGGTCTGGCTGGAAAAGCATTGTCATGTCCTCTTTGAAAGGCTGGGAAGCTACACAGCACTCAATCTGAATGCTACTGTGTTTTGGTACAGCAACCTTCTCTTTCTTGGTTTTCACTGCGTATTCATCTGTCTGTTCTGCGCAAACAGCCTGTATAAAAGCTCTCACCTTGTTTCTTTTGAGGTTTGGGAAAGCTTTTTCACTGTACTGTACCGTTTAGTCTTTTCGGTCATTGTCAGGATGTGCTCAATAACATTGAAACCTATGATGGGATGAGATAGGTGACAGCCTTTCATTACCAGCACTGGGATGATCAGTTCCTTTGTTTGGTCAGTTTGAGAGGCTAGCCGAAAAGTTGTTTCAATCCATCCCAGGTACGGCATTTCAGTCCCATTTGCTACCGTCAATCTTAGATCATCAGGTGAGTCCAGAATTTCTGAAACATCCCTCAGCCTTGCGTTTGGGAGAGATTCCTCTTTCCATCGTTCATCAATGACCGATACCTGAGAGCCTGTGTCCCATAGGGCTTGGAGGTGGTGGCGATTCAGGTTACACTCAACAAGGCACTGTCTGCCGACTAGCGAGGTGACCTTATGGGGGTGGCAAACTTGAGCTAGGGATGGTAAAGAGTGGGCATTTTCCTCTGTACAGGAAAGCTTTTCACTGGTAGAGTCAATTTTCAGGTGAGTGCATTTTTCCTTATGTTTAGTCCAATGTTGGTTTTGACATCCTTTGGAACAGTACAGTGTCTCTTTACATGATGAACATTGTTTCAAGTTCTCAAATGAATCTTCTCTGGCACAATTTGCACATTTACAACACTCGTCCCTCAGCGGTAACCCTTCCCCGTTTAAAAGGGGCCTCTTTTGATGGTCTGACTCCCCGGATTTTACATCCAGCTTGAAAATGTTCTCCACTCCCACATCGGAAGCAGTGTGTGCAGCGTGCATCTGTTCTGGCCTGCTGGCAGACAAAACACCTCCTTGGAGCTTGAGCAGAGCGGTTGGTATACAGGTTAGGTGCATATTGATGCTGCGCAGGGTCAGGTGCTTGGGGCTGACTGTAGTTGCTGTAATACTGCTGCTGGGAAACAGGTGGCTGGGGGTCCATATCTGGCCTCCTAACTGGAGGTGGGGCATAGGCGTAAGGCGGTGACTGAAACATAGGCTGCTGTAATGTCTCCTTAATCTGAGCAATCTCTGCACTGAGACCTTTTAGGGAAGCTACACCTGTCTTAAGTTCAGCTAACTCTGTTAACAGTTCTGCGGGTATCTTAGCTTTTGCTTCCTTCACAGGACACTTTGCAGATGGCGTATCTTCTAACTGGACTACATTTACAGTTGTAGCAGGCTGTGGGGTATTAAACCGCTTTTTGTTTCGTCTTTCGTCTTTCATTAGCACAAGCAATGTTAAGCTTCTCTAGCAAAACCTCATCTGATGTTTCGCTATCTAGCAGGAGAGGCTGCATGTCTATCCTGATACTGTCACTCTGGAGACCTGTAAGGACTGTGTGTAAACACATGCACTGGACTAGAGCAGGGTCATACTTAAGCCCTGATTCTGACTCCTGGGACGCAAATAGCACTTTCTGCCTGAAATCTAAGACGCGCATCAGGAAGCTTTGAGGGGTCTCCTTGCTATGCTGTGCTTCTAAGCTAGCTGTTTGTAAAGCTCTGTTGCACTCTTCTCTTGGAAGTGGGAATGCAGGATGCATCTAAGTGTGGGAAGAGTTAGCTGGGGTTTACCTTCCAAGTAGCTGCGTAGCTGTGAGCCTGGAGAAATAGCCC